>NC_071505.1:167553630-167860436 GCF_027887155.1 Malaclemys terrapin pileata
GCAGCAAACATGTACTGCTTGAATAATTTAATTTAAATAATTTTAATAGATTATAAGTAGTTTAAGCTTTAACATAAGTTGTCAATTTTAAATTTAAATGTTTATTTTGAAAAAGTGTTTTTAAGTCATCAATTTTCATCTATCTTGGGGCAAAGAAAGCATGCTCTTTATCAATAAAGCCATGCTAAATACCAACAAATCTGAAAGATTTTTCCTAGGGAGCCACTATGGCTCAGAGTCAAAAGGCACCATGTAAAGAACAGAAAGTGCTGAAAGAGAAGTTTAGAATGGCTCAGAGATATTTTGTCACAAGATATCCTCTACACTAGTATCTGTCAGCCCTGAATTTTCTCTCAACCCTGAAGCCTCAGCAGTTCCATGACTACTGTACCTCCTTGCTTCAAAGAGAAGGCCAGAGGAGCAGTAAGAACTATGGTGTTTCTTCATCCTTCCTACTCAGGGACTCAGTCCTTAAAACCCTGTAAGGAACCAGGACTTGGATCCTGGTCTCTGTTGATTCCCTGCCTCTTTAGAGATACTTAAAAAGCAACAGATGCCAAGGTAGAAACCTGACATGGTTCTGAAGGCAACATCAATTTATAACCGATAGCCAATTGATTAAAAAGAGTTGTCTGAGGAATTTGCTAGTAGAGGGTTCTTTAATTTAGCAAAGACTTCAGATCCAATGCCTGGAAGTTGATGCTAGACAAATTCATACTGGAAATAAGGTACACATTTTTAAGTCACGATAAATTGACCACTAGAACAATTCTCCATCACTTGACTGTAAATCAAGACTGGGTGTCTTTCAAAGAATTATTCTAGTTCAGTAAAAAGTTATTGGGCTTGATATAGTAATTACTGGATGAAATTCTATTATTTGTGTTACATAAAATGTCAGAAAGTGATCATAATGGTCCCTTCTGAACATAAAATATTAGATCTAGGATAAAAGTTTCCTCCATCAAGGAAGGCTTATGTTGGTATTCACAGTCTCTAAGAACTCTTGAGGTAAAGGCAATAGACAGAGCAGGCCTGTGACACATATGCCTCCACAAGAAACAAAAGATGCTCATCTGTAACTGAAGGCAAAGTGCCCACACCAAATGTTATGATCCATACCAGACTGGTTCCCTGAAAACCATGACCAGAACTGGAGCCAGACAAACATTTAAAATAAGTAACTACCTAGCAACAGCAAAGAAAAAAGATAAAATCAAACTAATTTGGAGCTCTAGATCATTATTTAACCTTGAGACTGAATGAGTAGCGCCCTACCAAATTCATGGCCATGAAAAACAAGAGTGACAGCTACTGGCCGACGGCCCAGCTCTGAAGGCAGCAGCACAGAAGGATGGTAACATCATACCATGCCATCCTTACCTCTCCGGCCACCCAGCTCTGAAGGCAGCTCCATCAACAGTAGCAACGCAGAAGTCAGGGTGGCAATAGCACGACCCCCCTACACTAACCTTGTGACCCCACAACTCCCTTTTGTCTCAGGACCTCTACAATTATAACACTGACATTTCAGATTTAAATACCTAAAATCATGAAATTTACAATTTTTAAAATCCTATGGCTGTGAAATTGACCAAAATGGACTGTGAATTTGGTAGGGCCCTATGAATGAGGTCTAGAAGGGATCATGCAGTTGGCCTTCAATGGCCGTGGTTTCCCAAAAGGTTTCAACACGCAGGTTTCAATGGTCAGTCTACTGAAAGGGGAAATTTTGCTTCAAGTTCAGTAGCAATTTTTATACACTATAAACTGTATGTGGGCTTAGAAAAAGAGGTAAAATACAAACATTTTTAACATTTGCATCATGGTGTTTGCCTGGGGGAGGGGTGGGGGGAGGTGTAGAGAGGAAAGGATAAAGAGTGGAATGTTAATTCTCTTTCCCACATCATCTGCAACAGTCCCTCACTCTGTGTGCCGGAAAGGCTATTCAGAAATGTTCTATCATGTTCAGCAAATTTTGTGGGGTGTTGGGGAAACATATTACAACATGGTTTTATATCTTTAGACAGGACCAGTAAGTGATAAGCATATTTTGGCCCTAGTCTTTACAGGGCTGTGAAAGAGTTTGGCCCAATCTACAGAGAGAAGACCAGGCTGTGTTATAAACACATTTGAGGTACTATAACATAAAATATTAAGATTTGCCCTCACTCTGAGCTTGTACCTCTCTAATCAGTGACCAATCCCAAGCCAGTTAAATAATGCAAGTACATAAATGCCAGTGTAAAAATACAGTGCAAGTAAGGTGAAATAGGACAGTTTCCAAGGGGAGGAGTATTAATCCCTCCACAGTGGGAGAGAGGTATAACATGGGTATTTCTCTACATAAAATGAAAACGACAAGAACTTTTATAAAGAGCACTTATGACCAATAAAAAAAAATTTAAGACCTGGGCGGTCAGTAGGCAAAAAATGAGTCAAAGAGCACAGACAAGGTATCAAGGTTTCAAAGTGGATTTTTCCTACTTTATAACTTACAAAATCATAGGCTGATTGCAATCATTCTTACTGTCCTAAGCAGGCTTTGGAAAACAATGTTTCACTCTCTGTGAATGACAGGATGCATAGCTAACAGAAATACATACTCCACGAGATAAATTGCTGGCTTTAAGTAGGAATCATAACACTGATTAATGGGTGGTTTTATTTTTGTGGTGTTTGACTATTATATACATCAATAAAAATATACACTGACTAAATCAAACAGCAAAATCAATGGAGGGGGAAGATGTATACAAACATCAAAAGAAAATCCTTGGAATTGAAGGAATTGCAAAAAAGAAAAGTCAGAAGAAGTTAAGAAGAGGGAAACTAAAGAAATGGCTGTCTGGAATCTGCAGTCCTTGTAAGAAGTGTGGACACTATTTTATATTTCTTCATGTAAATTTTTGTTTTCCAAAAATTCCTTCCATAATGTCCAAACACTTGTCAGGTCATCAATCTTTCAAAGCTGCTATTTCAAATATTTTGCTAGATTTTATTTTAAACCCAGAATGACACTGTTCACAACCTAAAGCTTTGAAAACTGTCTAAAAATTTAAAAATTGCTTTACAGTATTTTACGTTGGCCCACATTTTCAAATCTGAATGTGTACGCTTCAATGAGATTTGCAGATGCTCAGCACTTTTTCAAACATCAGTCCATTTTTACTTAAGTGCCTACTATAGATTTAGAAGCCTAACTTTAGGCAATCATGTTTGAACTTCTAGCCATTTTTTTACACAAACTCTGAAAAAGACAATTTACATTGTATCATATGTCAATCGATTATTTTTTTTAAAGGAACAATGCCACCACATTAAACTAACCATCCAAACCTCAGGCAAAAAAATCAGTCAGAGGAACAAGGGCCGATTTATATGGATTTAACATCTTGTGGTAGCTTGTAAATTGTGTCCTCAAAGCCCCAGTTTACTCCTACTCGCCTGGTTCTTTGTTGGAATAAACAGGAAGGAAACATTAATTCTTCTCTGGTGAATACAAATTGAGATGGGACTTACAGACAATTTATAAGAAAAAAGAAAGTAACTGCACTGCCCTCCTAGTATCTTCCACCTGGAGTACGTTCTTTGGCTGCAGTTTTTCTCACAGCTGTCTCCTTTTCTGAAGGCATTTACACAGTATCTAACACTATCCACTACCATGGCTACCCCTGGAGTTTTTATAAGTGGGAACAATCTCTAAGAATTACTATGAACATCAAAGACACAAGACATTTACTGAAGGGGGAAGAGGAAGAGAGCGTGAGGTAATGAGGGTCCTACTGTATTTACCTTATGTGCAGGGCATGTGGACAGCAATAGAAACCATGTAGGGAGCGATTTTGGTCAGAGAAAGAACACGGCAGCCTAATGGGAGGCCTTTGTTCTTCAAAAAGGTCTCCTTTTCCCCTTTTGTGCTTCACTTAATTCATGGCATCTGAGCTGCTCTTGAACTTGACAGACGGTTGAAGGGGGGGGGTGGAGAGAGGGAGACAGACAAAGAAAAAAAGAAGAAGAAAAAGAAAGGACTTCAAAAGAGTTTTCCTTTGAAAATTCAGTTGTGCTGCTGAAGGCTCCAGAATCAGAAAGGGGACAGAAAACACTATCTCCACGACTAAATTATATGAATTGTCCCAGCTGTTAAGGAAGCTGCAAGGCAGTAATAAAAAGGGGAAATAAGGAGTAAAACAGGCAAGAGCATTATTCGCCTCTGGGTGTTTTTCATTTATTTTCATCTTTATTCTTATTTTGTATGGATAAAAATATTTATTAAGACACTACCAGCAAAACATCTGGTTTCCAGCAGTGTCCTGGAAAACATACATTTTATGCATGGTCCAATCAATCAAATGATTCCCCATACAGAAAATTATGTTTAAACAGCCGCAGGAAATCATCAAAATAACCAGCGCCATCTGGAGGATGAACTCAGGGATGAATATTGTATATTTCTCTAAAACTCACTAAACTCAACTCACTAGTCAAACTTTTCAATTGGTATTTAATGTGAATTTCAGACATATGAAAGCTGCTAAATTTTGCTTGCACTGAGTATTAAACCTCCAATGACTCTTCAGTATGACAAGTGACAGAGAAGCTGCCAGTGCTAACAAAAGAAATTTTAGGAACCTCTAACCAAGTTGAAGTAATTCATTTTTGTTTTTTACTCTTAAGAATATGTTCAAATGAGCTAACTTAATAGTACAGTTTTAATAATTTCCAGGAAATATGAAATAGGGTCCCAACCTTTGTCCTCACAAGTTGGTAAAGACTACAAAACGCATCATACCTGTGTGTGTTCCATACAACTAGACAAAACACAACTTTCAACATTCTCTCTCTCTCACATTCTCTCTCGCTCTCTATTTATCCTCTCACTCTTCTTAGAAATTCCATAACCCATAGAGTTTGTTAATCTGGTTAATGAGGATATGGACATGTAAGAATTCAACCTGTACATTTCACATTCATTTTACACATTCCACAGATCACCTCAGTGTTCTGCATCAATAACACATGTAGATCTTTGTCTGTATTAAGTATATACTTCATACTAATTGTGCATCAATATGTTTTGTGTGTCAGAATTAATGTTGTATGCCTAAAGTGATGTTTTAAATACCCATATTATGAGTATAAAAACATACAATTTTATGGGTCTTGGAATATTTTATACAAATTACTATAATGAATCATTTCTGTGTTTTTTAATACTTACGGTGCTTGGGTTATTTTTGTTGTCCCTCAGAGATAATTATCCCATCTACTGGTTAATTAACATAATCTATACTAGAATAATGAATGTTCAACTGCAGGACCTTACTATTTCCAGAACAGAAAAACAGGCAGAGTACGGAAAATGTAAACATATACCATAGTTTTCCTACTTGACCTCAAATGACTTTTTTATTCCGCTGTGTCTGTGTTTGGGGGTTTTTTTGCTACTGCTCTCTACTTGACAAAGCGTGTTCTCATCCCCACAAAACCCCTTTAAAAATTGGGCACTCAAACTTCATAACACTTTTCATGTTCATCATCATGCATTTTGGGAACATGCACTTTGTAGAGCATATTTTAAAAAAGTATCTCCTTTTAAAAATTATGTATTATGATTAACCTGCCACTGAAATGAAATAAGTTTATTTTAGTAAAAACCCCAAGCAAAATTAGGCTATGCAAATTAAGCAAACCAATATGCAAATTCATGTGCTAATTGGGAAGACACTCAGGCGCCAGCGAATTGATTTAATACAGTCCTTGATGTTTCAGAATTTGGATGCCCCTGTTCTATCGGGAAAAAGATTTGCTTGCCCTATTGTTACCATATCTACTATAGAACCCAAAAACCAGATGTCCATGTTATCTACCTAGACTCTATACAAACTGCCAAGAGCTTCTGGAACCTGAAAGCATTTATTCAGATTCCTCCATTCAATGTCACTTTTATGAGACATGTCTTCATAGACCTGGAGCACTAAAATGGAGATCATCCCTCACCTATCAAATTTTAAGTGACCACATGTCTAAACAGAGTAAAAACTTAGGCCACACATGAAATATTTTGTCTGAACCAGTGTTCTTTGAAATAAGACTTCTCCCCTTCCTGTCAAACAGAATATGCCCCCTGTCCCAATTCTGCAAAGTACTTGCAATGCTCTTAAATCTCATCAAAATCAATGGGTTTAAGCATCCACTTAAGTGCTTTGCTGAATTGAGGAGCCATACCCTCAAAAAAGCAAAAATATATTATATGGTTTTGTAGTAAAGTGCCCCTGAATTAGACAGAGGTCTATCTGATGCCCTTAAAACATTGGGGATAAAATAGCTGTCTTGACTTCATCATAAACTTGGTTCATAATCGTGGGAAACCCATGTTTTCCTAAGGCTCCCCACTTTTAAAAAATTCTTGTGGGATTCTGCACAAGGGAAAACTGAACCTATGAGCCACAATTTTGCAAGCAGTATGTGTGCACGCATGTTTTTAGACATATTAATTTTAAGGAAAAGCCTAGATTACTAGAGAGTAGTTTGAGGAAATGTTTGAGGATAAAATAAAGAGGTTTTTTTATATTTGTATTTTGAACATCAGGAGTGCTTGAGGATTAATTAATGTTTGTAAAGCTCTTTGAAGATTGAAAAGGCTACATAAGTGCTATTATTAAGTAGACAGTTTGAAGTCCTTATAGGATACTAATTATGAGTAATGCACTATTGCACCAGAAATTTGATACACTCAAGAACGTTACTATGAATTTTAATCTACGTATCTTTGGGAAAGAGCAGAGGAGTTTTAAGCTGCAAATTTTCTACCATCTTTACCGAAACTGTTTCCCCTTCCCCCTCAAAAATGGATATACCCTGGAAAAAAGATTTTTTTCTAGGGTCCATTTTTAATGTACACATAACCCCAAAAGCCTTGGGGGACCTACTTGTTCAAATCAGCACTCTCCAAAACCCTTCTCTGTTTGGTATGACAAAAGGTTGTCAGATGTGGAAGCAGGGATTATATCTTTGGAAGAGAAAAGGTTAGATACTTCCCCACATACAAACTGCCCATTCAACGTGGTGCTGAAGAAAACTAGTTGCTGGAGGCAGTTTCTTCCTTTATGAATAGATACAGCTGATTTGATCTTGGGGAAATATTTAGTGGAGTAGTAAATGAAAAAATGTTTATGACTATTATGCTACCCAGCTGTTTCTGACAATTCTCACAAGAGATTCTATTTTGTAAAAATAAGAGCGGTAGAGCAGCATATTGATGAAAGTATTTGTATGGTGCTGCAACCCAAACAGCTTTGAACATCTCAAAAACCAAAACTTAAAAAAAATGAAATTTCTGTTATGCAACATGACCAGAAACTCAACTGATATAAATATCTGCCCCTTCTACTTCAGAGGCTAACAATCTCAATAATAAATACATTCTGCACATCACAAACTAAAAATTAATCTGAGTATTAGTTTTACCTAGCAGAATGTCTCTTATGTACTTTGGTGCACCATAACGAGAGAACATATAAAACTAGAACAAATCATTCCAAACATGAGGATTGTGAGTTCTGTGATTGGGACATAAAATGAGCCTTCAGGTAGATTGGTGCTAAATTATTTTCAAATGTATATACGATGTATGTCAGACAGTCAAGGAAGTACTGCTGCTGAACAAAAGGCAACAATTCAGAGTGCAGGCATCACTGATTGTTGAGGGCAAAGACTCTTGGTGCAGTCATGTACAACATTCTGCACTAATAGCCATCTATGAATGGTTTATAAAGGCAGCCCAAATAAAGTGTACTGCATTACTGCAGCCCACAGGTCACAAAAGATTCACTGTGGCAAGGTCTTTGTCAGGAAGGAATAGTTACAACTTGAAAACATTTTGAAGGTGAAAAATAATTTTACCTGTTTACTGTATTAATACAGCCTCTGAATTTGCTTTCATTGTGACAGGGAGCATCTAAACTTCTTTAACAACTCTGTATCCCAGTCATCTTCTCTGCTCCTCCCATCAGTCATCTTGACACTTGAGAAATTCCTACTCTGAAAAGTGGCAGCCTACACTCACTACATTAAACTAATAACTTTGCTTAAGTGTGCATTCCCGTTAGGAAGTCCTGGCAGGGGGCTGTACAAGTCCTTACATACTACAGAAAACGATTAACAAGTGAGAAAAAATTGCTTTTCCATGGCTGCCTCTACTGTAGACTCTGGGAACACACACTAAATAGAAATGGAAAGGAGGAGAATAGGGCTGAAGAGAGGATGAAACATTCTGGCCTCAGAGGAAAAAGAAGAGGGGAGAATTACATTTGTTCCCTCTTCTCAAAATGGTACCAGATGTAAGACTGAAAGACTTACATCCATGTTCTTGCCTTACATCTTCCTGCTTCCTTTTCTTTTCATCTTTTTGTTCCATACTGTTTTCTCCCAACTAGGCAATGGCCAGAAAAAAAATGGAGTATGAGCCTAATATGCCTGATGCTGCTTCTGTGAGAGGCAGGAGCAAAACTATGGAGTCAGCTGAGGGAAAGAACAGGAGGAGGAGGAAAGAAGGAAGAAAGCTGGGCGCAAGACTTCCTCATCCAGATTAGGGCAGAGACTTTCAAAGGAGTTTAAGGGACACTGGCTCCCAAATCCCACTGAAATTTAACTCCCCAGGCGCCTCTGAAGATGCCAATCTAGTTGCCACCTGTCTCAGTTACAGCTAAGGATATAAAACCAGAGTCTGTACTGGCAGCAATCATGCCATGGATAAAGCCATTTTGATCACGCCCAAAAGACAAGGCTTCTGTGTTTATCTCACTATCAAAATTCACTCAAAAACTGCAAGCCCTGAACTTAATTGGGCAAACCCAACAACACAGAGAACATCCTCCACACAAGGAAAGTTCCTTAGGTATTTGCCCCACTACACACACAGGACCTCTGGTCTTATTTGGGTTGTACCTCAACCAACTACTGTATATACTCATTCATAAGATGAATATTTTTGGTAAAAAAGTGACGCATCAAAGAGCGGGGGTCGGTTTATAAACGGGTCTACACCAAAAATTGATGATTTTAAACTCTATGGAATCATTGAATTGAATATCTAATACATTGTCGTTTTGCTTACCTGGAGCATCTGCAGGCATGGAGCCACTCAGCTCCCTGTGGCCGCCGTTTGCCATTCCCAGCCAATGGAGCTGCGGGAAGTGGCGCTGCGGCCACAGGGAGCGGAGGGGCTCCATGCCTGCAGATACTCCAAGTAAACAAAACATCCCGACCCGCCAGCGGCTTACCCTGACGGCCGGGAGCCAAAGTTTTTCAACCCCTGAAATATAGGGTTGGCTTGTGAAAGGGTCATACAGTTTTTGCTATTTTTACCTATCCATTTTGGGGGGTTGGCTTATAAACGAATGGGCTAATGAACGAGTATAGCTCTGTGCCAGGCAACACAGACGTGATTTAACGCAGAAGACGGAATAAGAGATGGACCATCTGTAAACTAAAGAAATGTGATCTAGATTTTGTAATATCAGCACACTGACACCACCTTAGTTCATGCCTCTATATATGGGATTCTGGTGGGGAACCAAACCATAAGTCTTTTCTCCCCAACTGGTTTCCCCTTACTGTTGCAGTTTTATATAATTAGTGTATTCTTGTGAAGAAAGAAGATTATGAAGATCTACCTATGTCCTTTTTTTGGAATATTGCAAAAGAGAGTTTAGATGCTTTCTTAATTAGCTCATTTATAAGGACTGTGAAGTGTATCTGTTTTTGTTTTACTCACTCTGGTTTCACTATCACGTGCTTAAAGATCTGGGCCTTTTGGATTTATATCCTTGAATAACAAAAGACTCTGTACATATTGGGTTCTGGGAAGTGGGCGGGCGTAAGCCCACTGCTAAAGGATCCCCCCCCAGCCTACGGGGAGGATCCACAGGGCCTGGAACTCAAATAATTACGGGGGACAACTAATGTAAAAACAGGGACAGGAGTGTGGTCAAAGGGTCAAAAGAAGAGAACCAGACGGGGACACCGAGCAGAGAACCCCGGACAGCGCCCACTGCTCCTCAAAGGCGTCAAGGGAGCCAGTGGACGCCGCCCAGAGGAACTCTGCCCGGATACGTGAAAGACTCTGTAGCAAGGCTGAGAGATTAATATTTTACATTGTATATTTTCCCACTAGTATTAAGTATTTTTACTTACATTTATAATAACTTTAAATATATGAAGTTGGACAATAAGCCAAAGGACAAAAAAAAAAAAAAAGGGGGGGGGGGGGACGACTGAATTGTTGTGTTCTTTGACAAGGTCATCCCAGTCACAAACCATGTCACACAAGCTTCTCAGGACAGCAACTCTGCAATGTATGGACCAGCAACTCTGCAAAGGCTTCCTATAAACAATTTAAAGGAATTAATGTAATCTAAAACAAAGCCCAATAAATAGTACTACTCATAATAGTAAATATACAGTAATGTTACCAACTACATGCTGACAGATAGCATACATCCTCTATCAGACAATATGGCTCCATTTTCCTTACCTTTCATTTTACTTGCAATTACACCACAAAATAGGTATACATATTATCTTGACTAGTTATACAACTTCTAGTGGATCAATTTCATTTTTTAAAAAGCTGCTTCTCTAAGACAAGGAAAGGAAAGGAAAGGAGAGTTAGAAAGGCTACTGGACTAGAGGGAACAGCTGTCTTATTTTGTACTGTTATGATGATTTTTCATGCACCACTTGCTAATTAACATTTATTTAAATAACAGCTTATTTACTCCTTCCTAGCTTACCCTGCCTTATTTTATCTTTCAGTGAGACTAATGTTGGATTTCTGACATACCAGTACTCATTTTTATGCAATGCATTGTGCTGCCAAAATATAGGATTATGGCTTAATTGCAGAAGTAACTGTAAATCCCCTACCTGAAATAAGTAACAGGTGCTGCCTCATATGAACTTTCCCTAAACCTTTCTCAGAACCAGTAATATTTGGCAGTACACTACTGTGACTCCTCAGTCAGCCAGTCCTATTCACCACTGGGTGATCTTTATTGGCTTATCTGGCACTGTGAATTTATTTCTATAGTTTCTATTTTTTAGGTCAAGAACGGGGTGTTGTTTTTGCATGGCTTTATTCTTAACCAGAAATTAAACATACAGGAACTGAATCACCTTTCATTAAGATTTCTTCACTAGTGCCCACATCTTACAGTCCACTACAAATAACTCAGATTTAGATTTCTACCACCAATGCTTGATAATATTCATAATCTTCACATTTAAATAGGCTCCAAGATGTGCAATAAAGAAATATCCAATACTAACCAAATATCACAATATTATGGAACGTTTAACGGGAGAAAAAAAGATTAAATTCGAAGAGCTGACACACCAAAAGGGTAAACTGCTGCTAAAGGTTCCCGCGGCCTGAATAGTATTCAATTAAATATATAAATTAAGTACTGTATTATACACAGAAGAGTTTAGAAAAAAAGTATAGAATCTCAAGATGGTGATGTCTTAGAGGCTGAATTTCTGATTTCCTGGACAGGAAAAACATTAAGTGGATTTAAAAAAAAAAAAACTGTCACTGGAGTTGCACCAGGGATGAATTCAATCCAGCATTTTTAATTTAGATTACTTAAAGAATTTGTAATAATCTTTGTTATCCTACCATCACCACATACTGACATAGCAACTTTCACCTAATGATCTTAAGGCACTTTACAAACATTACACCTCAATAGCCCTGTGAGGTATGGAATTTTACTTTTTTAAAAAATACCCAAGTGGATAAACTGAAGAATACAGAGGTTAGGAGACTTGTCCAAGATGACAAAGGGAGGCAGTGGTAAAACTTAGAAGAAAACCCAGAAGTGCTAACTTTCAGCCCCTGATTTCAACCACAAGATCATGCTGTGTAAATATGGTACTCTAGTGGTGAATCAACAAGCATCTTATAAAAGCATTAACTGGTTTTGCATTCTGTCCTTCTAACACCTATTTTCTTACACTGATTTCCAATGTCAAGGCACTAATTTGTTTCCCAATCAATTTAATGAACTGTTTCATTTAGATCATACTACTTAGTTGTTTGCTCTCCAATTAACATAATATTTGTCCACCTTTAGATTAATTTCCCATCTCTTGGCCCAATCATCTAAAATATCCATATCCTTTGGAACTTAGTTGTATTATGTATATATACAATATGGCTGAGTCATTTTGTTGATGGAATCTCAAAAGTCGTGTGTGCATTTTCTGAAAGCTCTACACACTTAGAAGGTACATGGCTCTCCCATAAACAATATAAGCACTTGTCATGTCCATCCTTTAGGGCAGTGGTTCTCAACCAGTATCCCTGAGGGTACACAGAGGTTTTACGGGGAGTACTCATCTAGATCAGTGTTTCTCAACCGGGGACTGTGACTCCGGGGGGTGGGGGGGGGAGCGGTGTCACAGGGCAGGTTTAGGGGGTTGCAAGTGCAGGGCTGGCAAGCAGGGCAGTTGCCCGTGGCCCCATGAAGCTAAGTTACATGCTTCAGCCCCGGATGGCAGGAAATCTGGATTTAGACAAAGCTCACAAGTGAAAAAAACAGGCTGAAGTATCACACTGAAATGTAAGTACAATATTTATATTCCAATCGATTTATTTTATAACTATATGGTAAAATGAGAAAGTAAGCAATTTTTCATTAATAGTGTGCTGTGACACTTTTGTATTTTTATGTCTGATTTTGTAAGCAAGTAGCTTAAGTGAAGTGAACCAGGGTACACAAGACAAATCAAACTCCTGAAAGGGGTACAGTAGTCTGGAAAGGTTGAGAACCACTGCGTTAGGAGAATGATTGCTCTACACAATGCACAAGACTTGAACCTTAGTGAATGAGACTCAGGTATTACAGCTGAACCCTTCTTTTGCACCAATGGGTAACCGAAATATTAAAAACTCCAGTAACTAAAAGCAAAACATTTACCATAACTACATTAATAAACTAATAGACACAAGATGGGACACTATGTTATTCCATCGCTCTGTCAAGACACAGTCAGAAAGAACCAAATGACAATAGGAGGTCACTCTGCCCTTTATGCCCTCAGGAGGGACAGCCTGAGGGCATACAGGGCACATGTGCAACCTCTACTGGACAGTGCTGGAGAACTTTCTGAACACCCGTGCATCTAGAGAGTATTTTTTCCTGCTGGGCAAGCAAGGTAAATATTATAGATTTGGTTTAATTAGCCTTATGGTTTTCATTTTCTTCATCCCATGTGTAGAAACAGTTTCAGTCCTTGCACATTGTGAAAGGCTAAAATTAAAGATAACATCGCTGGAAGTGTACGAAGAGAAAGGAAGCAAAGCAAAGAAAGGAAAAATCTAGTGCACATTTCACATCATTACTTGATTAGTTTAGTAGCGGTAAAGAAAAAAACATGTATGGGCCTGCGATAAGACATACAGCACAAGGTAGAGCCTATGTTTATTGTATGGTTTTACTTTGGGCAGTTAATTACACCAAAGTTTCACAGAAATTGTATGTCAATCTTTATTTTTCTTTTCAAAGAAAACGAAAGTCAAACAAAAGAACAACTAGAATGGAGGTTGGATTTTGAAAGAAAAATGATTGTATTTGAATAGAAAAGAATCGAAGAAATAAAAAAGAAAATGGGTAGAGTACGTGAAGTGAGTCAGAGGGAAGTCCTCAAGAGATGAAAAAAGTTAAGGGGAATTCCTGTGATAAAGAAAAAAAATTGAGGGGGAGGGGAGGAAGTGTCAGGCCTTCTTTATATATCAAGAAAGAAGAGCATATCCTCCCTTTTTTCCTTTGATGGCCACCTTTTAATGTATAACACAAAGGATGATCAAAAGGAAAAGGAAGCCTGACATTTATATTCATTTTTTGCTTGACTTACTGAATGTTTTCAAATCAGTTTCAGAAGTTTTCCATCATGAGAAAATTCTGATCACACATTAAATGCAACTATGAAAACCACTGACACTTGGATGAACTGCATGCCAACACTGAGGAGGAGAAATCATCAACCATTCTACTGAAGATGAGTTCATTTGCAGAAGAAAGATACAGATCCAACTGAGTGGAAGTACTTTGAAAAGAAAAGGTATCTGCAGCCACATCAGCAGCATAAAACGGAATTCAAGCACCCAGATTATTTTTTAAACTAAGAAGAAAGTTGGAAACTCTGTGGTATATGCTTTGGCCAAGCAGTTTATGGATTTTCTTTTTCATGGATGCAACGAAAACAGAATATTGCAACAGAACTGTGCCTTAAATCAGTAATACAAATTTTCAAGAATATTTTACTGAGGGGTAGGTTGAATACTATTGTAGCGTACATGGCAATTTCAGGATCAAGTTGTTAACATGGCTTCAGTGTGATGAACTGCATTGAAAAAGATCCAGGCTGGCAACACAGACATTGGATGATCTGATGATGATGGTGGTGATGATCTCACTCAGAGTAACAGTGAAAGAGTATGATCTAATTCCTTCAATTAAAGAGTAGTTTCTAAAGACATTCTAATATAGCATGACATGAACTGCAACATACAGCCAAAACTGAAACATTAAGGTGTGGGCGAGCAGATACATCTGGGACTGGAACATTGTTTACCCAATTAGGAAATATTCCCTCATCCCAAATCCAGATATGAAGGAATCATGCCATGCTCTCTTGTTGAAAAGATGTTCGGAGGTCTCTAGTCAATCCCCATATCATAAAACCAAGTCTCACAAGCTGGAGTGCCCATCTGGAAAAAAAAAAAAGCCATACAGCTCAAAGCCTTCAGGGGACTTTCCTCTGCAGTGACAGCCTTAACTTCTGACAATCTGACAGACCTCCACAGATTTTTCACTTCTTGTCCACCAGTGAAGAGTGCATGGGATAATCCATTCATATGTAGATTGGGGAAATGCATGTGCTAGAAAGTAATTTTTCATGACAGAGGGCCACTTTTCTGCCCAAGTCACACTTAAGATTTTGATATAGTACCAGCTCTATAGACAGGGCCCCAAATATAACAGTTTGCAGTAGAATGGTGTGCCTCTACATAGGAACTATGGGCAATTTTCTTTTTAAAGAGAACATCTTTGCACGGTATATCTATTAAATTTGGCTGGATATATTCCTATCACCACCATCCTGTAATTAACAGGAAATTGTCATTGTTAAAAGGGATGAAGTGTGGCTGTCGTGCTTTTCTGCCTGTTTTTTTCTGCCTTCTAGAGACTTCAGCCAGTAACAGACACTCAGCTGGGATCTGGGTAAGATTGTCTGAGTTATCCCTAAAAAAATTTTGAAATCAGCCCCCTTCTAGTACTCCACTTAATGTACTTGTTCTACTATCAATTATTAATGCTTATGACAAAGGGATCATACAGGCTCTCCTCCCGTATCTCATTTCATTCTTAGATATTCTTTCTGTAGCTATTAATTTTTCTTCTTTCAAGAAGAATTTACCCCAGATAAACCATGACCAGACAATCATTCACTCCCCTCTCTCTTCCCCAAAGCAGCCTACAATAAAGTAGCATATAAAGTCCACTCACATACTGCATTATTTACAGGCTACAAGTAACATACGTTGTGTTCTCTTCCTTCCCAGTTCTCTTTCCTAACACTCTTACAGTTTTTGTTTTTTCTAACCCTTCTTGATGACTTATCCCACTCCCCACACACACTTCATTTCTCTCCTCAGTTTCCTCTTCTTGTTTCCCTCCCCTGATAATTCCATTCCCCATGTCTTCTCCAAAGCAGAATGTTTCAGTAAAAACAGGAGAAGAGAAAAAACAGGAGCTATATCCTAAGATACTCAAATGAACAGAAGAAATTTTAAAAATAGATAACCAAACAAAATAACTCAACAACCCTTTCATACAACCTACCTCGTGAAACTTAACTCACAGAAATTAAGTCCTGAAAATCAGAGTTAGGGATATGCATATTTTTCAAATTTATTCAAGTACAGTAGGTGCTCTATCACATTTTTTTCCTGAAAACTATTGAAGATTTTTCTTTCAAATTGAGAAATTATCCTATTTGAGTATGTATGTGGAGAAAAATTTTCTATCATCTTTAGGTAAAGTTTATTTTTGTTTTTAAACTTGTTCAGAGTACCTCCGGGAATTGTGGTCTCAACAGAACCCCATTTATCCAAAGCCCACTTACATAAAAACAGTCACATCCAAACATGAGTTATATCTCCCATCCTCCATGTGCAGCATGCTTTATTTTAACAGAAACTCCCTCTTTCCTATTTGAATAGATGACATCCTAGTATAGAGCTCGCTGCTTTTCCTTGACGATTACACCATCAAGGGGAGACTGCTCTACTACTACTGTGCTTTGGAGCAGTATAATATGCATTGCTATAGAGAAAATTTTTCATCTTAAATTTCAATTGAAAATTATAAAGCTCTGTTTTAGTAAGGACCATTTAATGCCAGTAGGAAAAAGGCCAGCTCTCTACATCAATGTGTTCAAGAAAAAGTATCACTGACTTTTCTCATGAGATGAACTTTTCCATTCCATGGAAATCTGGAAATGCAGCAAAGTATTGTTTTAGTGTTAAAATAGGGACTTCAATTTATACCAAATTCAAGCAGACTGGAGCAATTTTAGTCTCATGGTTATCACCGAAACATATCTGGTCACCCTACTAATTCATGCAACACCAAAATTGAAACAGAGACAGTAAGCAAGGTACCCATGCAACACCCTTAGGTGACATGGTCAGTAAAAGATAATTAGCAATAATAAAAGTAACATGCTGCAATACAATTATGACATTGCATTACACAGCTAAACTCAAGAAGTGTCAGAAATGTATTCTGGCAACAAAACATTATGAATCAAATAAGTGTCAGTTATTCTGTCTGACAAACCAGAGAAAAGAATAAATCTTTATTTTCACACCATTGCTGGTAATTTGGTATACAGTGCCCTATTTTTTCAACCACCAATTTAATCAACTATTGAATTAGAGTTTTACCTATTGCCACTGGTGAACAGGAAGCTTTCACTGATGACTAAAGAGACATGGCATCAATTTCTGCAGAATTTAAGCTTTGATGTTAACATATCAGTTTCTAACCCTTAATACTTGAAAACATTCCAAATATAAAATAAATTTAAACCATACAAAGTGAAAAAAAATTGTCCTCCCTAGCCTACAGAGACAACTCCAATACCTCTGTTACTGCTCACAGCTTTCCCAAGAAGCAGCAGAGCATAGTTAACAAGACTCTGGTCAATTTGATTGCTGATGTTCAAACTAGTAGACAGCAGTGAAACTGACAAGAGATTGATAGGAAAGATGAGACCACTGAGCAGGGTTCAGCTGTAGGCTGGGATTCTCACCAGGCACTGCCTCTGGATCTTACTGATGACTCCCATCCCATCATTCTTTACGATGGCCTTTAGCTAGTAGCATACAGTAACTTTTCAAGCTTTGCTCTTTCCTTTTAAACACTCTCTGGTAAACATCATACATAGCAGTGGCTGAAGAGAGCTAGGGCTGCCTCCCTCAGGATTATGCTCCTTCAGTTAGCCACAGTCAGTTGGCAGAAGAACTGCCAAGACATATCCTTCCTCCAGGGCCTGTGTGAGACTCACAGGCAGTGTTTCCAACTTTAGCTTGCATAGGGAAAAACCACCAAACTTGATACTGGACTCTAAAGTAATGCCATTGCAAGTCAGTCATATCTCCATCTACACATCTCTCAGCTCTTTCCACTTGCACTCTCTTTTGGTGGATCTACTCCAGGGGATAGCGGGGAATCTTCATAGCAGCAGCTGGCAGAACCAATGCAGCTATATTAGCACTAATCGGCAATAGGTCTCAGCCATTTTTAACCACCATGTAAAGAAAATCTGATTTGCCACTAGATTCACATAACAAAATAGTTAAAATGCCTGAGCCCTGCTCAGACAAGCACTTACAACCATTGCTACCAACTGGTGCACTTGCACTATCGGTGGCAACTGTAATACAGGTTCCAGTTTTTCCTTGCACAAACAAGGTTTGTGTCTCCCCTTCTGACCACAGGCTCCAGATGTACTATTTACTTCTTCACACTGTGTTTCACAAGTAGCAGTGTGAAACCGAGACAATTTCAATTTGTTTCCCTACTGCTGGTGATCAAGAAAGGAAGCAATCTTTGCTGAAGCATCAGATGCCTGATCCTCCAATGCTCTCCTCACTCTCCACTCCAACTGCCCCTAACAGCCAAAGGGGATCATCTAGATACTGATCCTGCACATGCTTTCTTCCCACCCATAACACTGACTAATGTGATGTCTATTTCTGAACTACACTGCCGTTAAAACAGAATCCTCCCAAAAGGGATTATTTTTAATGGAGTGGGAGCCCATGTTCACACAATCTCTGCTTTTTCCGCTCTTCTTCCAGTTTGGTCCTCTCATTGTGTGTGTTGTTAACATCTTATTACACACAAACTTTGCACAATGTCTCTAGTCAACTTCTCACAAATTTCTTTCAGTGCCACCTCTATACTTCCAATAATCCAGATCCTCTGCGTGCTCCTTTTTAGTTCTTAGGAACAACCTGCACTGTTTATTGCTCAATCATACGCAGCCCAGAACTTTCAGTTCTCACATAATCCCAAACAGTCTTTGCACCAACTGCCACAGTGCCACTTGTGAGGTGCAGCAGCATCAGATTCAAATACTGCTGGGGACTGAAAGACCTGGTCTTCATGGGACCGAAGAGAATTCTTACTTGGTAATTTTGATAATGCTGAGATGCATATACAGATAGTGACCTTTAATCACCTGGTTTTTTTTCTAATGCCCGTCTCTATACACTAAGCAGGTAAATTAGATCTGAATACACAGACTATAATGACCTTCATAGAGGATTCTGCTCTTCATCCTTCCTAGTTGCCAGGAAGCAATGCTTGTTTGTTTGTTTTAACATCAAGGTCTAGTCTACACTACAAAGTTTTGCTAGTTTAACTATACCAGTATAATTAACACATCGAAATCCTCTTAACATAGAGTAAGACCAGGTCTACACTACAAAAATGTATCAGTGTAGCTATGTGACTACGACGGCAACCCCTCCTACCCACTTCAATGTAGACGCAGCTATACCAGCAAAAGAGTCCTTTTGCCAACAGAGATGATGTCATTCGAAGAGGGGATTTACCTATATCAGCAACAGATATCCTTATGCCAGCATAAACTATGTCTCCATTAGGAGGCTCTGCCACTATAGCTATACCAATACAACTGTATCAGCAAAGCCTTTCTAGTGAAGACTCACAGTTATGTCAGAATAAGAGTGCTTATATCAGTATAGCATATTCTAGTTCCCCAACCAGCATAAAATATACTGGAATAAGTACTTTTCAAATAATAATTACAACAAGGGTTTTTTTATTTGGCATAGCTATGCCGGCAAAACATTCCAATGAAGATTTACCCTTAGATATGACGGAAAAGCATTTCCAAATAGATGAGTTTTGAAGTGTGCCCTGTAAGCAGACCAATATTGCCTCATTCCACAGATGAGCAATGTCAATCAGCAATGTTCTAACTCCAGATCTAACATGCCAGAATTTGACTCGCTCCTGGATATTCATCATATCTGACAAGTAGATAAACATGAGCAAGGATTTGCTCTCATTTTCTCTCTCTACTTCCACAAATGAAGTCACAACAGAAGCAGCTCCTTACTCTTTCCAAGTTCTAATTATTCTTTTAATTTTATTTCATCTCATTCACTGGTTGTCCATAGCCACCTCCTCAGATTGAGTACTGGTTGCTTCTCGAAATCTCCTCCCCTCCTTCCTCATCAGAACAGGTAGTGTGTGTAGAATGAGGTCATTTAGTTCTAATCCCATCAAATGGGAGACGCTTGCTCAACGCAGGTCATGCAGACAGACTCTGCAGTGATTAGCTGTAGAAGAAATAAGCATTTCCTCACTTCTTGGTCTGGCTTTCAATATACTTAGCTTGTGTCTACACACTGAAATTCCACTGGCCAAGTTAAACCAATAACCCAGCTGTTAAAAGATAGAGACATTCAGCACAGAAGATTGTACTAGCTAAACTAAATCTTTTTTAAAAAAAAGGCACAACTTCTGTATTTAGACCATAGCTTGAAAGAAAAAAATTTGGAACATGTCCAGCAAATGCTTCTCCTGTGACAATCATCACACAGCAGAGGAGATGGCAAGATAAAGAGGCCAATTTTACAGTTGGCTCTGCTGCCTGCAAATGACAAAAGAAAGAGTACAATCCAGTAAAAAATTGAAGTATGAGGACAGACAAAACACCAAAATGCTAAAGGTTTGTCTACGTAGGAAGTTTATTGGCATAATTATACTAGTATAACTCCCTGTGTGTACAAACTCTTGTGGTGGCACTAGGAGGATTCTTGAACTGGATAGGAAAAAAGCAGAATTAAGAGTGTCAAGACATCACTGAAGAAACTCTTGGGAGGAGCAAGATAACAGGTCTGTGCCCTGCACTCTTTCACAACCTCAACAATACCTGGATTGCTGTCACCTCAGGCAATCCTTGTCTACTGAATTATGAAGGGAGTCCCAAGTATTCTCTCTCCTGATCTGCAACCTACTTGGACGTCCCCTTGGTATGAAATAGCCCCAATTTGTTAACATTCAGGGCACAATGCTAGACTTCTACTTTCTTATACTTACAGGGAGGGTTTAAAGATAAGGGATGACTGCGTTTGTTTTTTAATTTTATAATCTTACTCCCTTTTAATGAGATTGATGATTGAGGGTAGGTTTTCTGTTTTAATCCTTTAAAATATACAAGCCACAAAAATATGTACAAATGCCTGATTCTGGTGATAAGCCTAGCAGAAAAGCCTAAAATAAATACTTGACCCTGCAGTGAAGTCATAATACTGAATTTGTGACATCACAACTGTCTCCATAACAACTAATAACTCTCAAACAATATAATGCCTCCACTGCAGAATCAAGAAGCAGCTGGGCTGCAATGGAAGAAATGTTCTTATTCAAAACACAAATCTTCAACAAAACAGGGAACACAGGATGTTACTAAAGGTAAGCTGCCTTTTGTATAGCTCCTATTTTATTTGCTCAGTGTAAGACTCCTTTTAAATGCTCAATCATATAGAAAAGGCCTGTTGAAGTGTATATACACATTTGTTGTACAATGAAAAATGGTCTAATAAAAAACTGAAGTTTTTCCAGAAGTGAAAGTGTTTTGAAGAGTGCACCTGTTCAACTTTTATTAAAGTACAAAAGAATAGTTCTACTTATACTTTGCTCCTAAGGTCTGGTCTATACTACCCGCCTGAATCGGCGGGTAGAAATCGACCTCTCGGGGATCAATTTATCGCGTCCCGATGGGACGCGACAATCGATCCCCGAATCGGCGCTCTAACTCCACCAGCGGAGGTGGTAGTAAGCGCCGCCGACAAAAAGCCACAGAAGTCGATTTTGCCGCCGTCCTCACAACGGGGTAAGTCGGCTGTGATACGTCGAATTCAGCTACGCTATTCACGTAGCTGAATTTGCGTATCTTAAATCGACTCCCCCCTGTAGTGTAGATGTACCCTAAGGAAGTCAACATAGTCACATTTTCAGAAGTACCCTGTAAGACTTGAATCTTAGATGCAAGAATTTAAAAGAAAAACCTCTTCCAGTTTTTGGGTATTTCAACATATCCAACAGATGAAATGTCAAGTTATGATTGCCATATAGCACATGTTCCAGGTTCTGAGCCATAGTCCTTTATTTAGTTGGACCATGGCAGGGCCCTTACATATCAGACATGTTTTCAAAAAGCACTTGCCTAGCACAATACATTACATATGCAAGATTATGAGAACTGCTGAAGCATAGTTCTCATCTGCACAACTACCAAAATCTGTTTTCTGAGTATAGCCACCTCCTATGCCACATGTTAAATACCTGCTACCAGCAATTTCTCACGTTTACAAACCCTTGAAGTGTGTTCATGTAAAAGTGAGAATTAGTCTTTTTGAATCATGCTTAGGGCTTTGGCTTTGACTGAGTGATATTTAGCAGTAAGAGCTAGTCACAGTTAAGTTTCTGATCAGAGGATAGGTATTAGTTTTACACACACAAAACTAAAGTTACATTTGATATTGCAATCACAGATGTCTGTTGATTCTAGCCCCAGCTCATGAAGGGAAAAGCAATGAAAATGTAGGATTTCAGATGTTCATTTGCTCAATTGAGGGTGTGTATCAAAGTTAAATTGAATAAATGAGATCCTACATTTTTCAGCAAGTGTTGGGAAGTGGAAGCTCTGTGTGGTTTTCATCTACACTTACCTACACCTATATAACACCTGCATTTTAAATCACAGAATTGAAATATTTTTTAAACCATCTTTAACATTGTACAACAGGATATTTTTATTCCCTATCTCTTTTGTAAAGTGTTTTGAGATCTACTGATAGAATACAAGACTGTTATTACAGCAGTGGTTCGCAGTGATCCAAGGATTACTGTTGGGCCAAGAAACATTTCTAGGTGGTCACAGATATTTTGTTGTGACCAAAGCAGTTAAAACACGCAAGCAGTAATGTTTCCCCTTAGGTCAGTCCAGGTTTCCAGAGCTATTTATCAATTAAACTAAAAAATTTTTTAAAAAAATTAAAAAACCTCTCTGCCCCTTGCATTATACCTTTTTCAGCTACTTCAACTGTGATCAACTTTACTGACTGCACCAAAACTGGAGGACAGAACCAAACTCTAAAGCAGTGGTTCCCAAACTTTAACAACCTTTCACCAAAATGTCAAGTCTCGCGAACCCCCTCCAAAAAAAAGAATATTTCCAGGGATTTTCTCCTTTACCTGAGAATAAATTATAAAAGCAGTGATCTTGCAAATATAAAATTTGTTATTACATGCTTATTACACACTATTATTATTTATCATTACAGTATTTTTATTATATTACGAAAATGGCAACACTCTTCCAAGATCTCACTTTCGTAGCTTGTATCACTTTGAATAAGCTTGTTATAAGACAAGGCTCCTATGTTTTACCAAGAAATATCAGATGTGAAACAGCATGAAGGTATCTAAGAAGCCAACTCAAAGAGTTCCTCTTATACAAGCATTCAGGTTTTGAGCAGTTAGGGTGACTAGACGTCCCGATTTTGAGCTGTTTGTCCCAGAGATCGGTCGGAATGCAATTTTTGTCCCGATATTTTGCGCCGGCTTTTTTTTTTTTTTTTGCCCCCCACCCCGGTGTCCCAATATTTTCTTCATCTCATCTGGTCACCCTATGAGCAGTTCAAGCAAACAACACACGTTACAACAAAGCTTAAACTTGTTCTTCATAACAATTTTAAAAACAATATTAGCTGCCTATTTAATTTTAAAAACAGCAAAAAATATCCACTTCCCTTTCCATTTCTTCTAAGGAGTCTTGAAGTTTAAATCTCCTCAGTGTGATAGATGTGCTTGCTTTGATCTGCTTAGCTCTTGGAAGTCCAGGGGCTCCGGGATCCTGGTCCCATGCTGCTCGGGGTCCCTAAGGCAGCTCTGTCCGCCATTAGGGAATTTTTTCCCAAGAATCCCCTGTAACATTTTGTGAACCCCCACGAACCCCAGTTTGGGAACCACTGCTCTAAAGCAACCAGACCTCTTACCCTACACCAGGGGTTCTCAAACTGGAGGTCGGGACCCCTCAGGAGGTTGCAAGGTTATTACATGGGGGTCATGAGCTGTCAGCCTCCAACCCAAACCCCGCTTTGCCTCCAACATTTATAATGGTGTTAAATTAAAAACACTTTAAAATATATTTATAAGGGGGTCACACTCAGAGGCTTGCTATGTGAAAGGGGTTACCAGTACAAAAGTTTGAGAACCACTGGCCAACACTATCCTTATGAATGGAAATCCTGTTTATAACCTCTCATTGGTGTAATACTACACGTTTTTGGGACAGAACAGAAAGTGGGGTGTTTGAAGGACAGAAATGGTAGCCAGCAGCTGTTCCCCATTGCTTTAAAGCTTGCTTTCATGTTTACGTTCAACACTCTGCAAGTACTTCACATAACCAAATATTCCATATAATCAAGTACTACAGCCAGTGCAAGGAAGATGTCCTCATGAAAATCTCTAGTTTAAGAAGTGGTCCACAACATGAAAAGTGCTTAAGAACCACTTGACTACAGATTCTAAGAAAATGGCTGAATTGGGTTTCCCCCCCAGTGAAGGTAAAATAGTAAACATATATCTTTCCAAGTATTTTCCTGCAGTTACTGCCTCTGGAATGGAAGACCTGTGTGGTGGTGAAAACTCACATTTTGAAGTATATTTGTACATATTGCCGAAATGGAAGAAAATGCGGCCGTCATAATCCAAGAAAGATGAGAAAGAAGTTGATGTGGCATAGTGTCTCAATAAGAGAAGACACTATAATATATACAATTTAGGTAAATTATGTATTACACAAATATGTAGTTTGTAATGTTATACATCGGAGATACAGCCAATTCCACTCACCTCCCCCCCCAAAAAAAAATTTCATATGCACAGCATTACCTGGGAGTTCTCAGAATTAAAGTGTCTGTATACAAAACAATACACCATTTCTGTACCCAGGAATCAGGCAGATAACCTCAGATCAACATCTCAATGGACAGTGAAAAGGTTTCACATCTGAATGAGTTGGACAGATTAACTGGGCAAGTAACTCATCAACAAGCACTAAGATTTTTCTCGCAATGCATGGGAAAATATATCAGTCATCCTCTATACTCCAAGTCTTTAAAAAACAGTCCTTTGTAAAAGAATAGTTAAAATATAGTTGCTGAGTGAGAATCTCTTCACAAGATTCTGGGTATAAAAATTTTCTTTTTAAATCTTCAACTTCAGAAGGTCTAAATTACCTCTCTTGACCTCTGAGAAGTAGTATCAGCAAGAACTACAAACATTTGCCATGAATTTTGGCAAGATCTGCAGGGATTCCTTCACTGTACCCTCACCCACAAGCCCCTCAGAAAACCAGAAGCTAGACAAAGAATTTTTCTTTTCTCTTGTACTTGTCCCTACCTATATTTGAATCCTTTGCTTCCCACCCATCCAAAACAAAAACAAAAACACCACAACAGGATACAGTTAAGGTAGTAAACAGACCAACTTAAACTATTGTTTGAACATTGCAGTTAATAAAAAACAAATGTTTGAATGTCAAGCACTCAGGAGTTCAAAAAACCTACACAAACAGCCTGGAAACCAGTTACAAAACCAACACTAACTTTACCCACCTTTCTAGCTTTACTTTTCTCCCCCTTCTTCATGGGATCATCTCACTAATCGCACATGAAGGAAGCATAAATCTTCCCTGTTGCATATGAATTAAGTATTTAGTTTTATTGTAAAATAATCTAACCTGTGCCCACCTTCACATAAATGCAAATGATGGGAGTGGGGAGGATGACAGAAGTCTATCTTGTACATGCATGTTTTCAGAGGTTGACCAAAATCAATCATTATTATTCATTATTTGTATTATGGCAGTAACCAATCTATCATGCTAAGACCTGAACAAACACACAGTGAGAGACAGTCCCTGCCCTGAAGAGCTTACTATACCAAATAACTAAGGCCCTACCAAATACATGGTCCATTTTTGTCAATTTCATTGTCACAGAATTTTAAAAATGGTCTATTTCATGATTTCAGCTATTTCAATCTGAAATTTTGCAGTGTTGGAATTGTAGGGGTCCGGACCCAAAAAGTGACTATCCTTCTACTTCAGGACCAGACTCCAAAGAGAAACTGCTAAGCTCCAGTTCATTTGCAAATTTGACACCATCAGATCAGGATTAAACAAAGACTGTGAATGGCTATCCAACTACAGAAGCAGTTTCTCCTCCCTTGGTGTTGACACTCCAACTGCTAGCAGAGCACCTCACCCTCCCTGATTGAACTAACCTCGTTATCTCCATACTGATTGATACCCACCTCTGGAAATTTCCATTACTTGCGTCTGATGAAGTGGGCATTCACCCACGAAAGCTTATGCTCCAATACTTCCGTTAGTCTTAAAGGTGCCACAGGACCCTCTGTTGCTTTTTACAGATTCCGACTAACACGGCTACCCCTCTGATACTATCATTCTACAAGTTGCAAGACAAGATGGGTCATTTTGTGCTTCATAAGCTAATTCATTTTGTTGCTACAAAGTTTACTGCCCGTAACTATTCAAAACTTAAGTTCACAGGCAGAAAAAAAACAGTTACTTACCATTTACTTAGACCTACACTTAATAAGCTTCAGTGTAAAAGTATTTATATTAAATCAGGTTGCAAGACCCATAGCTAGGTCCAGTTTTAAGTTATAACTACCGTATTGAGGACAACATTACAATGCAGTAGTTCTCCAACAAGGACAAGACAAATCATGTTTTAGTCAGATTCACAAATAGAGCTATGAGATTGGACTAGTACAATTTCAGAACACAGATCAGCCCCACCTACACAGGCACTCCTCTGTGGTAATTGGGTTCCACAACACAGCAGACTAAGACCTAAATTCAACATCACATTAAGATAAACTGAGGAAGCTCTTACCTCTCAGTACCAGAGTCATTTTAGTCTATCTGCAGACTCAAAGTGCATCATTTTACAGTATCAAGGTTATCCTCACAATTAGAAGAGGAAACAGCTTTAAATTTGTGTTCTAGAATTGTGCTAAGCCCTGCTGACATCCTATATTGTATCACAATTCCAGAACATACTTAAAACCCACAGGGTCCTTTCATGGAGTTAGATGCACCAGGGTCTGGAGTCTCCACCACAAGTCCCTTCTATAGGGACAGAAGCAGCAAAGGTGGTTGAACCCTTCCCCCTCCCCCTCCCCCCCACACCTACCTCTTCATAGGGCTGGAGACCTTTCCAGAGCAGGAAATGGAGTTTCCACCACTTTAGCCCCTTTTTCAAAATAGGTAAAAAGCAGCTGGTGGGGGAGGGGAAGTCTTGCAATTCCTCAATGGAGTTGGAGATGGGCAGGGTGGAGGAGAGATGTCTTCGTCCTTGGACCCCAACATAAGAGCCGATGAGCACTAGGCAGTGGACAATGAAGACTGACATCCCAGGACCTGTACACAGGGCCTAGAGAGCACTGGGAATTGGCTGGAAGTGGAGGCATAGTGGGAGAAATGCCACCTTCTGTTTTAAGTGCAAGGCTCATTTCCTTGACCTTGTCTTCTCTAACAAACCATATATATTTTAAAAACGCTACCAAAACAAGACATTCCACTGCATTCCTGAGGAGAGGGGAACACAAACATGTGACAAATGTGTATCACGCTGCTTAATGCACTATTGGAACATTCTGAGATATTACAGTGATAAGCACAGTAGAAGAACCTAAACAAAACAGAATTTCTATCATCTAGTCTCAGGGTGGGGGAAAATGTGCACAACCTACAATGCCTCCTACCAGCCCTGTATGTTGCTCCTATTTGTGTGGGTTTAGAAGCCAGGAAGACATGGTCAGAAAAATTAATTTGATGGGGGACTTGGAAGCATATTTTTCAAGACTGATCTTATTCAGTTTGGTGAAAACTGCAAAGACTTCAGGTTGACTGTGTTCCTTATGCTGTCTCCCCTCTAGCTTGTTTTGGAGAGGGGAATCTCTACACTAACACCTCCACAGCCAGGCCACAGACAGTTTCTACCATCATGTCATCTAGACCTTCTCTGGGAAGGATCTGATATGTGGTGGTTTAATATAGCAGCTGCTGGAATCTTGTTTACTCTAGCACAGTGGTTCTCAACTGGGGGTCCGCGACCTCCTGGGTGGCCAAGGGACCCTACGGCTGAAACCCAGAGCCCAGGCGCCCCCTCCCACTGCAGTGCCAGAGCAGGGGGTGGCAGCTCCACACACACACCTTCCTCCTCTCCCCACCCCCAAGACTCCCACCCCCTGGCCACATCAGAGGTGGAAAGCTCAGAGTCCGGCAGTGCAGGCAGCTGCTGCTCTGGCTGGTGTCATGGAGCAGGAAGCCACGACATTCCCCATGTGCTGCTGGTGCCCAGGGTTGCGGCTGCTCCTCAGCTCACGCAGCCGGTAAGAGTTGCCTAGGCAGGGGGACCCTGCTCTGTGGCCGGCAGAGCCCTTGGGGAGTTGGGACCACAGGGGAGCCTTCCTGGCACACAGCCCCTAGTATCCCCTCCCTGTATCCTGAGATACCCCCCTGCCCGCACACAGCCCCTAGCTACGCCCTCCTTGCACCCTGAGCTACGCCCCTGCCTGCATACAGGTCATAGCTACCCCCTCCCTGTACCCTGAGCAATTTTCAAACTTTTTGAGCTTAACCACACACACAACCCAGACAGGCTGGATGGCCTGCTGAGGTGAGTTGGGAGTGGAGATGGCCCTGCCTTCCTGGACCCTGCTGTGCAGAGCTGACCCAAGCCCCACCGTCCTCTGCCCACCCAAAATAGAAGCCAAAACTATGCCTATGCCCGAGGGCCCACCCCCATCCCTCTATCCGCCACCTCCCTGCAGGGCCCTAGAGTTTTTATAGCATGTTGAGAGGGGTCCTCAGAAAAAAAAAAGGTTGAGAACCCCTGTTGTAGCACACCCATTCTAATACAGGTGGAGCTGCACCAAACAGTTCTGCAATAGTGGGATGTTTGTTTGTTTAAGGGCTCATGTATGCTCAACTTGTCCAAAGCCATAAAGAGACATGATGTGCGGAAATGGCAATGGGAATCGGAAGCTCCTGGCTCCTAACCCAGTGTTAAGAACTCAGAAGCTTAGATTCTGAGTAATCTTGAAAGATGGTCCTAAAGCCTCAGAATTCCAAGATTTCTCATCACAAGCTGTCTAAAACACTCTGAAGAAGTGTGAGAACAAGTCAATGATAATAGAGGCCCAAACTTCAATATAAGGATGACTGAAACCTACCGGTAAACTCCATTTGTTCATTCATATCCCCTTGAGCTATTCAAATAGTTATAAATGTTTAAGCTGTGCACTTCAGTTCCATCTTAGTGAATTTTACATTGGTCTTGAAATAAGATGCACCACAGACTAGTCCCACATTTTTAAATGATGTAGCCTTCTTTCCAGACCGGGAAAAGAGCAATTGTAAGAAATACAGAAGTAGGAGGGGGAAGGGGCGGGGAGAGAGAGAAGAGGAGCGCTAGCAGTATTTGCAGTGAAGTTGTTTGCTGGCACCACCAAGCTGTGCGCTGCTCCTCAGATACCCCAAGGCGCCTTAAAAAAACAGAATTCAAGTTTTTTTTTTTATATAGTTTCAGCTTCCATAAGAAATAGACAAATGAAAATGAAAATAATACCCTTATTGGTGCTAGAGATCAGCAGGGTAAGAAACAGAACTGTGACTAAAATACACTTTGCAAGGAACCTCTGCAGTAGGATTCCTGGAATAAGCTTAAACCACATTTTTTATTCAAGAGATGATTAACTAATAATACAGAAATGACTAATTCATGAGATGACTGAGTCATTTCTACCATCATCACATGCTCCTCCCCTTGACAAAATCCAAGTTGTACAAACCTGCTACTTTACATTAGCATGGTCAGGCACAAATTAGTAAATTGCATGCTATTTTGAAATAAAACAATCAGAGGAGGAACAAATGGCAAGGCAGTTTGCTGCAAAGAGGACAGTGCCTCATACTAGTCTTTCAACCTGAGAGAGGCAAGTAAAATTAGGGTAAGTCTCCAACCTCAATGAACAGGATTTTGTCTATTTAAAAAAAATCTGAATATTACAATGCTTACCATTTCAAGGTATTATCTGTATACATCTTTCTTCTCCAAAACACTGTACTAAGCTCTACAGTATAAGTTTCGTGATTTCAAAATAAAGTTTTAAAAAAATCCGAGCTACTTCACATATAGTATAATTAAGGAAATTCAAATTCCAACAAAAGTACATGATGAGTGAAAGCTTTAACGGTGATGCATGATTTATAGATTAACAAAATCACTCTCTGAAATAGGTTAAATGCAGCTAGCTAGTTGGCAACTTTGTCTAGTCAATTTTAAAGAAATAGATACTAACTACACCTAAGTCCCCCTGCCAATCTGTGATTTTTGCAATCTCATTTTCTTTTTTTATTAAAAAAGGTTTCTCTCTCCAATTTGCTGTGTGAAAGATGTTTGCACACAGGAAGCCAATTAGGTCTTTGTCTACATCAGACCTTTTTTCATAAAGATTCCTGACACTAGTAGCTGTAGTGCAACCAAGGTGCCACTAAAGATTTGTCTTTGAACATCTGTTTTGTTTAACCCTACTTAAAGCAGGTCTACATATTACACTGTAGTTAAAAATTCTGACAACCACCAGCACCTTATTCATACTAGCACTCTCATTATTGCTACCATTGGAGGAGATGCACAGGGGGGTATTAATGGTGAGACTTGTTAAGAAAAAAGTTTAGTGAATATACAATTTAACTGAGTATATATACATGGGGATATGATGAAGCTGATTATACAGAAAATGTAGTCAGATACACAAAGTAAACAAACTGAAAAAAACAGAGTAAGATTTTTTCTTAAACTTCTCAGATGATACATCTTAGGGGAGGACTGAAATGTTAAAAGGCCAAAAACTTCCACACAAAAATGTAATTACTAATTTGATGGTCTCCCTTCAAGCAGAAAGGCAAAAACTCTGCTACAAACAACTATTAATAAAACTTGGCACTTACATAGCACTTCAATCTTCAAATCATTGTACAAAACATTAACTAATTATCTCCTCTCCAACGCCACAAAATCTCTGAGAGACTGGTATTTATTATCCCCATTTTACAGATGTAGTCTGAGGTCACATAGCAAGTCAACTCAGTGACAGAGCCAGGAATGGAACTCAGGAATTCCTGGATCCCAACCTAGTGCTTAATCACTAAACAATATTGCCTAGAAGCCTCAAATTCATTAATACAAGTAGCCATTAGCAATTCATTAACATCCTCTTTCCCATAAGAAATTTGTAGTATGCTAATGAAGACCTACTGAAAAATAATCTGACAAATCTGGACATTAGCTGACTCCAGTTCTGCTAGTCAGTTGTCCAGTCTGCCAAAGATAGGGAAAGGAATTAACACAGACATTTTAAGTATTTTCTCTCTAGGAATTGAAATGATGAAGTGTAACAGAGTCTGTGAGGCTCTTATCCTCAAAGCTTAATAAAGTTAATGCACCCAACTGTGAAAAGGAAAAATAGTCACATTTACAGAACTTCCTTTAATTAGCAGCTGTGGATTTAGACAGGTTCCAAGTGAAATATAACTAATTCAGGAACATACAGTGAAAGATTACAGGAAAAAATTAAATGTATGTGATTCCTCCCCATTTCTACTGCTGTACCCAATGCGATGCAAGCCCACACTTGGGCTGCAATGTATTGCAACACATCACAATAGGAACATGGTGGGAAAAATTGTTAATGCAGAAGAGAATCTCTGCAGTATCAAGCAGCCAGTCAGTACTGTAAGTCTATACAATGACATAAGAGTCCCTCATTCACAGGATACCAGCTCTGTGCACAGAGCAAGTAATATCAAGTTTGGAGCAATCAATTTAAGCTTAATTTTGCTTAAAGGTTCAATCTTGCTTTTATTAACCGTGTAAATGGCACTTACTTGTATTACACGGATTAGAAATAAGCATCTCATACAAACTTTTGTCATCTACAAGGACCAGAACTGTAACTGCTTCTCTCAAGACGGTATGCAGTTTTAGTTATAGTCAAGTAATTGAGTAAACTTAATTAGCGGCTGTTTGAAGTGGCAAAAAAAATGCAGCCTGCTGTAACAGAGTGATTTTTAGAAAGTGGAATAAACTATTGTAGAATGTAACAAAAACACTAAACTTGCATGTTAAGTAGTGTAAATGCTTTTTAAAGTCCTTGAAGTTCACAAAAGAATCAGGACTTGGTGAAAGTGAGTGAAAAATTACCACTTCCCACAAACTCTACAACTCAGCCATACTCCACTGGGCATGCCAAATTTTGTTATGCCTATGCATGTCAAGGTCAACCCACTGAAGAGGGCAACTAATTACTGCAAATTTTTCACAAAATTGGGCAAGGGGTGGGGAAATCAAAGAAGGATGAAAGGCCTATGGAAAGGATGAACAATATTTCACTTCTTTAACAGGAAAAAGGGTACAATAATAGATCATATCAAACATTAAAATTTAGACACCCCGTTCCATCAAGCTTTTCTGCACATTTAAACTTGTGTCAGATAAGAACTACAACTAGAATGGGCTACTCTGTTTAAATGCAACAATGGCAATTCTGATTGGACCATCGTGCTTTAAGTGATGAAAATGCTTCAAAAATCTCATTTTCTAAACAAAGTAGTCATCAATCATCAGGACCTTGACTACAAGCAGGAACTATACTACTGTGTTTATGTAATATTCTGGTACATTCCCACACAACAGGCACAGAATAATTGGTGCTATTCCAGACTTAATAGCTAAAGATCAGATCTGAAAATTGCATCAATTTCCCCATATATACATATGCTGAACATCATCACTACTCAACAAGGAAAGTGTCAGAATCTAACCATTTGCTTCCTAAAGACTTCAGATTTGCTTCAATTAGGACTATAGAAAGGGTTGTTTTTTTTAAATCCAGTCACTAGTGGCAAGAGGAAAGCTTTCTCTGGAAAGGGTGGGGGCCCAAAAGATTTTTTTCCTTTCATTTAAAGAGTTAGCAAGCTTCTAGATTTTGTAATTACAAATATAACCTTCCAAATGTGAACTAATACAGTGTTGTCTTCCCGAGTCTGCAGAGAGGAGCAGCAGCAATTACTGCCACTGTTTCACAGCTCTCCTAACCAGCAAAGTAAAATTCACTTTTAATGGTGAAAATCAGAGTCCTCTTGGTAGGTGAAACTGTCAAGAATCATGTCAGTTTCTGATTTTCTGCTGCCACTGAAAACCAGAAAATTCTGGAGGGATAAGAGAAAAATTCCTTGTCTCTTCCATCAAATGGAAAAAACAGGATAAAGTTTCAAGTTTAGCAGACGACTACTAGCCAGAGACCGATATCGAAAATGAAGCCTCACTCAAGATCCATTGAAAGCACCCTAATAGAAATCGCAGCTCAGGGGAAAAATGGGCTTCTCGCCCAGATGTTGCTGCTGGTTTGCACTGGAGGAGCCACCTTCCATTCTAACCGTATCATGTGGGAGGGTTCAGTAAAATTTTAAGCCATAACCTTAAGTATACAACATCAGATTGAAGTGGACAGATTTGTTTTAGCATGTAAATGGCAAAATGCTGGGTTCATAAACCTCAGGTCAGGCATGTGACAGTACAAGGCCAGAATCCAGCAATCCATCCTTTAAGAATTACTAAATTGTCAGTTAGAATCAAATTTTTGTTTGCAAGATGTGATGTACATTTTTATCATCTTGGATAAAATATCTACAGTCTCAGCAGTGGTTAAATTGCTGCTATAAAGGAAATTGTCCTCAGATAAATGGTTTCTCTATGAGAAGGTTTCACTGCTACACCTCACCCCAGGTCAATAAATCAAATTAACTGCACCTTGTCCTCTGGCCGGTTACATCATCAGCTTGACCACATCTTGCGAAGCGAGTGCAAAAACATATGCTATTTAAGGCATGAAATCATATTACTGCTTTTTGTCCAGCCAACCTCGTGCTGCTGGTCTGTGAAGCAGTCAGTCACCTGAACAGTCTCATTATAGCGTCTACAGATCTTTTCTTGCAGTATTCAAGTCCTGTCTTTACCAAGGGGGGAGGGGGAAATAGGTAGTAGTGAGACTGGTTATTTTAAAATTAAAATGCTTTTCATTAACCGAAGTCTAGTATTTTGTAACAAATTAACCTTCAAAGCAAACTACAAAATATGCTGACTGCACTATTACATGGACTCCTCTTAGCCATGCTTCAAAGATGTTTACATGCTAATCTGATATAGCTACTGTAAGATACCTTTTGGTCAAGTCCCTTTCCTCCACAGTTGAAAACAATGGTCACTAATGAGAAACCACACAATTTTATCAACACTAATGCTACCTTAAAATAAAATGACTCCATTACCTCCCTTGAAAAAGGAGTCCATTTTGCTTGTTGTCAAGTTGCCTGGTGTCTGGCTAAAACATAGTTAGCCCTGACAATTTAAGGGGGGGAAATATTTTTTCAATTTTCACTCAGTCAACTATGGCACACAAACACAGCAAACTTATCTTGTTTTTGTTTTCTCTTGTACTGTCAAATTTCAATTCAAAATAATTCAGAAAGGCCAGGGACACTGACAAAAGCTTCAAACACACAGGACTTCTATACAGCATCCACATTTTAAACATCAATAAGAAAGGTTTACTTTATGTAATGTTATATGATCCAGTGTGTTACAAAATTAAAAATTCAAGATTAGCTTCTATGTATTAAATCTAGTATTTGAGGATAGGAGGGAGGCTTTTTAGATTTTGGAAGTGTTCTCACAGCCCCATGAAGTGTAAATTAAAATCAACTCCCTCGTAAAAAAAAAAAAAGTAAATCGGGGACAAAGGGATGAAAAATGCTCTATACTCACTGAAAAGCAGTTATGAAAGGGGCAGCTTTACAGTCTTGTGTTGCTATAAATTAAAAATAAGCCCTTTATTTAAAAGACATGAGTGTGAGAGAAGCTGTGAGCAGTTCTGATGCTGCTCAGGCCCCTGGAGGGTTTTGTTTTTGCTCGCGGGGGTGGGATGGGGGGGTCATTTCGGTTATTAGTAAATAAATCAAGCGGCAGAGAGTGAGGCCTAAGCGTCTGCCAGAGGAGCCAGGGCCTACCTCTTCCTTCCCCCCTCCCCTCCCCACACAGCCTGGGTTTGATCTCGGCCCTGTGGGTTGCCAAGAAAATTTAAAAAAAGCGAGAGAGCAAGAAAGAAGAATCATATTGAACCACACAAGCACATGGGGCGAATGTAAAATATAAACACGGCTTTGGGCTCTGAGTGGCTGTTATTAAAGGTCTGAATTACTAAACATGAGAGGCGGGGAAACTCAGGCGGCCATTTCAATAATATAAACCTCCCCGAATTAGACATTATTCAAATGAGAGAGACACACAGAGAGGGAGAGGGAGAGCGAGCCCAGCCCCGCACCCCTGGCAGCCAGCCTGCCACCCTACCCGCCAACGCTGCACCCCTCAGAGCATCGCTGTTAGACACCCCCAGGGGCCTCTGCCGGGGCGCCCCGCACTGCGCTGCTCGGCCTCCCTCACTCCTGGGGAAAAGGGGGAGATGTCAGGGCAGCCCAGCCCCCCGGGGAACAGAGCCCCCCCCCCAGAAGAGTCGAGTGGGGTTGAGGCACCTTCGCTGTGGGGGGCGGAGGGAGGCCCCCGCCAAGCTCCCCTCCCTCCCCGGGCCCTCCGCACCCAGCCCCCCGCTGCAGGCAGGCCTGGGGCTCTGGGGAAATAACGCTGCCAAAGGGGGGCTGGGTGGGGGCTAAGAAGCCAACCCAGCTCCCCCCACCCCCAAAACCCCACGCCCCAGCCCCGCTCCCTGCCTGGAGCAACAGCGCGGAGGGGACCTCGGCCCCACTCGGGGGGAGGGTGCGGGGTGCTCGCCCCCCAGCTCCCTGCCCGAGCCGGGCCCGCTCCGCCATGAATATGTAAAGCGGCTTTATTGCGGGCGTGCGGGCGCTGCCGGCCCGGCCCGGCGGCCTCTGGCCGGGTTCGGGGGCGGGGAGGCGCCCCCGTGCCCCCCGCGCCCCTGTGTGTGTTTCCCGCACGGGGAGGCTGCCGCCGCCCCCGCTCCCCCCTGTGCCGTTAATTATAATAATCCGGAGTACTAATAAATTATGCTAAGCGGGGCGGGCGGGCGGCGGGGGGGCCGCGCGCGCGAGTATGAATATGAATATGTAAAACGCAGTAATGATTACCTGCCGCCGCCACCGCCGCCGCCGAACTCTCATCTTGACTCGCTGCTCCTCCGTCCGCCATTTTGAATATTTTAACCAAAATCGGCCGCCCGATAAACCCTCCCTCGCTCCCTGCCCCCCGCCCGCCCCAATCGCGCAGCCGCCGTCTCCCCCGCCCCGACTCCAGCACACGGCCTTTGCGCATGCGTGCTCTACCCCTGCCCTCCCTCGCGGGCGACCGCTTCGCGCTTGCGCCGTCCGCCCTTCCTTCTCGCTATCCCATTACTCCCGCACCCCCCCCGTGTTTACCCTGCCAATACGTCTGCGCATGCGCCACTTCCCCTGCCATTCACCCCTGCCCCAGCCTTCGTTAACGTGTAAAGGGCCTCGACACGCGCGCCACCTTGTTGCCCACCTCCCCACTAGAGAGTGCGCCCTTGCGCAGTGGGAGTGATTGGCTGGGGACTGCGCTGATAGTTGCTCCTTGTCTGCTTTCTGGAGACTCATTCCAGCTCGAGTGCAGCAGGGCAGGCCCCGCCCCAGCGGAGGTGCATTGTGCCACTGACACGCTGGCGTATCGGTGTATTGCTGTGTGATGGGATTGATCGCTTCTGTATGTTGGGGGGCGGGGATCAAGGGTATTAAAACCATCTATGCCAATTACATTTCCAGCTGGGAGTTGGTCTGAGGGACAGAAATTGTCCAACGTGCATGGCCAGACAGACAAGGAAGCCAGCTGGGGGGCAGGGGGACACACTGATCCCTATCACCTAAGGCTGAGCCCATGGAGTAGGCACCTGCATGTGGCTTTTTAACAATGTTTTGTTACTTCTGCAATATATATATACCTGGCAATCAAAGGAGACCCCTTGTACTTATGCGAAGCTTGCAGCAAGATAAAGGTCAAGGCGGTTAAAAACAACAAGAACACCAGGCACATTAAAAGAAGAAATGCTCATGGCACATTCTGATTTGGTTTTTATTAACTATTTTACTGCTAGCAAGCTGCTGGGGAGTAGCATACATAGGGAATCAGAGTAAGTAAAATAGATAACCCTAAATTAAAACATCTTCAAATATAATGGTTAGATTGATGAGGCATCAAAAAAAAGCAAAATCTGCAAGTGGTGTTCTGTGAAAATACCCATCACAACTGTTATGTGCAAGACAGGTACTCCCCAAGCTCAAAGTGAAATTAATCCCCTATGTATAAAAGGGAATTGAATAATAAGAAAATGAAATACAACCTTCAATTCTGTGCAGAGCAAGGTGTGTGAGTGGTGGTCTTTCATATCTTCAGAGAAGAACAATTACAGGAAAGTAATTTTCTCTTTAAAGAAACCCGTCATAACACATCTCCAGTCTTGGACAACACAGAACTCCAGGGAGATCTCTCTTAAACAAATACTTTAACCTCTCCTATACTCTGCATCAAATTTGACTGGCCCAAAAGGAAAAGAGAGTCAGACTTTGTGCCCCACTCATCAAAAGTAGACAATGTATAATTGGGGTCTACAACTAAAATTGGCTTTATGTTAAAAACTTCCATAGCCTTACAAAGAAGAGTGGACAATAATCTTAAACCAGTGAGGTGAGAAAACATTGCTGGTCACGTTGCTGAGTTTAAAAACTCAGGAGAATTAATTTAAAATGATTAAGAACTTTAATCGTATTCCTTATAATATTTTGTTGCACACATCTACATACAAAAGCTAGGAATATTATACCCCATATAAAGAAAAAGAAGAAACTGAAGAGAGTCTATGCAATATTTTTCACTAAAGGCCTGATCTGAAGTCCATTAGGAGTCTTTCCATTGACTTCGATAGACTTTTTTGGATCAGACCCCAAAACAACAAAAACTCCAATCAGTTTCACTACTAATATTCAAAACTCTGGGTAACAATGACACTGGGAAGAACCGTATCTTGCATTCTGCTGCTGGAAAAAGTTATGAGCAGCAGCAGAGGCAGACACTGGAGCAGGGGTAGGCAACCTATGGCACGCGTGCCGAAAGCGGCACATGAGCTGATTTTCAGTGGCACTCACACTGCCTAGGTCCTGGCCACCGATCCGTGGGGCTCTGCATTTTAATTTAATTTTAAAATTTTTATTTACTTTATATACAACAATAGTTTAGTTATATATTATAGACTTAGAGAAAGAGACCTTCTAAAAACGTTAAAATGTATCACTGGCACGCGAAACCTTAAATTAGAGTGAATAAATGAAGACTTGGCACACCACTTCTGAAAGGTTGCCGACCCCTGCACTGGAGGATCCAAAAAAGAGAGGCGTGGGAAAGATTAGAGCAGAGCTGCCCCTTAAGGGCTGCATCAGAAAGAATTTTTTCTTGAAAACAGTCTAGGAGTGTTCTTCTGAGTATGTGATTTTTGTTCCTACTGTAAAGTCTCCTAATATCCCAGAATATATTGGTGGAAATTGACTGTGCTATGGAATGGTAAAGAAAGGCCTTCTAATCACATTGGTTCCATGTCTACATTCTTTTTGATGATATTCCATGCTACTTATTAGATACGTTATCATTCAGAGGACCCATTTGTAACTAAGGATGGATGACTCTCCAGATTGAAAATGTAAACAGAAGCACACTGGATTGCTACTCTTCAATTTTGCCTCCAGCTTGTCCTCCATGGGCCAGCCAATCCAATTTTAGGCCAGATTACATCAGCAGTACAGCTAAAGTGATCACACCTCACCAAAGAAACTGGCCCTTTGTCTGCACCTTTAAGACTCTACGCAGCTCAACTCTTGCATGCATTTAATCTCCTCTCCCACTGCTTCTCATCTCATCCCTGCACTATCACACCTGTATGCGGCTTCCTATTACCATCGTCTCTAAATGATGCTTCTCTCTCGTCTTCTCGAGGACAACCTATTTAATCACATTTAATCTTCTTTCTTGCTCTTGCATCTACCTGATTCAAGTTATCATCCCCAACTGTAATTCCAAGATGCAACCTTCCACAATCTTCAGGAATATCATCCAAAATATGGTTCCTGTTTGACTAGCTTTGTTTAACAGCAAAAGAACAGCACTCCCTTTGTACTCCATCATATCTGCCCACATAACCTCTCTGGCTCCCTCTCCAGAGACTTCTCTGGATCTCTATCTGCATTCTCCTCTCAGGTTTACTTTGACGCATCTCTTTCTGGCTCTTTCCCCAAGGCGTAACCCAGGTCTCTGTGGCTATATATCCAGTAAAGCTTGGCAAATCATTGGTAATGAATAATTTATTGGACAAATCTTGCCTCTATCTCTGTTGTGAATTGTCTTCAAACAGATTGTGATTTTCTCAAGTTTATTTCTTATTTGAATTTTTTTGCCAAATATTTCTTGGCCTGTGTCTTATTCACAAGCAATTTGTTGTGATTATTTGAAATTCAAGATGATTTGACACATAGGCGACACATAGCTCAATTCTGCAAGGTACTGAGGCTCCAATTCCTCAAAACAGTTAAGTATTTGCATAATTTTGAGTCCATAAGCTGTCCTGTTGAAGTCAACGAGACTGTTCACATGCTTGATGGTAAGAATATGCTTAAGTTCTTCATTGATCTGGGACCAGAGTGCTTAGCCCCTGGCAGGATGGAGCCCCCAGTTTGCTTCTGTTCCCTGACTGGATAAGTGCAACACATAGAATCAGGTTTCTGGTATGAATACTTGCACATGTAAGTTCAAAATCTGCAAAAAAAATCTCCATTTAGGTGAATGTTCCTGCCAGTGAATTCACTTAATGCAATATTCAAAATGAACACATGCAAAAAGGGCATACATTCAGTCAATGGAATTTCTTTTAAAAATTCAGTTGAATTTTTTTTTTTTTTTTTTTTTTTTACAGTATATACCCATTTCTAATTCCCAATCCCTACTCTAGACCTCTTTTCACAATTCCCCCCAGATCTCTGGTTGTTCCAGTCATTGAGGTTAGATGCCCTACCGTCCCCTGTACTGCTAGTTGTGTCTATGACCCCAGATCTTCAGTGCTAGTAGTATTGCCTCTACCCATCACCAGCTCTAACTTATTACTGTTTTATAGACAATAATTTACTGCACTGGGGGGGCAAAAGAAATACAGATAATTATATACAAGCAAAAGGCAGATTGGGCAGCAAATCCAATCCTTCACACAGCCCTAGTTCAGGGAGAAATTAAGAAGCATGCTGTATGCACCTATTTTTGGAAGGGGCTTCCTCAGCTGATTCTCCCCCACCCCCCTGGCAGTTTCTATGCTCTAACTTTCTCCCTGGCTTCTTCTCTTGCTCCATTAAATTTCCCTTCTGCAGCTTGTGCTCATGTCCCCGATGCTGTTCTTTTCACATACTTTCTTTCCTCCCAATTATTTTTTCTTCCCAGCCTGTTCCTATCCTCCTCAAGGAGGTGCTGCTCCTATCACCGTGCTTTCTTATGTCTTCTCATGCACTGTTTAAAACTGCCCCCCCCCCCAACTGCCATGGAAACGTATGGTCCTAACATTCTGTCCTTTCTCCTCTTAATGAGGTATCAGCCTTTGAACATTCTGCTTGCCATTAGCACAGCAGCAGAGGAAAGAAATATCACTGCTGTGTAGCCCCCTTCCTCTTAGATCCCCCTCTCACTTCCACACCATTCACCTCTCTGACTCTCTCACAATTCAGGCTCATTTTGAACACCTCTCTCTTTGGCTTTTCTCCAGTTCCCACAGGCAGTATCCACACTTCTTATAGAGATCCCAGCTGAGATTGTGGCACCATTTGTGCTAGATGCTGTATATACACATAATAAAAGACAGCCACTGCCCCAAAGAGTCTGCAATCTAAAGAGAAGACAGGCAAAGCATGACAGAAAGGAGGAATTATTATCCCCCGTTTACAGATGGGGAAGTGAAGAGCAGAGAGCAAAGCGCATAAGTAGGCTAGGAAGGATCAGATTGTTGTTGGCAAATGTCAGTTTCACCATACATACACAAACCGACCAAAAAATATTTCCATCGATAATTATCAAAATTTATAAATAGGCAAAGTAATCAAAATGCTACTTGAGAACTTATTCAAGTTTGATTTAAGGATATTTACTTTGTATATTTTGACATGTGATGTTGACAATTTGTGTTTTAATGGTTATAAAGCTTTAACTTTTTATACCTTAGTGTTAATTGTCATTAAATTATTATTGTCTGAATACTCCCTGTTGTTTGATGCCTCATAATTTCCTGCAACTGTGTAAATTTAAATGGATAAAAATAGAAATAAATGCTTAAAAAATAAACATCAATACTTTCTGCTGAGATTATAAAAATATAAAAATTGAATTCTGCCAAGCCTACCCATAAGCAATTTGTCAAGGTCACAGAGGAAGCCTGTGGCAGAATTAGGAATTAAACCCACATCGCCTGAGTCCCAAAGTCAGTGATTTAACCTCAAGACCATCATTCCTCTCTCTCACCAATCCCCACATGCCTCTTTAATTTTTACTATAGCTGCAGTGGGATGAGCCAGAGTCCCCTGTTCCAAAAAGCTGACTCTCTTGTGCACATGTTTGACTCCAACATTTTCCCCCTTTCCTGTTAAAAGGACATCACTCCCTACATGTGGACTGCTGTGTGCATAGCAGCAGAGAGGCAAAGAATATCCATTTCATACGTACTCCATTGTAGTTCCCTACTCACCTCTCTGGCTTTCAATATACACTTCAAGTTCTCCAGCTCCCTTTTACCAGATGGCTTTCTTTGCTCTCTGCCTGCATCCCTCTCTTGTTGTCTCTATATTTGAGGAAGGATGACCTAAACTCCCCTATTCTGATAGTTGTGACTGACACTCTCGATCTCAGACTGATGAAACTACTGCAGTGTAGCAGATCACCCCAGAACTCTTTAACCCTCACTATAACCAGCTAACTCCTATTTTGGAGATAAGGAATAGAACATGTAGGAAAAGAAACATGAGGTTTTATTTTTATATTTAATGAGGCAGTTCAGGCAGTAATTCAGACCCTTCACACATACTCAGAAAAGGGAGAGATAATCACCAGGAGCGCACTCATCTTTTCATGTGAGTTTTTCAATCTGCTTCTCATTCTCTGCTCTCACTTCCTCTCTGGTTCTATTGATATATAAGCATTTCCATGATCATCACCACTGTAGCCTCCGAATGCTTCACAACTCCGCATGCACACTGGGTAGGGAAATATCATCATCACAGTGTTACTGTGGGGGAAACTGAGGCACGGAGAGATTTAAGTGACTTGCCCAAAGTCACATTGTGAGTCTGTTACACAGGTAGGACTAGGACACCTCACTCCCTTTCCTGTGTATTAACCACAAAGATTGTCCTTCCTCCTATTGGTTTCTTCAGCTCACTGTCATTGCTTTCACCAGAGTCCACACACACTGTTCATTGTGTTCTGTTAACTTTTTCTTCCTGACTGTTCCTTGTCTGTCTGGTCAGGGGGGATCCTGCAGCTGTCACCATACATTATTCAATTTTCTCCAGCTGCCCAGTTCAAATTGCCATCCACAACTGTCATTTCCAACTGCCATAGAACCTTCTGCTTCAAACATTCTGCTCCTCCAGCTACCAAAGGGACATCACCCAAAACATTGTTGTGAGGATTAATTCATTAATGTTTGTGAGGTGCTCAGATACTACAGTAATAGAGGCCAAATAGATACTGTAGAGAGGGCCAAAATGTGTTTCACGCCCATTGCAGAAAGAGTTCTGAACTCCTCATTCCACAAGAATCTAACACACTTTCTGTTAGAGGCATTGGAAATGCTTTGGCCCTGTTTACACTAGTAACCCAATTGTTTTTGACCCTGGGGGCCAGGAGGGATACACATTTGACAACTTTTATCAACCACAAGTCATTTTCTTAGCATAGGCAGAGCCTATGAAACAAATACGCAGCTGGAGCTGGGCGCTATTGAAAACATTGTCTTTATTCTCTCCCTACCCTTTATTCCAGGACAGGTTCTTTGCTTATTCCCTCTTCAGAGTTTTCTGACACACAGCCGGGGCCAGGTAAAGATTAGGGAATCTCTCTGCCCCATTATCCTTGAATATTTCCTTTTAATTTCACAGTTTAAATTCCAATTGGGTAAATACATTCTGCCTACCTCAAATTCCTCTGTAATTTCAATTGGATACGGTGTCCTTCATTCACTGAATCTTGCAGCGCTGCTGGGCGCAGTTCAAAGGTAGACACGTTCCATTTCATATCTATTGGAAAAAGGGATGGGATCAGGGCCCCTTTAAACAAAAACTAATGCTGCACACATCGTAGACAGAAGTTGTTGTGGAGTAACAAGGCCATCTTAACCCTTGGCTGCACAGCAGACATTTTTACAGTGTCCCAGCCTCTACATATTTTGGGATTAAAAGTCCAAGTCTGGTTCTAAGCATTTCTCCCACTCAACACATACACTTTGCTCTCTGTGAAGCTATGCACAGGAGGAACCCCCAGCTACTATTCTTAATTTATGTTGCCAGAGTGTACCTGCTTGTGCCATTTTAAAGTGCAGTAACATCACAATGCTTTGACTAAAGCCTGGTCTACACTAGAAAATTAAGTTGACTTAACTATGTCTCTCAGGAGTGTGGAAAATCCATATCCCTAGCAGCATAGTGAAGCATGTCTAACCCCGAGTAGACAGCACTTGGCCCACAGAATACTTCTTCTATCGACCTACCCACCACCTCTTGGGGAGGTGGATTAGCTAGGCTGATGGGAGAACCCCTCCTGTCAGCATAGGCAGTGTCCACAATGCAGCACTACAGCAGCACAGCTGCAACAGTTCAGCTGCGCCACTGTAGCATTTCAAGTATAGATAAGCCCTTAGGCCTGGTCTACACTGGGGGAGGGGTGTCGATCTAAGTTACGCAACTTCAGCAACGTGAATAACGTAGCTGAAGTCCACGTACTTAGATCGATTTACCGTGGTGTCTTCACCGCAGTGAGTCGACTGCTGCCGCTCCCCCGTCAACTCTACCTGTGCCTCTCGCCGAGCTGGAGTACAGGAGTTGACGGGAGAGCGCTCGGGGGTCAATTTATCGCGTCTAGACTAGACACAATAAATCCACCCCTGCTGGATCGATCACTGCCCGCCAATCCAGCTGAGTAGTGTAGATATAGCCTTAGATTCAAGGAGTTGTGTAGCAATGTGAGTGTGACCAGCACAAAAAACTGGTTTAAATAAAACGCCTTCCAAAAAACTGGAAAATTCCCTGTATTTTATCACACATCACCAATCTTTTGCATATTTTGCAAGCCTCAAACATTTCACCTCAAACCCTGCCCATGATGACCTGAGTCCCACATCCCAACTTGTTTAGAACAGTGATTAAAAAAAAAAAGACTCTTTAGTGTTGGTATTTGTTTTATATCAATCTAAAAGATCTCTGAACCCAGCTCTCAGTCCTCCCTCTCCCAGCCCCTCTTGCGTGCTATATCCATTATTTCTTCCTCAATCTCCTCAAGAGGGTGTGGTTAGATATCAGCCCTGCCCTTGCCAAATTCTGTGAGCAGGTCCTGCCTCATACCAGGCCTCTGATACAAGGGCTTATGTCTCAGCCTCTCTTATTACTACAGAGGGTACAGCTGCTTACTTTCTTCATGTGCCTCTATGCTGCCCTGCAGATACTGGTAATGTTTTGCTTTCACATTTTTGCTACATTTCCTCTGGACCCTGTAAGAAGCTTAGCTTTAACCTGTTTTCATAGGAATAGTATCTATGACTAAAGGGGAAGAGCGAAAATACTCCCTCTCTCATTCCAATTCTTTCTCTCAGACCAATCTTTCTCTGGCAAACTCCACAGTGGGTTTCATGGAGTCTGCTCACCTAGTTTAAAATTCTGTTTAAACAACAATCCCAGCTAAATATATTTGGCTGTTCAGGATGGATGGGGCCAAATTGTGATTAAATTACTTTGTATGGAACCATGTCTAAATGGGGTCTTAGCTTGGTTGAGTCCTGTGTCAACTGGGCTTCTGCTTTCTCTCTCTTTCTGGACTGATCCTGTTCCAGTGGAAGCTTTGCCATTGACTTCCATAGGAGCAGATTTGGGGCCACTGTCTTTGTTTCTCTGTCATAAAGCAATAAGCTTAGCTGAAGCCAAAAAGAACACAGCAGCCCCATACCTCTTCTTGCAAGCTTGCGCTCTCCAAAAAGAGGCATGTTCTTGAAGAGGGGGAGAAATACATTGTGTCAGTGCAGCAGCTGGGCTTTGTTTGTTTTTTAGTCATAAATCTTTAAGGAAGGAGGAAAGGAAAGGAGCCATGATATTCATGATATTCAAGTTTGTCAGTTGGCAAGGGGCAAGGCTGTAGTACCAGCAGGAAAATGAAACATGTGAAGGTACAAGCGCCAGCGGGGGGAAGTCACTGTTGCTTATTGTCAGTTTTGGTATGACACATAAAGTTCAGCTAATCCTCTTAGTTACAGAGACACACTGGTGGGGGGAGATTGTTATCTCAAGCAATTTGCTGGCTTTATTCTTTTTTTCCTTCAAGTTTCTTCTCGCCTAATTGAGCAGCAGCTCTTCCTGTGACTGGTTTGCAATAATCCTGGGGCCTCATCAGGGAAAACATTCTGAAAAATACAGAAGGAAAAGCTGCCCAAGCGAGCCAGTTTTTGCCACGAGTCTCCCTCTGCAGGCAGGCATGGGAAAGGGGTCCAAATCATGAGAATGTAAAGAAAAATGTCAATGTAATATAAATATTCTGATCACAAAGAAGAGCAAAATACTCAGAAACATATGATCTAATCTGAATGAATAATTAACTAACTGTCAATCAGAAAACTGCCAGTTCAACACTCTGAGATGAAGAGTCGGAGCCAGGGAACACAGATCCCACTTCAGTCCTACTTTCATTGCCAAATGTATGTGTCTGAGGTAAAACTGAGTAAAAAAGAATAAGAATAATAACAATTTAGGAGTATACTTTATTTTATTTATTTATTTATTTATTTAAGAAAGAAGAATTAAACTCCAGGAACAGAAAAGAGAAAATCCCTGTTCTGTCTTTTTCTACAGATGTTTCATGCTCACTACAGCTGTGCACTAGGGTCTCAAGACCCGAGAGGTCGATTTCTACCTGCCGATTCAGGCGGGTAGTGTAGACCTAGCCTCAGAAACTAGGTGCTACCCTATTGTTGCTGCATCAGACTTTGCTTGTGCCTGTTTCCTGCATTCGGCACCCAACCCTGTTCTTGATTCCTACTCCACTCCTGAACTGCCCTTGGCTCCTGCCTGACCCCTGCCTTCACTCTTAGTTCCCACATGCTCTTGATCTGTGCCTGTTCCTTGCCTCTCCTCCGGTTCCTACCCTTACACCATGTTTCCAACCATCAGTTACCGGTCCTGGCTCTGAGTTCTTACTCCTGCTCTGATCACTAGGCCAAACCTCCTACATCCTGGTCCCTAACACCCATTTCGGTAGGACCAGTGACAGTTTGTACAGTAGGCCTGTAGGCCAGATCATGTCATATGCTAGGGTTACCATATTTTGTGCCTCCAAAAGGAGGACACTCCATGGAGCCCCGGCCCCGCCCCCAACCCCCCAACTCCGCCCCTTCCCCAAAGTCTCCGCCCACTCCCCTGCTTCCCGCGAACATTTGATTCGCGGGAAGCCTGAAGCAGGTAAGGGGAGCGTGGGGGGAGGAGGCGCGGCCCAGTCTGGCCCCCCCGGCGTCTCCAGCCTGGGTCGGCTCGGGCCCTGGGGTGCTGGGCCCGGGCCCGGTCGAGCACCCCCGGCCCGCCCAGCACTGTCAGTCCCCGGCCCAGCCCCTGGGCCCCCGGCCAAGCACCCCCGGCCCGCCCAGCACTGCCGGTCCCCGGCCCGGCCTCCGGGCCCCCGGCCGAGCACCCCCGGCCCGTCCAGCACCGCCGGTCCCCAGCCCGTCCCGGCACCGCCGGCCCGTCCCCTGAGCCCCCGGCACCGCACCGCACCGCCGGCCCGTCCTCAGAGCCCCCGGCCCGTCCTGGCACCGCTCCGCCAGCCCGGCCCCCAAGCCCCCGAGCCCCCAGCCCGGCACTGCTCCGCTGGCCCGGCCCCCGAGCTCCCGGCCTGGCACCGCTCCGCCGGCCCGGCCCCAAGCCCCCGGCACCGCACCGCTGGCCCGGCCCCCGAGCACCCGCACGGCCGGCCCCGCATGTCCCGATTTTCCCGGACATGTCCGGCTTTTTGGGATTTCCCCCCGGACGGGGATTTGGAGCCCAAAAAGCCGGACATGTCCGGGAAAATCCGGACGTATGGTAACCCTATCATATGCAGCAGTAAGATCCAGGAATACTGTGCCTGTCTTCTGCCTGGTCTGGCATTCTCAGCGTAAGTGGTAAGTGCCAGCACTTAACTGCAGGGATTGCAGTTTAGGCTGAAACCTGCTTGAGCTACACCCAGCATATCATCAATGGTGGTGGCAGTTCTTTGAAGGATAAGCCCAGCGGCGGCTCCAGGCACCAGCGCTCCAAATGCATGCCTGCGGCGGCAGTCAGGCCACCTTTGGCGGCATGCTTGCGGGAGGTCCGCCGGTCCCGCGGATTCGGCAGCAATTCAGCGGCGGGTATGCTGAAGCTGCGGGACCGGTGGATCTCCCGGAGGCATGCCGCCGAATCCGCGGGACCGGGGACCTCCCGCAGGCAAGCCACCAAAGGCGGCCTGCCTGCTGTGCTTGGGGCGGTAAAAAAGCTAGAGCTGCCCCTGGATAAGCCTTTCAAGTAATCTGCACACCCAGTTTAGCAAAGAGATGGAGCTATAACTTGCTGCAAGTCAGTGGTCTTTCCTGGGTGAGTGCTCTAACCACCAGACTATAGAGTTATTCTCATGCTTCTCTCTCTCTGGACCGATGACTCATTATCTGTTCAAAGTGGAACAGCTTAGATGAGGGAGCCCACATCAGCATATCCCATAGTTCAGTAGTTAGGGCACTCATCAGAGAGGTTGCAAATCATTGTTCAAATCCCTTCTTCTCATAAGGTTCAGGGGGACTTGAACAAGGGGTCTCTCACATCCCAGGTGAATACCCTAACCACCGAGCTAAAAGTTATGGGGGAGTTGCTGTGGCTTCCACAGTGGTGGTAGTGGTGGCAGTGTTTGAGCTCACCTGCAGGGCCCTACTGGATCCAGACGTACTGACACGAGAGGGCAAGAAATGTTTATCTTCTCCCAATTCATGCATTGCTCTCGGGCTTAGGGGCAGATAGGCATCTGGACGCTTAAAGGGAGGCAGCAGTATGTGTGTCCAGAGGAAGAAACGTAAGTGCCTAGGGAACTTTTACAGAGGAAATGTAGGTGCCTAGTGAGTTTAGGTACCTACAGGGTTAGACATGGGTTTTGTGTATTGCAGTGGTGCAAAAACAGGCACTTAGGCACCGACATCTGGGACTTAATTGCCTAACTCCTTTTGTGCATTCAGCCCTTAGACTCACCAAAGCTTCAGTTCCAGTGTTAGCCACCTCATCTCCATTCTCTCAAGATTCTAAGATTCCTGGATCTCACACTCATCAGTCTTGCTTGGAGATGTTTTATTTTTTCCTCAACTGTGAACATGACCTCGCAGATATAGGATGGCTTTTCCAGGAGTTTGTCATGTACAGCCATGCTTTCATTTTAATTTGGACATGTTTAATGTGAATTTCATTGTGTGTAAAAGGTGCTGGACTGACAGCACAGGAAACTGAAGTGCTCTTTGAATCCTCTGAACCACAAGCTGTATAGACACTGACTGGGCAAACTTTTCCTCACCCCACCACATAACTGTGTTTCAACCCTGAGCTGAATGGACCACTTGTAGAGATGAAGGGAATAGGTCAGTCTCCATGGCATTTTCAATCGTGGCCTCTTTGCTGGAATTGCCAGCAATGAAGCTAGTTGGTGCCAATTGTAGTGAAGGTTTTGTAATGTGGACACCTTCTAACTGGCAACTGGACTGAGGTCACCAATTCATTTCACACAGGCAACCAAACAGCCATTAGCTGGTAATGGTTTTCATTCCATACTGTCCTACCCAGCATTTGAACTAGTGGCTAACAAAGGATTCATCGAGCATTATCAAGACGCTGAGCTATCCAGTCATGTCAGGCAAGTTTTGTTTTGGTTTTTTGTTTTTGGAAACATTTTGGGATGTTCTGCTAATAACCTAATAAAAGATACCATTGAGTAGATTTAGTGTTTGAATTAATGTCAGTTTAAATGATGGGCATACACTACAGTTGTCAAGTTGAAGGGCAGTACTGGTGGGATACTGCAGGATGAGATCTTCCCCCCAAATAAAATAGTAGTGGCCTCATCTCATAAAGTTACATCATCACTTTAGAGCAACCAGGCAGGGTAATACATTGTCATCATATCACAATGTGATATCAAGGCATGGTATTGCAGTGGCATCACATCCCAATATCAGATCGCAATGTGGTGTCATAGTGTTGGCTGGAACAGGAGGCCCATGGCAACTGCCAATGAGGCTGGCCAAGTGGCAGATGAGACTGCCCAGAGTGAGAGCCTTGCCAGGATTGATACAGACAGAAATGCAGAATCATCAATACCATTGTGTGGCATGTTATGATGGGCATATCGAAAGTTTTGCTGCTCCCCTCCTCCATATCACACAGGATGATTTGCACGTTGATAAAAAAATATTCCTTGCCAAGAGGGAGCAGATTAAGGCTCTGTTTAGCTTAAATCCAACCTTGCTTGTGAATTTTCTTTGGGGAAAAAATAAAAATTAAATCTGTTCCTTTTTTTATTTCTTTGCTTTTGTTAATTTTACCTTTTGAGCAGCTGATTTTGGTGATCCTCTTGTCAGGAGGCTATTCATTAATTTGGCCCTGGTGGGTGTGTATCATAAGCTCTTCTAACATTTCAGGGTCTGATTGTGTCTTCTAGTACTGTCCCATGTTGGGGGGCAGTGTGGAGTTGTAATACCACAGGGAGAGTGACCAGAGGCATTGTACCTCTGGAGGCCCAAGGGCTGCGGGGAAGGTTCCTTATACCCTACCTATCTTCTTTTGCACACACATGTAGGGGCCAGCCACAAATGAGCCAGAGAAATTATAGCTATGACTTCCCACTAATTAAGACTTTGAGGCAGATCATCAGCTGGTGTAAATTGGCATAGCTCCATTAATGTTGTTAGGCTATTTCAGTTTACACCAGCTGGGGATCTGGCCCTTCCTTTCCACAAAACTTGTCTGCCATTTGTTGAGCCTGACTGCTTTCATTATGTGAATGTAGGCTGACTACTATCCTAATAAAATCTTCCCTGCCCCATATGTTGCCCTAGCCTCTCCTTGATTAGCGATCTTCCCTACTGCTGACGTCAAGTGCACAGCTCTGTAATTTCCTAGCAACCCTTCTCAAATACTGGCTTTTAATTAGCTTCTCTCTTTTTTTTACTAGCACTTCCTCCTGTTCCCAGAGAGCCTTTGAAGCAATTTGGCTGTTGGTACTCCCGCCCCACCATCCCTTTTTGTTGTTTCCTTGCAGAATTCTAGGATAGAATTTCTTATTTTTTCAGAAGGTCTAATTTCTTGCTCCGTCGTGATCCTAATTTCCTTCAGGATTTCTTCTTCATCTCCTGGGAAATTTGTCTCCATTTCTGGCATCTGTCCCTCGTAGCCCTCCCCTCTTTTTTTCCCAAAGACAGGAGGAAAAGAATCCATTTAATATTTTTCTGTAGTAACGTCTATCTCATCTGTCAATAAATTACCCTTTGTCTTCTTTGGGAGACCCTCTTGTCTCCTTTCACTGACCTTATTCTGTACCTTGCCTGATTTTTTTTTTTTTAAAGGGAAGATGCAATATCCCTGGGCTGTCATTCTGTGAAGAACAGCTGTCATTCCTCCCATTGTGTGTGTGTGTGTGCACGCGTGCGCATGCATTTGAGGGGTGGAGAGAATATGGGGAAGACAGGGAACTGCCATTGAGGAAGATGATGATCCTACTTACAGACGTGAATATTTTTTCATTCATTATATTCAGCTGGCAGTTCCTTCTCTTTCTCTCATTGGTTTTAGTCTGTCATCTGCTGTTTAAAGGGAATCTAAAATGAGTCGGTTAGTTAAAATAACATGGGCAGCTCCAGGAATATTTATTAAATATAAATACATGTATTTCTAAAAACTTTTTTTCTATATTTTTCATTCCCTCACTATCTCCGTAACTAAGAATGAGTTCTCACTGTCAGAGTCCTCATCGGATGTTACAGGGACATATCTGAATGGCAAGGAAAACAGATGACTTTCAAGGTCTTTCTATTGTAAGGCACTCAGGTGCTCACTGATAAGAGTTAAGGGGTGCGGCATACTCTTCTGTGCAGCAACCCAGACAGATTCATGATGCTACCTACTACAACCTTTTCCTGCCCCTCCCTGTTCTTTTGGGGCCAATATGCAGTCCGAGGTAAGTCTAGGGAACATTCCCTGTGCTCCTCTGACTGCAGAGGCTGTAATTCTGCCTGGCCCTTATTCTGGACACTCAAACAGAGGGGCAGACTCCTTATTCCTTTCTCCCACCTCCACTGCACACTCATAAGAAGGCAAGGCAGAATCTAGCTAATATTAAAGAATAATAGTATGATACCATTTTATAAAGGAAATTCTACTTTTTGATTAAATTAACCAATATTTTAAAAATATAATAGAATCTCTCTAAGATAACCCCAGTATCATAATATCTAAGCACCTCACAATCTTTCATATATTTACCCTCACAATGCCCAGGTGAGGTAGAGAAGTACTATTATCCTTGTTTTACAAATGGGGTGATGAGGCACAGGGAGACTAAGACTTATACAAGGTCATAAAAGAAGTCTGGGGGGTGGGGGGATCAGGGAATTAAAGACAGCTCTTCCGAATCCTAGGCTAAAGCCCTGAACACTGGACCACTTCCTCTCAAAAGACTAAAGAACTTACTTTACAATAACTGTGGAAGTTTGGTGTCTACAGTACTAATATTTTGGGCCTGATCCTTGTTTACAATGTGGGGCCGTGATGTAAACGAGAATCAGGCCCTTTGTACCTCAATACCACCTTTCATCTGAGGATCTCTGCATGCTTTAATTAAGCATCTCTGCATGCTTAATTAAGCAAGCCTCACATACCTCATTTTACAGATGAGGTAACTGAAGTACAGAAAGGTGAAGTGACTTACCCAAGATTACACAGCTAGTCAGTAGCAGAGCTGAGTGACTCCCTGTCCTCTGCTCCAGCACTTTCCCTCTTATCTTACATCTGTGAAAGCATTAAGGTTCTGGAAAAAGTGTCGTGCCCACAGGGTTTGGTCAGTCAAAGGCTTTGTCTACACTAGCAAAGTTTTCTAAACATTTCCTACCATTGCTAACACCAATTCTGCATCAAACACCAAGCACAAGAAAGTAGAGATTGTCTGCTACCATTTTTAAAACCATGTCACATAACTCTTCAGGTCTAATCAACATGATATTAAAAGCACTTGTGGCAGCTGGCAAAATACCTATAATAGGGTTCACAACACTGCTAACACCATTGGAGCTAAACAAGTGATAGCAATGGTGAGAAATTTTCAGAGTGTAGACAGTCTTGATGTCTTGTTGGGACGCGACAATCGATCCCCGAATTGACGCTCTTACTCCACCAGCGGAGGTGGGAGTAAGCGCCGTCGACAGAAAGCCGCAGAAGTCGATTTTGCCGCCGTCCTCATGGCGGGGTAAGTCGGCTGCGATACGTCGAATTCAGCTACGCTATTCACGTAGCTGAATTTGCGATCTTAAATCGACTACCCCCTGTAGTGTAGATGTACCCTAAGACAACTTCCTGTGCTTCCTTCTGGCTTCAATAGCATGATTGGACTAGTCAGTGAAGCTGGGCAAGCCTTCAGTCAGAGTTCCCAAGGGTGGTGCCTTGGTTGAGACTGTAGTCCTGCTGTCTCCTTGGCCCACCAGATTTCAACAGACAGAGGGTAGTGGCCAAGATGTGATGGCTGCGGGAAAACTCACAGGCCTGACTTCAAGACCTGGGACAGCACGGTGGATTGTCATGGCTGTGGAACTGTTTATATCATGTGTGTGATAGTGCCTAGCACAATGGGATCCTGATTCTTAGTTGGAGCATCTAGATGCTAATGTAATAAGAACTATAGTATTATTATTATTTATTATAAAATACATATAAGAGCCCAAAGTGCGTCTGAGAGATGAAATGGAGTCATGACAGGGAAAAATTTGGCATCACTGAATAATTCATAGGAAAAAAGCCCTCTCTGCACTGGAAAAGTGCTACAGCTATGCTAACCACAACTGGGTTAGAAAATGGTTGTCAAGCACAGTTAATTACACAGCCATGTTTAACAGCTATCACTACTCATAATTCTGGCAAGCACAATCCAAATTCTAGCGTGAACAAGACCTGTGGTTTCAAAAGGATGAAAATAGTGTGTGTTCTCTGTACAATGTGGCAATTCTGCTGATAAAGAGGAAACATACTTTCAAAAGACAAAGAAAAAAAACCTCTGTGCCTCAGTTTCCCCATCTGTAAAATGGGGATCATGCTTCCCTACCACACAGGGGCTGCCAGCTTCAGTAATCAATGATGGAAAGCGTCATAAAGCCGCTATTATTCCAATATGTGAAATTCCACATTAGACTTTTTTTAATTGCTGACAGTAGCTTTAAAAATATTGGACATCTGTCTGTTTTGTCAGAAATGTTGTTAAGAATCCCTGTCATGTTCTAACACTGTAATGAAATTTTGCTCAGACAAAATGGATGCTTTTGAACTAGAGATTTCTATGAAAAAATCTTTTTGCTCTCAGCAGCAGCATTCAAGACCTTGAACTGGGCTACATTCTGCTGTTAGCGCACTTTTCTGAATGGCTGGAAATATTTTGAACGGCAGGGAAAGAAAGGTATTGCCAATGTACAATCTTCCAAATGGTGTGAATACCAGGTTATTTTCCACTGTGATGGTTAGGGCCTATTTTCTCTATAATCACCACCAAATCAGATTACAACATAGTTCCATTTTGTAGTGTAAACAGAATCTAACATCATTAATATTTATTTACTGTAGCACCCAGTGTGTGTGAGGGGATTTCCAAACATGGAGAAAAGATGGTCCCTTCTCCAGGGGGCTCATACTCTAAGGACAGACAAGGAGACAGAGGTCAGGGGAAAGGGGACTGGGAAAAATAATAGGTACATAATATAAATTTTCTATACAAGTCAGTTGGATTCATTGTAGGCAACATGGCAGACATAGGTTTTTAAGAGGGTCTTAAATGTGTATAGAGTAGGGGCCTTGTGAATGAGCTGAGGGAATATTGTACAGTATTTTAACCATATCACTGAAACATCACATGCTTGGCTTCTGCCCAGTGAAAGATCACTCTTAAGGCCCCACTCATGTTACAGAATGACACCTTGTTGTAATCAGGTCCCGGCGGTATTGACAAGCTTTTGTCTCTGCCTCTCCATGTCACCTTGCAACTACAAAAGTGCAAGTTAATTTGGAGGGTGTATGTATTGATGAATAAAAGCCTGTATAGAGAATGGCTGCTCACCAGTCTCTGCTTGGGAAAGTGGGGTTAGAAGAAACTTAGACTTGTTTAGACTTGTAAATGCCAGTTAAAAATGCTAACAGTTCTTTCATGTTACAGTTTGATTAACAGCCTGATCAAACAGAAACCTTATAAAGTATTCAGAGAGATTCTGGTAGCCAGCTCTACAGACCTGCATTTCTAGTTTGCCTTCCTTCCAGAAGGGGGAAACCTGAGCACTAAGTAACTGCAGTCAATGATCTCAGAAGGTGGAAAATGAAAGGCAAAGCTTTGTTAAGAATCTACTGTTCAAAGGGGAAGCCCCAGCTTCCTATCGACTAGAAAACCTACAGCACAAACAGAGTAATTCAACAAGTTAATCAGTCTGAATTGTTCTGAATTCAACAACAAGATGAAATTCAATAAAGACAAGTGCAAAGTACTTCACTTCAGAAGGAAAAAATCAAATTCACTACTACAAAATGGAAAATAACTGACTAGGTGGTCATACTGCTGAAAAAGGATCTGGGGCGTGGATGGAGAGCGATGGTGGCAATCTTAACGTGGCCCTCCCAGTTAAGTCAGCAGCAGCAGCAATCCCTCGATTTGAGGATGATGTCTACCATTGATTTACATTTGGGTCTTGAGATGACTCAGTAGTCCGATCTTGGAACCACAGATCCTCTCACAGTAGGTACAGACATTTCCTGGCAGGCCAGCTGCCTGCTGGGAGAAAGTTCTTTCTTTTTCCTTCCTTCTCTCTCTCTTTTTCAGCTTTGAGGGCAAGGCACTTCTCCTCAAAGTGAGACCCTGCCTGATGGAGGATGTGGTGCCATTGCAGTCAGTTGGGGGCTTGCTCTTTCCAGCTTGTGATGTCCACAACCCAGTTAAGTACACTTTAATCTAAGTGTACAAACTAATGCCACCACTTCGGAGAGTGAAGATCATTCATTGACCTCCCTGTCAACATAGCAACTTTTCCAATAAAGGCTCTTTTCAGAGCCATGCGTATCAACTAATAGGCCCATCGATTTGTCTCTGCCAACTGAATATTGAGGGCCTATATTATTTGAAGGCTGATGTCATTGTGAGGCTGCTGATTGACAATAACACTGACATCCTGGCACTGCAAAAAAAACATATTTCAGAAGAAGACTCAGTGTGCCTCAAGATACCAGGATAAATCCTTCTCTCCAACCAAAACCATCCAGAACATGGAATGGCCACCTATATCAGGCTAAAATGAAAAGATATAGCCAAAGCATTGCCAACAACGGACAACGGTTTCACAATCAGTATCTGAGGTGGTGAGCTGACAATATATAATGTGTGTAAGCTGCCCAACAGGCAGTGTGACCCTTACCAGTCCTACCAAAATCACAACACCCATTGGGTATCTTGGCAATTTTAACAGACACCATTCAGCATGGGCTATTCAATGAATGATGCTGCAGACAAACAGCTCACTGAGTGGGCATTGGCACAGGAGCAGTACTTGCTGTTCAATGTAAAATGAAAGGGCATCTTCCACTCGGCACAATGGAAGAGAGAATACACATTATTGTGTCCAAGGACTCCACTGGATCACCACTCATTGCATCTGGAACTGTCCTGGACCCCTTCCTGCACAGTCTGTACAGGCTCGGGGTGGTGCACATTGACTCTGAACTCCCTTTCATTACATGTGTACCAGTTCCATGCTGGAATCTGAGACAGGTGAATTGGCTGGGTTTCTCCACTGCTGTTGAAAGATCCATCAGTAGCAGACTACTAAAGCTTGGAAACTTCAACTGCTTCTCAGAGCTTATTATTAAAGCCACAGAGAAGAATATCCCCCAGTGTTTCAGGAGCTTCTTTATGCCATGCTGGAGCCCAGAAAGCAAAACGCTCCTAAGGGGGTATGAAGCTACTGGTGACCCAGGCTTAGTCACTGCTCTACTGGAATCATTGGACTCTATAAGACGACAACACTGGACAGAGAGGGTGGAGGCCACAGACTTCACTCACTCAAGCTGTAGAGCATGGGCTTGTCTGTGGCGCCTAGGTAGAGCAGCACCATCACAAATACAGACACTTCAAGTCACTGCTAACAGCATTGCCAGCCTCCTACTAAGAAGTTCAAATATGACTGTAAGCTGACAAATGAAAAGAGAAGTGAAAACAGCTCTCAAGGAACCTTGTGCATTAAGTGCCCCTTCATCAAGTCTCTGTCAATCCTTCACAAGAGCCAAGATCGACACAGCCCTCTCTGCTACGAGAGCAGGAAAAGCAGATGGCATTGATGGCATCCTTCTGGACTTCCTTAAATATCTCGGGCCGAGAGGGTGCAACTGGATGGCAGCATTTTACACAGAAGTCATCACCTGCAGCAAACTCCCAACAGCTTGGAAACAATCATAGGTCATGACCATTTTAAATCCTGGAAAGCTGCCTGATGATCTCAAAGCTACTGCTCTCTCTCTCTCTCTCCTCTGAACAACACACAAATTACTGGAGTGGGTGATCCTGGCGAGACCAGTCACCCCAGAACAGGCAGGTTTCATGGCAGGGTGAAGCTGCTGTGACCAGGTGCTTGCACTGATTACACATATTGAATCCAGCTTACAGTGGAAGCTTAAAAGGCCACAGCTTTTATCAACTTGTCATCAGCCTATGACTCCATCACCATGGAGGGAGCTACTGCTGAAGCTATCCAACCTGCTTCAATGCAACCAAACATTTCCTCTCATTAGATCAATACTTTTGGACAGAACGTTCCATATCCATCTCAGAAGTCAGGTTAGCAAAAAGCAGAGCCTGCACAATGGTCTCCCAAAGGGATCAGTACTAGAACCATCCCTTTTAAACGTATATATAAATTATGTGCCCAAAATGATAGGATGCAAGTTCTTTTATGCCGAAGACCTGGGACTAGCGACACTGGCCACAACACTCAAAAAGGTGGAAAACACCCTTTGTGATGATCTGAAGAGGATGGAAAACAACTTTTACTATTGGCGGCTCAAACCCAATCCATCAAAAATGGTGTCATCAGTTTTCCATAGCAGCAATTCTAAAGCTACAAGTCAGAGGATGATGAATGTAAACTTCTGCGACAAGGTAATCATCCACAATCCTAACCCCCGCTACCTAGGAGTCACCCTCGATCAGCAACACATGAAGCCATAAAACAAAGAGTCACCTCAATATCATCCAAAAACTAGCAGGTTCTAGCTGGGATTGTGATGCCCAAATGCTACGAACAACAATGTTTGCTTTAGTTTATTCCACTGCTGAGTACTGTGCATGTGTGCGTGAAAGAAGCTCACACATGGACCTCGTCAATATCCAGCCAAATGTGGCTTGGAGACATAACTGGCACCCTGAAATCCACGTCGTTGCCTTGGCTTCCAGTCCTTGTGAACATTCTTCCTCCAACCATCCACTGGGAGGTGAGTACGTTGTGCGAGCACAAGAAAGCTCTTGCTTACCAAAATCTCCCTCTCCATGAAAATCTTGTTCACTCACCTTAAGTTCTGCCGACCATTCTAAATGGCTAGAGAACTCTTCTGTCATCCAACTTCAACCCAGAAGACACCTGGCGGATGCAATGGGCAGGCTCTGACATAAACAACAAGCGCCTCATAGATGATCCCACTATTGAACCACCTGGTTTCTTGCTCCACTGAAGGCAGTAGATGATTATCAACCCTATTAGGACATTACATGGAAGATGCGCACACCTGATGCACAATGGTGAATCAAGGATTTGCCACAGTGCAAATACAGAAACTTCCAAACCATTGAACGCATTGTGAACAAGTCACCCATCTTTTCATTTCCAGGAGATATAGCAAAGGTGCATTCTGCATCTCCTGAAGCCCTCAAAGGGATTTCAGACCTTTCTACTATCTTGTAAATGTTGCTACTTCCATACAAAAGAAAAAGTGGATCACAAATTGAATATGAGTCAACAAAGTGATGCAGTTGCAAATAAAGCTAATATTCTGGGGTGCATAACAGGAATATTGTATGTAAAACATGGGAGGTAACTGTCCTGTCCTGAGGTATTGTGTCCAATTTTGGGTACCACACTTCAGGAAAGATGTTGACAAATTAGAGAGTCCAAAGGAGAGCAACAAAAATTATAAAAAGTTTAGAAAACCTGACCTATGAAGGTAGGTGGAGGAAAAAAACTGGGCATGTTCAGTCCTGAGAAAAGAAGATTGAGGGGGGACCTGATAACCATCTTCAAATATGTTAAGGGCTGTTATAAAAGGATAATGATCAATAGTTCTCCACGTCCACTAAAGACAGAACAAAAAGTAATGGGCTTAACCTGCATCAAAGGAGATTTAGGTTAGATATTAGGAGAAACTTTCTAACTAGAAAGGTAATTAAGCTCTGGAATAGGCTTCCAAGGGAGATTGTGGGATCCTCATCATTGGAGGCTTTTAAGAACAGGTTGGATAAACACCAGTCAGTTGTGGTCTAGGTTTACTTGGTCCTGCCTCACCACAGGGGATTGGACCTGATGACTTCTTGAGGTCCCTTTCAACCCTACATTTCTATGATTGTATATAAGTTCTCCAGTCTTAAGGAGGTTTGTTATAAAATAAAAAGGCAGTTTCTTAAGATGATCAATAGGAGAAAAAGGAGATGAGTTAGAACTTTCTATTTAAGCAGAGAAACGTTCTAAGAACAAGATGAAAATGACCTTCAGAGGTGCAGCTGTTGTTTATAATACAGCCTTGCAGTTCTGCTTACTTCTGATCTTGATTTGAATGAGGGAAGGTTACTTGTTTCTTTGGTTTATTATTATTAACCCCTTTTCCTCTTCTAGCCATTGAGACAGAGTAGCTCAGCACCAACCAGTGTGTGTGAGCTCACATCACAGAATGGAGGGAGGGGGGGCATGATTTTCAAAACTGGGTGTCTGAGTTGGGCTCCTAAGTCCATATTTAGGGAGTGGCCTGATTTTCAATAGTGTTGTACACTCCGCAGCTCTCAGTGACTTCAGTGTTATTTCAGAAAGCATGACTGAGCCTTAATGGAAGAAAACCTCAGAACCGCTTCTTGAAGCTGAATTGGAAACACTTTTATCAGGCCTACACTAGCACTTACACCATTTTCTGAAATGGTTCAAAGAAAAAGGTTGTTGAAAACCACTTTCAGCCAAGGGTCCATTTCCTAATGCATTCAAGGTTTAAATATCTGAAAGGCAAAAGGGGTCTTTTGCTAGCCACCATCCTCATCACCAACTTGCTCTTCTTACAGTTTCCTCATAGAAAAATTCTTCCCGTTGAGTTCAGCATTGTTCTCCACTTCCTGGGTTCACATCCTTGCCAATCTCTTCAATGAGGGCTGGGATCAATCACTGACTGTCAATGGGCAACATCTATCCATACCATCACAGTGTTGGGTTGGACATTTACATGGATAATGCTAAGAACCTCTAGAGTTACACGAGACAGGACAGGATAACAAAATTTGGAAGAGATATTAACGCTCATGCTTCAGGGCATGAACCAAACTCTAACCCATGGAGACTAGGAAGAAAATCCCTTCTGGACAGGATAGGAATAACTACACACTTCAGCATTTCCTGCTCCTTCCTCTGAAGCATCTGGTACTGGCCATTGTCAGGCACAGGATACTGAATTAGATGAACCTTGGGTCTCATCCAGCATGGCAAGTTCCTATGTCCCTAATATTTTTGCTGGTGGTTTGGATGGGTAACCTTTTATGATCCCAAAGTACATCCCTGTTCCAAACATGGACTTCTGCCTGCCAGTGATAGCCAAATCCTCTTCGCCGGCCCCATCCAATACCACACCCTTTGCATTTCCACAAGCAATACAGAAAGGAGCAAGTACAAACCCAGGTCAAGATGATGACAAGAACAAAGCCCTGAAGACTGCTCTTAGATAGCAGCTTTACTTTAACAGAGGAAGGATTCTTCAAAGAAATGAACTCTCTCTGTCTGTCTCTCAGGCAGGAGTCTCATGGGAGGAGAAGAAAACAGCTTTCATTTGAGCAAGTTACGATATTTATGGTCCTTTTATGAGTTTTGTTTGAAAATATAAAAGTAGATGGACTTAAACCTGCTTCAAAAGAGAGAATGGGAGAGAGAGAGCATGTGAAGGGCAGGTGAATCTGAAGCATCTCTGTCCAAAATAAATCTTTCTTTGTTTTAAAATATGCCCCTTCTGCCAGTCATGAGGATAATGACTAATCTTTATTATTAGGGCCCTACCAAATTCACGGCCAGGAAAAACGTGTCATGGACTGTGAAATCTGGTCCCCTCTCTCCCCCATGAAATCTGTTTTTTTGTGTGCTTTTACCCTATACTATACAGATTTCACGGGGAAGACCACTTTTTCTCAAATTGGGGGGGCCTGACCCAAAAGGCAGTTGCAAGAGGTCACAAGGTTATTTAAAGAGTGTTGCGGTATTGCGACTCTTCTGAGCTGCCTTCAGAGCTGGGGGGCTGGAGAGTGACTGCTGTTGGCTGGGCGCCCCACCAGCAGCAGCACAGAAGTAAGGATGGCAATACCATACCATGCCATCTTTACTTCTGTGCTGCTGCTGGCAGTGGCTCTGCCTTCAGATGGGCTCCCAGCCAGCAGCTGCTACTCTCCAGCTGCCCTGCTCTGAAGGCAGCGCTGCCAGCAGCAGCAGCACAAAAGTAATGGTAGCAGCACCGCAACCCCCTCTACAATAACCTTGCGACCCTCCGGTAACTCCTTTTTGGGTCAGGACCCCTACAATTACAACACTGTTAAATTTCAGAATTAAATAGCTGAAATAAAGAAATTTATGATTTTTAAAATCCTATAACCATGAAATTGACCAAAATGGACCGTGAATTTGCTAGGGCCCTAGTTATTATATGGCCCCTTTCATCCCAAAGTGACTTACAAACTTTATACACCTATTACAGCCAAGTACACCCACTTCAGGATACAACATGGCAGCTGTTTAATCGTGTACAGCAGCACTGTGTAACAGTTCAGGTCCAACTGCTCCCAGTAACCAGACTCTCAGCTCATGACTCCTGCAAAAGTGAAGGTCTTCCATTGGATTCCTGAGGAACAACTGTCAGCTTGTGCTTGCTCACATACCAAAGCCTTATGTGGGCTTTTATCCATCATGCTTGTGGAGTCTGTTCTGCCACGAGGTTTGACCCTCTAGGGAGCCTCCTGCTTTTCATAACTGGAATCTCCCCTAACCCTTTGCACTCCTGGGCAATATTTTCGGATCCAAATCAGAGAGTATGGTGCACGTGCCTGGCACAACAATCTCTATCCATCTGGACCCCATCACCATAGAATCTGAAAACATCCGAACACATCCTAAGTACTTAAATATAAGCTTGAATAGTTCATAAAGTGTGTCTGTGTGTCTGTCAGAGAGAGAGAGAGAGAGAGAGTATGAAGTAATTATAGAGGGAAAGTTAAATTGAAGAATGAGCTTTTGAACTTATTTCTGAATGTAGTGAGTCCTATGGTCATTATATCATCTGTTCATGTGTTCCATAGTCTAGATCAGCTCCTGTGAAAGTTTTGTCCCCCAAACCCATGACCCTCCCTCATTAGTTGTCAGTTTCATGGCAGCTTTTGTGAGAGGCTGTGGTCAGAAAGGGAGAGAGATCTTTGGCCAATTCAATGGAAAGCTTTGTACATCAGGACAGAGACTTTAAATTGAACTCTGGATTTAATGGGGAGTCAATGCAGAGAGCAGAGCACTGGGGAGACATGAGCACAGTGATGCAAAGCAGATGGACTACTGCATTTTGGACCAGTTAGAACATATGGTTTCACTCAATAATCAAGCCTAGAGGTCATGAATGTGTGGACCACTGTGGTCAGGTGTGTTCCTGATAGTATGAAGTGCAATCTCCTGGCCAGTCATAGATAGAAGTGGGCATTTTTTGCTACTTGACTATTTGGGCATCTAATAGTACTGGGAAATCCAAAAGGACCACAAGGCTGCAAACCAACATCCATCTGAGTGCAGATGCCATAGCTGGTTGGGGGATGTTATAGACAGTAAGTTCTTTTAAATGTTTCTCTCTTCCTGCCAGCATCACCCTAGTCTTGCCTTGGTTCAGTTTTATGCCTCCAGTCCCCTCTTGTGAATGGAATCATTTTCCCTCTTATGGTTACTTGTTCAGAGTCCTTGCGTAAGTCTGAATCAGGTCTTAAGATTTATTGATCTAGCCTTGTCCATTGTGTGGTGCATTCTCTAATTTAATGACTATAAACCACTCAGGCATGTTGGCATGAAGGATGCTATAAAGAAGTCTAAGTGACTGATTGATTATGGAGAGTCATTGGTCTCTCCATAGTTAATGATGAGGCTAGCTTTCCATTATAAACCCAGTTTGTCTCCCAGCACATAACTTCACCAAAGGTAAACCAATCCGCCTGAAATTTCACAGGTGTGATTTATCTTTCTAGGTATTTGTGTTGTGATCTTATGCCAGGATAGAATTTTTCTGGAAGACTGAGGCAAATCAATAAACCAGACAAGGCAATTGAAAGATACAAGCATTCAAAAATGGAGGTGATATCCTTTCTGGTATTTTACATGAATACTTTCCTAACAGTGTACGGTTGATCATCATTCCAGGGCAGCTTGGCCTAGAAACTCTGAAATGTGTTTTAACCTGTTGGTTGCCTTTGTCTAATTTGGAGGCAGTATGGTTGGCTGAAATTTTAGGTGTTCAAAGGGTTTTCCTTTTACATCATGGGGCCCACTGTGGACAGCTTGATGGGGGAATGGCAGTCATGGAAATACACCTGTCAGGAGAAGTGAGGGAGAGAGAGGTGGAGGACGTTGACGCAGGCAGGTGCTCACAGAGGCCAGGGTGATTGTAACAGAAGGATGAATGGGAAGTGACAGAATCAGTACTGCTCCTGGGTGCAGAGAGGCCTAGAGTATCTGGAATCAGACAGAGCCAAAAAAAGTGGGACTCTTCTAAGCTCTATCTACAAAATAAACTCCACTCATGTGAGGTGCCAAAATGAGATACTGCTCACAGTAGACTGTACAGATATTCCAAAAGAAGTGGTGGTATCACCTAAATGCCACCTACTTGTGGAACCAAAATAAAACAATTGTGCAGATCTGTGACCCTCCCCCTCCTTCTTGCACAATGAATGAAATATAAACAATGTTGACATTTAAATTATCATTGCTCTGCATGTAAGTTAACACCTCTCTGAGATGACTAGGACAGTCCACACCTCTCAGACTCCCTGCAGACAGGGCCAGCTCTAACTTTTTTGCCGCCCCAGGCAAAAAAGAAGAGTGCTGCCCCGCCGTAACACCCCCCCCAAGCGCTGCACCGCCACCTCCCCCCCCCCGGGCCGCACCGGGCCGCCGAAACCCCCGTCCCCCCACGAGTGCTGGGCTGCTCAAACCCCTGCCCCCCCCAAGTGCCGTGCTGGGCCGCCGAACCTCCCCCACCCCCCCCCAGAGCGCCGCGCTGGGCCGCCCAAACCCCCGGAGCACCGGGCCGGGCTGTCCCCCCCCGGCCAGCGCTGCGCTGCCGAAGCCCCCGCCCCCCCTCGGTGTTGCGCCGCCGAAACACCCCCTGTGCTGCACGGCCGAAACAAAAAAAAAAAAGAAAAAATACCCCTCGAGTGCCGCCCCGCTGAACAAAATAAAACAAACAAAAACACCGTGCGCGCACCCCCGCCACCCCAACATTGGCTGCCCCTTCTAAGGTGCCGCCCCAAGCACGTGCTTGGTCGGCTGGTGCCTGGAGCCGGCCCTGCCTGCAGACTCACATAGACACCACTGCATCCTTTACACTCAGTTCACATTTGTGAGGTTTTCTTTGCAACTAGAGACTTTTCTTTAAAATGAGAACTGAGATTCTGGATAACAAGACAGCAGCTCTCAGAGAGCTTCTGATATGGTGTATGAGCATGTATAGTTTATTTCCAAGCCTTGTATGTATTAACCTTGTATTTTCCAGAAGCTCTGCAGAACATTCTTAACATTCAGAAAGGTTCTCCCTGGGTCATGACTGCATATTCTTGTTATAGTCTCATTTTCTAACATATACATCCAGTGTGGTCTAGCTAAAAAACTTTAAAGGGATGATAAGGCAGACTATCTTAACCTCTAAAACTACTGAGAAGATTATGCTGCCTCATAAATCAGCCTCTCTCTACTAGGGCTAGATTGTGAGCATCTCTTCAAGTATGCAAGAAGGAGGGATTGTAGGAGCCTCTTTCTCCCATAGTGCAGCCTAAACAAGGGCCACACACAATGGCATACTGCCATGCAGAGTGGAGCAGACACACAAGAAGGAGCAATTTCTCACAACATTTCTACACATTCCAAAAACTCCAGTCCCCCCCGACTGCTAACCTCAGTCTCCCACAGATGTCACTTCACAACCTTTCCATGTCCCCTCCATCAACTTCACCCTCTCCCACAGGCCCCACTCCAATCTCCTATATTTCCCAAGCAACTCTAATCTCCATTAACCTCACCACCTCTTCCTCTCACACAGAAGCTGTTTCATCACCTTTCCACGTTCTACAGGCCTCCCCACAACCCGCCATCTCCCACAGAAACTGGAGAATTTCTTTATTTTCTGTTATGTGAGGAGGTCAGCTCACCACTAGTGCCTCCTCATGGCCAGGCATGGTAGCTCTCCCTCCACTGGGGTCTGCTGCCGCTGGCTGTTCCAGGTCTGTGGTGTCCTATCTCTTCCTGTGACTTAGCCCTCTGGCCAGGTCACTTCCAAGTCTCTCCCCTTCCAGGTTGGTCCATAAACAAAAAGCAAGGGGAATTAACACAAACAAACTCTTAACAAGAGAGGGAGGGGAATGCCTCCCTTTCAGGCTGTATCAGGATCAGACCCTCCCTTACCTCAGGCATTTGCTATCAAGGAAGATCCTGTCTTCCGCCGGCTCTTTCCTCAGGAACTGAGGGGTTGAAGGTCTGTTCTCTTCCTATGGGTATGTCTACACTACGAAATGAGGTTGATTTAATAGAAGTTGTTTTTTTAGAAATCGATTTGATACAGTCGATTGTGTGTGTCCCCACTAAGCGCATTAAGTTGGCGGTGTGCGTCCACAGTACCGAGGCTAGCGTCGACTTTCGGAGCGTTGCACTGTGGTAGCTATCCCACAGTTCCCGCAGTCTCCGCCGCCCATTGAATTCTGGGTTGAGCTCCCAATGCCTGACGGGGATAAAACATTGTCGCGGGTGGTTCTGGGTACATGTCGTCAGGCCCCCCTCCCTCCGTGAGAGCAATGGCAAAAAATCGTTTCTCGCCTTTTTTCCTGGGTTACCCGTGCAGACGACATACCACAGCAAGCATGGAGCCCGCTCAGCTCACTGTCACCGTATGTCTCCTGGTTGCTGCTGGCAGACGCAGTACTGCAGTGCTACACAGCAGCATCCCCTTGCCTTGCCTTGCCTTGCAGACAGCACACGGTACAATACGACTGCTATCTGTTGTCATCATCCCGTGGGTGCTCCTGGCCGACCTCGGTTAGGTTGGTCGGGGGTGCCTGGACAGACATGGGTGCTTCTGGCTGGCCTTGGTGAGGTCGGTTGGGGGCGCTTGGACAAAAATGGGAATGACTCCAGGTCATTCTCTTCTTTAAGTTTCGTCTAATGGAGATTCAGTCCTACCTGGAATATCATGCCAGCTGGAGGCTTCTGCCTCAGGCTGCTCTCCCAGTCGGCAGCACCACACGGTCGCACCTACCCCAGCCTATCCTTTGCTCCCATGGCTCATGAAGCCTGGACAGTAGTAAGGAGCAGTTCAACTATAGACTGAGCAAGTGCATAATGGTGGTAGAATGTGCCTTTGGATGTTTAAAAGCTCGCTGTCACAGTTTATTGTCTCGGCTAGACCTCAGTGAAACCAATATTCCCATCGTTATTACTGCTTGCTGTGTGCGCCACAATATCTGTGAGAGTAAGGGGGAGATGTTTATGGTGGGGTGGGAGGTTGAGGCAAATCGTCTGGCCACTGATTACACGCAGCCAGACACCAGGGCGGTTAGAAGAGCACAGCAGGGCGCGCTGTGCATCAGAGAACCTTTGAAAACCAGTTTCATGACTGGCCAGGCTACGGTGTGAAAGTTCTGTTTGTTTCTCCTTGATGAAAATCCGCCCGCTTGGTTCACTCTACTTCCCTGTAAGCCAACCGCCCTCCTCTCCCCGCTTTGATCTCCACTTGCAGAGGCAATAAAGTCATTGTTGTTTCAAATTCATGCATTCTTCATTAATTCATCACACAAATGGGGGGATAACTGCCAAGGTAGCCCGGGAGGGGTTGGGGAGGAGGGAAGCACAGGGTTAGGGTAGTTGTAGGGGAATCCTCTAGAATGGCATGCAGCTCATCATAGAAGCGGCATGTCTGGGGCTCTGACCCAGAGAGGCCGTTTGCCTCTCCGGTTCTTTGGTAGGCTTCACGAGGCACTGCTGCGGGTCCCTGTTATAACCTCTGTCCTTCATGCCCTTGGAGATTTTTTCAAATATTCCGGCATTTCATCTTTTGGAATGGAGTTCAGATAGCACGGATTCGTCTCCCCATACAGCGATCAGATGCAGTACCTCCGGTTAGGTCCATGCTGGAGCTCTTTTGAGATTCTGGGACTCCATGGCCACCTGTGCTGATGAGCTCTGCGTGGTCACCTGTGCTGATCAGCTCGTTATGCTGGCCAAACAGGAAATGAAATTCAAAAGTTCACGGGGCTTTTCCTGTCTACCTGGCCAGTGCATCTGAGTTGAGAGTGCAGTCCAGAGCGGTCACAATGGAGCACTCTGGGATAGCTCCCGGAGGCCAATACCATCGAATTGCGTCCACACTACCTCAAATTCAACACAGCAGGGTCGATTTCAGCGCTAATCCCCTCATCAGGGAGGAGTACAGAAATCGATTTTAAGAGCCCTTTAAGTCGACAAAAATGGCTTCGTCGTGTGGACGGGTGCAGGGTTAAATCTATCTAACGCTGCTAAATTCGACCTAAACTCATAGTGTAGACCAGGGCTATGTCTGCCCACAAGTGAGTTGTTCTGCTTCTCTTTTAACTCCTCCTCCAGCTTGTGCATGCCTTGCAGGTGTGGTGTGGTGGGGCAGACAGAGCCCAGAATGACTCCTTAACTCCCTTGTTGTCCAGTGTGGGGTTTGTAAACCCCATCACACGCACACCCCCTCAAGATGTCACCTGGGGAGACAGTTACCAGCACATAACCTGGGCGGTAGTGTCCTTCATGGCATTTAACTGCATTAAGGGAGCATGATTGGTGATGAGCTTGAATGGATTTCCCAGTAGGTAATACCTTTCTTTTCTATCACGGAAGTGAGCTGCTCCCAATGGAACATTTTGCAACTCAAATAGAGTACAGGGTGTTTCTTTCCATTTGTCTCCTGGGACAGTACTGCACCTAGTCCCGCTTCTGAGGCATCAATTTGTAAAATGAACTCTTTTGAGAAGTCAGGACCAAACAGGACAAGCTCTTTACACATGATAGCTCAGTGGTTTGAGCATTGGTCTGCTAAACCCAGGGTTGTGAGTTCAATCCTTGAGGGTGCCATTTAGGGAACTGGGGTAAAAATCTGTCTGGGGATTGGTCCTGCTTTGAGCAGGGGGTTGGACTAGATGACCTTCTGAGGTCCCTTTCAACCCTGATATTCTATGATTCTAAGTACTCTTTCAATTTCTTAAAGGCCTTTTCTCAGGACTCAGACCAGTGCACCTTTTTGGGGCTACTGTCCTTGATGAGGTCTGAGAGGTGGCTGCTGTCATCAAAAACCCTGGCACAAATCAGCAGTACTAGTCTGCGAGGCCCAAAAAACTTTGGACTTACTGCTTCATGACGAAGTGTGCGCATGTTTTGAGGGCCTGGATTTGTTTATGAGGGGCTGGACTTGGCCCTTCTCGAAAGCATATCCCATCTAGATGGTCTCTTTTTCCCCAAACTTGCACTTTGATAAATTTGCCATTATCCCAGCCCTCTGTAGGGATCTGGTACAGTGTCAACTTGTGTTTGTTGTTCCTCCTTGTAGATGACCATATCACCTAAACAGCCTACTGCATATGAGCCATGTGGTGGAAGAACCTGATCCATGAGAAACTGTAATATTGCTGGGGCACCATTGAGGCCAAAGGGCATAGTCCTAATTTGATAGAGGTGAAATGGTGTAGCAAAGGTAGTTTTCTTCTGCGCTCCAGCATGAGTGGGATCTGCCAGTATGCCTTTGTTAAGTCTAATGTGGTGATATATCAGGTCTCACCTAGCTGGTCTAATAGCTCTTCTACTTGAGGCATGGAGTAAGCATCAAATTTGGAAACAGCATTGACCTTTCTGAAGGCTATGCAAACCCAAATACTACTGTGCAGCTTTGGGACCAATACAACCGGACTTTGCTGCAGGATTCTTCAATGACCCCCAGCTCCAACATCGCCTAGACCTCTTGTTTCATGGCGTCCTATATTTTTTTGGGAGTGGCCATGGATTCTCCTGGACAAGTTGCCCAAGTTCTGTTTGGATATGGTGGTGCATGAGATGAGTCAGCTCTGGCCAGGAGACGAACACCGTTGAGAAGGTCTTTAAGAGACTTGTCACTGGGTCCCTCTGTTCCGGGTAGAAGTGTTCCCCCATCTGCACAGGGTCAAGGTCCAGTGAGTTGGGCACTTGAAGCCCCAGTTCGGGGGGATAAGGCATGATAAATAAGTTCTATTGCTCATTCAGTGACTTCAGAAGGTTAACATGGTAGACCTGGATAAGTTTCCTCTTGTCGGGCTGCCTGATTTCATAGTTAACTGGCCCAGCTTTACATACTACTTCATATGGTCCTTGCCATTTAGCAAGTAACTTGGACTCTGTACTTGGGAGTTGAAATAGTACCTGATCACCCAACTTAAATATGTGCATATGCACCCTGTGTTGTAGGCTTGCTCCTGGGCCCATTGAGCACTCAGGAGGTTTTCTTTGGGAAAAGCCCCTAGGGTTTCAAGCCTCTCCCAGAGTTTCACTACACATTGTATAACATTCTCCATCCTAGGAGCCTGTCCTTCCCACATCTCTTGGACCAGATCAAGAATTCCCTGGGGTTGTCTTCCATATAAGAGTTCAAACAAGGAGAATCTAATAGATGATTGGGGGACTTCTCAAATAGCAAACAACAGAGGTACTCAGCAACAAACCTTTTAAACATTCTTTTCAGGGTCTTGTTGAACCGTTCAACCAGACCATCCATTTGTGGATGATAGACAGATATATGTAACGTCTTTATTTTTAGAAGATTGTATACCTTTTCAGTAGCAAAGATGTAAAGTTGGTGCTTTGATCAGTGAGGATCTCCTTAGATACTGCTACTCTAGCAAAGACTTTTAGCAAGTCTGTGGCAATAGTTTTTGCATTGGTGTTGCACAGCGAGGTTGCCTCAGGATAGAGGGTAGTGTAATCAACTATCACTAATGTGTGTTTGTGCCCAGCTGCACTTTTTTCCAAGGATCCAATGAGGTCCATTCCGATCCTTTCGAATGGAACATTGACTATGAGGAGAGGGACCAGAGTGACTTTTGTCCCCACTTCAGGTCCTAAGAGCTGTCACCTGGGACAGGAACTGTAAAAATCTAGCTTCTTGATGAACTATTGGCCAAAGAAGCGATCCAAAATCCTGGCCAGGGTCTTCCCATGACTGATGTGGCCCACAGAGGGGACAGCATGAGCCAGTTCTGTGACTTCGTGCCTATGACGCTATGGAACGAGGAGCTGCAACCGAACATCCACCATCAGTTGGTCTTTCTCCAACTGGTACAGTCACTCTGCCTGGAGCTCAAACTGGGAGTACCGCTCTGCTTCCCTGTTAACCACTGATAGTTTATCATTAAGTCTGGCTCAAGATTCGTCCTCCCTCTGGTCCTTTATGAAGTCTGTCTCTCTGGTTAGGATGTCCCTCTCCTGTAGGGGGACCAATATTGCTTTGTTGTTAGGAGGTCCTTCTGAAGGAGCTTCCCTTGGGCCTGGTCTCCCTTTCCAGGATTTAGCTCCACATCTACACCTGCCAGCATTTCAGGTTTTGGGCTCCCATCACCCAGCATCCCCCTTAGCTACTCCCTCCAGGGTGTCTGGAGTTGGTTTATACCCTATCGGTACCTCAGAGAAATACTCCCAATCCTGACCCAAGATAATGGGGTAGGTTATATCAAAGCCAGCCCCTCAACAAGGGACTTTGTGTTTTCCCTACAGTCAACTGCACATGTGCACTGGGATAGGGTTTAACATCTCCGTGGATACACCATAGGAAGAGTCTCTCCAGGGGACCTCAGGGTTTGGGATGAAATCGTCCTGGACTAGGGTCTTCTCACACCCAGAATTCCCCAGCCCCATTACCTCAGTTTCATTTATCTGCACAGGGACCATTACTTAACTGGAGTTCACTTACAGGCATGGCTTTCTGCCATCCTCCCCTGTTCACACACTCCAAATAGAGTAGGGTGACCAGATGACAAAGATGAAATATCGGGACAAGGGGGTGGGGCCGGCGGAAGGAAAAAAAACAAAAAAAGCCAGGCTTTGGGTGGCAGGGGGCGAGAGCCCCTCCGGGCTCTGCCTGTGTGCTGGAGTGGAGGGCAAAATTGCTTGTTTGTCCAGTGTTCGGTCGGGACGCGGGACAAACAAGCAAACAAGCAAATACAGGGACAGTCCCGATAAAATCGGGATGTCTGGTCACCCTAAAATAGAGGCACTCATGTTACCTGTGAGCTGGGTGCCCATTAGGGTGACCAGATAGCAAGGGTGAAAAATCAGGACCGGGGGTGGGGAGTAATAGGCACCTATATAAGAAAAAGCCCCAAATATCAGGATTGTCCCTATAAAGTCAGGACATCTGGTCATCCTAGTGCCCATATGAAAAACAAGCCCCTGCTGCCAGCTGAGTGGCTGCTGGCCCTGAGCCTTCCCTATCTGACTTGTCTGCTCTCCCTTCCTGGCTTCCCAGTGGAGGAGCTCACAGGGGTTCCCAGGGTCTTTGTCCAGGCTGGGGCCTGAGATACTGGGATTTCCCACAACAGCCGAGTCCAGGGCTCAGCAGCTTGTTGGTCCCCTTAGAGGCTGGTACTTCTGAGACCACCCTGACTGATTGCTGGCTCCCCTGGTGGGCTTTCCATTCAGTTGAGGGGCCCCTTTGGCCTCAGGCAGTTCTCGTGTGAGACAGTCAGAGCTGTCTCCACTGCTAAATAATTCTCCATCAGCTGGTCTGTGTCGGCAAGGGACTCTGGCCAGTTTTTGAGGACCCAGTCCCTACAACAGGGGTGGGCAAACTATGGGCCAGAGGCCGCATCCGCCCCTTCAGATGTTTTAATCTGGCCCTCGAGCTCCCGCTGGGGAGCAGGGTCTGGGGCTTGTCATGCTCTGGTGCTCCAGCCGAGGAGCGGCGTCGGGGGCTAGCCCCACTCCATGCATTCCGTGGCGCCACATGGCTCCTGGAAACAGTGGCATGTCCCCTGCTCCGGCTCCTATGCATAGGGGCATCTAGGGGGCTCCACACGCTGTCCCCGCCCCAAGCGCTGCCCCACAGCTCCCATTGCCCAGGAACCATGGCCAGTGGGAGCGGTAGGGGTGGCACCTACAGACGGGGCAGCGCACAGAGCCGCCTGGCTGTGCCTCCGCGTAGGAACCAGAGAGGGGACATGCCACAGCTTCCGGGAGCTGCTTGAGGTAAGCGCCACCTGGAGCCTGCACCCCTGAACTCCCACCCCCTCCATGCCCCAACCCCCTGCTCCAATCCTGATCCCCCTCCCCCCCCAATCCCTCCATCCCAATGCAGAGCACCCTCCTGCACACCAAACCCCTCATCCCCAGCCCCACCCCAGAGCCCACAAACCCAGACGGAGCCCTCACCCACCCACCCCCCTACCCCAACACCCTGCCCCAGCCCGGAGCCCCCTACCACACCCTGAACTCCTCATTTCTGGCCCCACCCCAGAGCCCGCTCCCCCAGCCAGAGCCCTCACCCCCTCCTGCACCCCAACCCCCATTTCATGAGCATTCATGGCCTGCTATACAATTTCCATACCCAGATGTGGCCCTCAGGCCAAAAAGTTTGCCCACCCCTGCCCTACAACCAGCTGGAAGTATGTCGACAAACTGCTTCACCACAATAAGCTCAGCCACCTCAACTCCAGTCTGAGTCTCCAGCTTTAGCAACCTCCAACATAAGCTTTTTAATTTCTGGGCAGCCACACAAGGCCGGGGTCCCCAGGGGTAATTTCTCTCCACGGAACCTCTGTTGGAAGGTCTCCTCTGTGATGTGAAAGTAGTCAAGTAAGGCCAATTTCACCAGTGCGTAGTCTTGGGCAGATACTGTATCCAGCCCCCAATATGCAGCCTGTGTTGGTCCCATCAGGAAAGGTATCAACAGGGTGGCCCACTGGTCAGGTGGCTATTAGGCTGCTGTTGCCACTTGCTTAAATGTTATCAGGAAGGCCTCCAGGTTGTCCTTAAGGCCCATCTTTGTGAGTTTCACTGGCACAGGTGGGGCCACTAGACCCAGGCTTACAGCTCCTGGAGGGGAAGCCCTAGGGATACCATGAGGCTGCATCAAGACCACTCTCTGTTGGATCAGTTTTTACTGCTGTTCTTGCTATTTTGTCTCTACATCCCAGACCAGCTGTTGCTGCTGGGCACACATTTGCTGCAGGAGTTGTTGCTACTGTTGCTGCTTCTAGTTCTTGACCATCCATTTGAGAAGACACTCTAGGTCCATGGTTTCTGATCTACCAACCCACATATCTAGGGTGAGGATGTTTGACTGTCTGGGTCAGGTCAGTCAGTCCTCCCTCCTCTCCAGGGGTGGGAAGGATGCCCACATCTCCATCAGTTGTGAAGGGGTCAGCTCCCCACTGGCACTGCCTCATGGCCAGACATGGCAACTCTCTCTCCACAGGGGTCTGCTGCCAATGGCTGCTCTGGGTCTGTGGTAGCCTGCCTCTTCCTGTGACTTGGCCGTCCAACCAGGTCACTTCCAAGTCTCTACCCTTCCGGATTGGTCCATAAACAAAAAGTAAGGGGAATTAACACAAAAAAACTGTGTTCACAAGAGATGGAGGGGAATACCTCCCTTTCAGGGTGTATTAGGATCAAACTCTTCCTTCCCTCAAGGAGGAACCTTCAGGCAGTTGTTGTCATGGAAGATCCTGCTTTCCCTTGGCCCTTTCCTCAGGAGCTGAGGGTTGACGGTCTGTTTTCTTCTCATGTCTGCCCACATGTGAGCTGTTCTCCTTCCCTTTTGATTCCTCCACCAACCAGTGCATGCCCGGCAGTTGTGGCCAGGGCAGGGCTTGCAGAGCCCAGAGCAGCTCCTTAACCCCTTGTTGTCCAGTGTGGGCTTGTATACTCCATCACAATTACCCTCTTCATCTTCCATGCCCTTCTTGATCACTCCATCTCCTACAAACTACTCTTACCTTCTTCGTCTACCATAGATCCTCTCCTTAATATGTTCAAGTCCCACAGACCTCCCTTGAATCTTTTCATCTTCCGTAGGTGCTCCTGGATTCCAATCCCACAATTTATTTACCTTGCACAAACCACCGTCAAACATCTTGATCTCCTATACACTTTCCCCCTAACTTCTTTGTCTCCCAGAGACACTCCTCAGTTTCTTCACCTTCCTAAGGGCATGTGTAACCCACACACCTTCTGGGTGTGGTGTTCTGTCCCATCTAGTGGGACCAATACCACGAGAGAGAGTTAAATGTGTCTGCTTTACAGCCATAGCTAACAGCCAGTTGGCTTTTAGCTCATGCTGTAGAGGCTCATGCACTAAACTCCAGAGGTCCCCAGTTTGAGCCCGCCCGCCAATGACAGCCTGTCAGCGTTACATACACAGGATCATAAAAATCTCCAAAGCAGGTGTTTCTCAAATGAAAAAGATATTTGGATTTTACTTTAGTTTCACAAGCTTTCTCTTCCCAAATTATGATTGTAAAACGTGGGACACCAAATTGCTCAAGGCATGGGCTGCAGCATTGTGAAGCACTTGGCCTCATGTGCAACTTTGTCCTGGGTGACTACTACTAGCCATGGTGCAGCAGTAAGATGCCCCTAGGCACTGAGATTTTGGAGCACCCTAGATACAGTGTAATAATAAAAGCCTCCTGAGTTTTGTGATTTTGAAATACTTTGGAATTAATGCAGCTTTGGGTGCCTTCAGTTCTAGAATACTGAGGGTACTTTAGGGTAAAATTGGCCACGTGAACCTCCCTGCTGCCCCCCCCCCATTCCAAAATGACAAAAGTCAAACCCTCCTGCATGCAGCAGGCATGTGAAGCTGTACCAGAACATCAATCTCAGTGCACGTGGCTTCTTGTTCACTTTCACTGAAGGATTGTGGGGAGGAGGAAGCTGAGGTGTTATCGGAGGGTCACAGAAAGGTAGTCTGGATACATTTTGAATACCTATCTACTCCACTAATCTAGCATCAGACCACTGCAGTTGGTATAAAAGCCATTCCCTCAGCAACTCTGGTTGCCTGAAACAGTCTTTGTGTATCTCCCCTCTTTATCTCTGTTTAAATTCTCATCTTAAAACCTGACTTTTCTACCCTGCCTCCAGACCTCTTCATTTCTCTCCCTCTTGGTTATTGGCCTTATGACGAATGCTTTAATATTTTCACCATGCAAGGCCTTTATGTCACTGTTTCATGTAATTTATACCTGTGAGCTGGAGCCTTTCCCAACCTGCTCTCAAACACAGTCCACACAATGTGTAGAGTCCAAAATCACCCCCTTCCTGCTTTGGGGGTTTGGCTTTATTAACAAAGATACCAGCAATAAGAAAACAAAGTTCAGCTGTTTCTCAGGTTTCTCCCTCATGACTGCTCAGCCCACATCCTACATTGTCTCCCCAGACAGCCATTTCCATTCCCCTTTTATACAAGTGCAGTAATAAGCCACCTACCTCAATGAGTCAGCAAAACCCACTTAATCCTTTCCCAGAAGGGTCAAAACTTGCTAACAGGGTGGAGCGTTTCAGGCTTGTTATACGATCATATACTGTCCTCTGTCTTGAATAATTTAATTCTGCAACAGCCCTGGGATCCACTTTAAATGAAAAATATAATCTGAATTTACTGCGAAGAAACAAAATAAGTAAAACCTGTTCCTTTTCTTATTTCCCTCCTTCTGTTATTGTTTAATCACCTGATTTTGAGAACCCCTTTCACTCATAGATTACTGACCCTCTAGTGGTTAACCTCATCCTGGATCCTTACTTCTAACAGATCCAGAAGTCCAATCAATGAGGGATAGTGAGTGAAATGGTTCTAAGCTTCTACTGATTTAAAAAAAGACAGACACATTTTATCATTAATTATTCTGTAGATAACACTGCTGATGTGCATGGCACCACACAGACAAGTAGGAAGATAAAGTCCATGCCCTGTGTTGCTTACAATCCATATTAGGGAGTTACCATGCTGAGAAATGATAAAATCATAACAATATCTATCTCTCAAAATCATGGAGAAAAGGAGACGAGATGAAAAGACACAGAAAGAGAAAACTATTTTTATGGGAAGATTAGTACACCAATGACAGGTTTCTACCTGGGTTTCTACTTGTATTTAGTTTTAGGAATGCTGTTGCGGAAGTGTCTGGTGTTTCAAAATATAATCTAAATATGAGAGGGAGCAGATAATTTCAGAGTGGAGATCAGTGATGGAAGCTGCCTAAAGGTATTTTGAGATAAGATTTGAGGGAGAAATGGAAAATTTGGCTGGTGACGTATTATATTATTCAGCCAAATAGTAAGTGTCTTCATGTGTCAGAGACTTACACTGACGTACAATCCGCACAAATAACTCCTACGGTGGTGTCTAGACGAGTTGTCTTGTCACATGGAACGTCATAGGATTCAGCACACCATGGCAGGGATTAGAACCAGGGTCTCTGAAGTAAATGAACATAGAGCATGCTGACTTTAACCCAGAGACCAATTAAAACTGCCATCTCTTGAAAATAAATGTGAAATTACCACAGAGTTATCATTCAACAGAAACAAGATTTTCTCTTTGGGCTGTAGTCTTTCCATGTTGTATTTCAGCATGTATTAGTCACCCATTTGTTCATTACCAGAGATTGGTATGAGTACCACCTTTTATTTAAGGCAATAATGCTGAAAAATAATAAAAGACACAATCGGACTACAGACATAACAGACAGGCACCAGCTGAATTGCATACATGCATGAATCAAATTGAACACAGGACCTGTCCTCCAAAATAGAGCTTTACCTTTTGAATGAGATCAGAATATCCATTATTAAGACTACTAGTATTAAGTATTTTTTCCTCTTGTAGACCTCAAGCAACTAGCAGGAGACATAATCATATTGGACTGGGTCTAATTCCATCCAGTTGTGGGCAGTGGTATTACACAGACAGATCCATTAGTGTATTAAACTTCTAACAAGGAGGGTGCATTCTTAGAACATAAGAACGGCCATACTGGGTCAGACCAAAGGTCCATCTAGCCCAGTATCCTGTCTTCTGACAGTGGCCAATGCCAGGTGCCCCAGAGGGAATGACCAGAACAGGTAATCACCAAATGATCCATCCCCTGTCGCCCATTCCCAGCTTCTGGCAAACAGAGGCTAGGGACACCATCCCTGTCCATCCAGGCTAATAGCCACTGATGGACCTATCCTCCATGAATTTATCTAGTTCTTTTCTTGTTACTATATAGGTTATGTTAGCTCTACTATATACATGTCAAGATCCATCACCCTAAATATAATCATTTGAAAAAGGGTCAGACACTGTCAAGTAGTAATTTCAGAGTTTGGCCTTATGCTATATACAGTATGGGACTATCCTTGAGTTTCAAAGTCACTTTCCTCCCTGTAGTCTCAACCAATTGACAGCAAATAAATTAAGAAACCCTAAAATATAAATTCCCACAATAGCTACATTTAATGAATATTTTGTTCTGCTGCAGCTACTCAGTGGAGCAAACCTTAAATGTACTGTATTCCCCAAAATCATGTTGCTATTCATGACACTGATGAAGTACACATAAAAAAGCCAAATTGGCTTTTGTTTAATAAGAAAAGGAGTACTGTACTAAAAAAAACCCCTCAATATTTTCCATATGGGAAAAGGCAATGCTGATAAGAGATGAAACCACACTGTCAAGCATCTAGAGAAGGTTGTTAGTTCCCCATTCCCTTATTTATAATCAAAACAAAGCTAGAAATAATGCTAGAGTGATTCTTTAATAACTTCCGAAAAGTGAAATAGTCAAAACAAGATCTGACCAAACTCTTGACTTGTGGGTGCTGTCCCAGCGGGCAGAATAGCTTTACCTGCTATTGTTACTAAAATATTCTCCGGATACAAGTGTCTCCTAAAGATTTATTCACACCTACCCTAATCATTTAGCACAAGCTTCTTCTTTTTGACAAACCACAAACACTTCAAATGATTGATCTTCTTCCTCCAAGTCTGTTGATTAAGGTGAAGAAAACTTCTGCAGGACATCAGCAGTGGCCTGGAAATCATGAGGATGATCTGAAATATAATGATGAGTAATTCAGGTGAGACATCTGTGTCTGGGACTCCTGCTGAGGCAGGGACCCCACTTCAGTCCTGATGGTGCCTTAACAACCTTGTCCTCGGTCATTCCTCTCTTCTTCGCCGGAGCTTTGCCTTAGTTTCTTCTTGCCGGCTTCTCCAGGCAGCAATAATGGCATCATCATCCATTTCTTCTTCCTTGTGGGTACTTCGTCTGTACTGCGAGAATTGCCTTGATGCAAACCTCTCTTCACTTTCTTCCACCTTCTCTTCTCTGTCTCTGTCCTCTTCAGACTTTGAAAAACTCTGAATGAACTTTCTCTTTGCTCCAAATTCTGACATGTTGGAACTAGACTCCTCTTCAGATTTTTCCAAGTGACGGGATCTGACTCGACTCTGTGTTGATGGTCCTGGGGATTCAGAATCATAGGATGACTCTGGGCTTTCTTCCCTAGAACTTGTCTCTGTGGCCTTTGTTCGTGTGAATTTGTACATTTCCTTGTCCTCTTTTGCAGAGGTAGAGGAAAATCTTGATGTGGTTCTCAGTGAATCACCTTTACACTGATAGGAAGAAGAACTGTTCACCTCTTCTCTTTGGGATCTGGAGAAGCTATACTTGCATGCTTCAGAGTCCACCTCTCTGAGAGTGGATGATCTATTGTATTTCTCTCTAGCCTTTTCAGCATGGTCATGATATGATGTCTTTCCTTCTGCTTTCAGGCCACTCAGCCACTTATTAACATTGGTCTCCACCTCTGAATTTGTGGCACCAGTATTTGCAAACTGACCGGAGAAAGCAGAAGCTGTATCAGTTCTGTCAAGATCTGTTTGGAAGGGGTACCGAATGCCACCTATTGTGTTCTCTGTGTTGTCTTCGACTTTCTCTTCTTCATCTTCTCCCTGGGCCTTCTTCTTCTTAAATAAAGTGCTGCGCTTGTTGTCTCTGACAAGCTTCTCGATTTGATAATCTGACATTTTTTCTCTCATCTCTATTTGCATCTCCTTCTCCTTCCGGCTGAGTTTTTTGAGGTCAATATCATCTGCAAAGAGGCTGTACAGCGGCTTGCTTGTTTGAGTCACCCTCATGCTGGAGCTAGACGCTCCTGTCCTCACTCTCATTGAAGCATTGGAAGACAGAATGGACTGGGTGTCAGCACCGTTCATGTCCCTCTGGCGGAGCAGAGAGCTAGCTACAGACAAACCACTCTGTGCACTGAGAAGGGAGGTCTTGTCAGCATCGAGGCATCTGCCAAAGTCACCTGACTTCACGCTGAAGGCCAGTGTGGAGGGCGGGTGGGACAACATCATTATCTCATTTTGTTTCTGAGCAATGGTTTCATTAACCACACTGGCAATCCAGTTCTGAATGCTGGCCATGGATATCGCATCACCTGGGCCAACTGGGATGTTGGGTAGAGGTGTAGCTGGCATTTGGGGCTGCATAGCCCCAGCACTGCTTCTAGTCTGAGGTAAAGATGAACGGTTGCTCTGCATGCTCAGTGAAGAAGCTGAATCCTCAGCACCGCTTATGGAAGGCGCTGAGGGCCAAAGAGATGACAGCGGGATACTCCCACTCATTGCGCTCTCTGTCTCCCAGCTGCACAGGGACTGGCTTTCTTCCAGGATCTTTTTTGAATGTTCAAGTAGCTCCATTCTCCTCTGATTCCTTTTGGCTGAAGCAGAATCTTCGCCCTTGGCAAGCTCCACAATATCATCCTTGTTCTCATTGCCCACCCTCTTCTGGTGTTTTATTTTCCAGGCCTGGTAAGCTGTCAGGTTGACATCTGATAGATCCTTCTCTTCTTCTGCTGCCTCCTCAACTGGCTGGCTGCCATCATCCGTCTTGGGGGACACAGAGGATTCTAAATCCTTCTTGTGAAAGCCAAACTGGATTCTCTTGATCTTCCACCTTTCAAGAGGGGTCAGCTTGTCTTGGTTCTTTTTGCAGAAGTTATGAAAGGAGCTGGTGTCCGAGACAACACTCTCCACATCCACATCTCTGCTCTTTCTTCCTGGCTCTGGTTCTGGACTATCATCACCACTTTTATTCCTGGAACGGTATCTCTGAGCAGCTTCCTTCTCAATCTCCAGCAGCCTCTGGTTCCACATATCCCAGGTGCTCTCCGTAGACATAGAGTCTGTGCGGCCCCTCCTCAGCCTGTTGATGCTGCTGGCTTCCAGTTGTTGCTTCAGAATTCGGATATCAAGGCTGCTCACACTCTCCGTGTCACCCAGTTCACTTGAAGGATACGGCCTCCCTCCCATGTTGGGGACTCCATCCTCCTCCCTCGGTAGCCAATAACCTTCCTTTTCATATTTTGCATTTCGACTCTGCCACTCTTGAATCATCTGTTCCACATTCTCCTCACATTCCTCTCCTCCCTGATCTGGAAGTTTTGGAGGTGTGCTTTCCACATCTTGATTTGGTGGTTCTCTTGCTGGCAGGCCTTGCTTCTTCCTCCATTCCTCATACAGCTGTTCCTCCTCCTCCTCACTGATCAGAGTGGGCTGTTTGGAAACCAAGCTAGCTTTTCCCATGGATGAAGAACTCATAACACTTCCCAGAATGCTGGTGGTATCCTCTTCCTCTACCGTGATGGAGTGCACTTTGGCTCCCATGACACTCCCAGAGACCTCCACTCCAGACAGCAGGGAATGGGTCCCTGCTTTGATGACAGAACTCTGGCTGGCTGTGTCATCATCATCCCCAGCGTCTTCCTGCTCTCGTTCCTCCAGCAGCTTCTCATTGAGCTCCCTGAGCTGTTTCAGGAACCCATCATTGGGGTAAATGGCACGCTTCTTCCTTATAGTCATTAGGGCCTCTAAGATGGTCATGTGGTGGAAGATCATCAGGTAAGCAGCCACCAGCACAGCCGAGCGACTGATTCCCATTTCACTGCTTACCAGGATTTTACCTACAGGTATGAAATATAAAAGTGTCAGATGCTTTCAACAACCTACAAGATTAATTTGCAATGCATCCCATAGGGCCTGATCCAAAGTCCATTGATGTTAATGGATTTCTCAATTTCACTGCGGTTTAGATCAGAGCGATGTTAAGTATTTTTTTCTGTTTTATTTTCTGCTTTACCTTAATTAAAATTTGAGACAATCAAAATAATACCAAGTAACGTGTGTACATGTGCCACAAACTGTGGATGGGCACATTTTAAAATAAGCTAACTACAGAAATTGTATTAATAGTTTGTACTTATGTAGTGCATTTAATCAAAAAATCTCAAAGCACTTTACAAACATTAGTGAGTCAAGCCTTACAATACTCTTGACTTGCTGTGTGACCTTGTCTAAGTCACTTAGCTGCACTGTGCCTCAGTTTCCCCAGATGTAAAATGTTTGAACTTCTCCCATTTATCCCATGTATATCAATGTGCTAGTCACTCTGAAACCCAGCGAAGCAAATCTAAAGGGTCACCTATTTCACTATTGATGTTTTACCAGTTGAAACATTCAACTTCCCCTACTATCCCAAACTGCCTCTCACAAATTCCTACTTGCCAAAAGCCCCAGCTGCCTTCTATTAGCTCACCAGCTTTTCCTACTGAGACCTTTTGCAATGTAGTTACGTTGTCAACACAAAAATTAGCAGCACATTCAAAATGTAAGGGCAGAATAAAATTAAGTGAATTTAGTATGAAAATAAATAACACAAGGGATACTGAAGGCCACGGTAGAGGTAGAGGAAGACTGACTGTAGTATTCATTTTCATGTTTAATTCAGTTAAAATCTCTATTTTTAATTTTAGCTGCTATTGCTACAGAATTTCCAGAATGCTATACTAGAGTTCCATAGAAATAACCAGGCCATGGGGTGTGTTGCCATAGAATTTAGGTCCAACAGAGCATGCAGGACTTTGGCTATAACCACCTAGAAACACATTACCTGTTTTGTCTTTCAATAGCACAGTGACCCCTATTGTTCTGTAGTAGATAATCTAGCAAAGGTGAGGATTTAGCATACAAGACATAGCAGCAGATAGCCTTGAACAATAGCTGGATATTACTGCAATAGTCACACTTGATATGCTGGGCCTTCTGGGGGGGCAGTGTAGAACTAGGCCTAAGGTATTCACCAGGAGCCTTCCATCTACCATATACAATGGAGTCAAAGGGCAACTAGAAATCTGATCCAAAATATTCTCTGTGATGCCCAATCTCCTTATCTTACCTCTGTATGTCAGCAGTGCTTCATCAAGGAACTCCGCAGCCTGGTGAAAGTGTTTGGAAATGTCCATCTCTGGGAAATCATCCACCTCAATGCCCAAGTATTGGATATTCAAACCATTGTAGAAATCTGGCCCTGTGTACACGCCGGTACCGTGAGCCGCATTCAGGATATGAGTGATCCCAAGCCTCTTCAGACGGCCTTTGTTCACTGCAACACTCCTCCAAAGAAGAGAAAGCAATATTAGAAGTTGGCTCCTGTTCTGAGGCTGGAGAGAGACAGTCCATTGTCCAGGGGGCCAGCAGAGGTGGTGTTAGAAGGGGAGATGTCAGTAAGAGGGTAACCATGGCTTGATTAAAACGGAAAAAGAACAGAACAGAATGAACACAATGGGGCATGGAGAGTGGCAAGCCAAGCTGGATTTAACTCTTTGCCAGCCCAGTGAATGCGGTGGAAGGATATCTACAAAGGTCCTTTGCAATCTGAGGGGTTAGAAAAGGAACAGGGTTTTGGCTGAGAGGTGTGTACCAGAGCTCTGAACAATCTAAGGGCAAGAAAAGGTGCATGATATTGAAGACGAGATCTTTAACATGTCTGACTGGTGCACTCAGATTGACCAAGCAGCAGTTTAGATAGATTCCCATGCAGGGACTTTCCCTTTGTCCTTAAACTCAGGGACAGATTGGAAAAAACACTGTGTGAGGATACTCTCTCAAGCTCCTGCCACAACTGAAACTCCACCCACTCATGACTCCACCACCCACTCATGACTCCAAAATGAGATTACACTCTCAGTAGACTATGCAAATCTTCATCATATGATAGTCCCTCTCCTTTCTTGGAAGCTTTGATTAGTAATATAATAATTAATGATATTCACATGTAAGTTGCCATAGGTATTCTTCAAAGCTGACTCCCCATTGAGATACATAAGAGAGTTCACATCTCTTAGAGCTATTATTTCAGGCTCTCTCCAGACTCAGGCACAGCAGGGGATTGGTTAGACTCTGTTCACATTTTGAAGCTTCCTTTGCAATCATAAGAGCCAGAGACTCTTAAATAAAATCTGAGATTCTGGAGCACAAAACAGTGGCTGCCAGGCAGAAGTACCCAGTCACCAACTTGGTGCAACCCTTCCCAACCTGACCTCTGCTTAAAGGAATATTCTATCTGTTGGGCTGTCTCTGCTTCATAGACACTGATATGGACACACAAGTTTACCCTTTCCACCCAACCATCTGACTTCTCTGTCTCTCAAATGGCTAATACAGACTATAGAACAATGAGTAGCATCACAGGCTGTCAAGATCTGTGAATGGTGAAAATGAGATAGGAGCAGGAGATAGGGCCAACTCAGCAGCTTAGAGTAGGGTTTCTATCCCATTTAGGTGAACAGAAGACAAGCCCAAATGTCCATTATGTCCAGCCCAAGAGACGGAGGTGTCTGTAACCTCCCTCTATTCTAAGATTAGCCAGAAGAGTAGCACCCTCTCAGTGGTCTTCTAGCAGTTTATATTCAGTACTTACTTGAGAGATGCTCAAAGAGAAGCAAGGTGCTGCAGGACACATTACTGATGATTCATTAGATAGCACTCTTCCCTCTCAGTGCTGAACCAATGCCCCAGCACAATGCTAGGGAGCACTCGGCTGCTGAAGGTGCTGTCTTTTGGAAGAGCCATAAAACAGACTCTGGACACCTGTCTTCAATAAATTGCATGGCATTTCCCCCCTCTTTTTAAAGGAATAGGCGTTCCTGTGTCTGGGCCAAATTCCAACTGCAGTAATTTCATTTTGCTTACAGTTTCCTAGGTGCTTTTAATTGGATATGGTGTTCTTCCCCTCCTTTCCTAAACTGTTCTGAAGTGTCAATACGTGTGGTGCAAAAGCTGTGGTTTTTTACAGAAGTGGTTGCTTTTCAGTGCAGTGTGATCTTTGTAGACATAGACTGTAAAATGTCTTTGGATCTCTGGGGATGAAAGGCAATACATGTAATATATATTATGCTGAGGTGACTTTAGTGATTCCATCAAACCCTTCACTAGGAATTTTGTGCGATCTCAAGGACAAAAGTTCATACTCACTTTTCTGCTATAAAGACGTTGGGCCAGACTTCATCCACAGGATCCCAGGGGGACTCCAGCCTGTCCTTCATGAGTGCCCTCTGCAAGTCCATCACACACGGTGTGTTGAACAAGCTGGTGTCATCAATCTTATCTTTAACTCGGTTGTACAGGTCCTCCACCAGCAGCTGCTCTGCAGACTCCAACATCCCCGGACAAACTGAATCCACTTTAACCTCCTTTGGCTTCAGCTCTGGAATGAGCTGACTGTCACTCAAAGCATGTGAAGAATTCACTATTCTTTCTCCCTGGAACAATCCTGGGGGCTTCTTAACTTTGTTCAACAGTGTCCACCCACCCAGTCTGAAATGTGTGCATGTGTGCACTCAGGCAGTAGCCTCAGGGCAGTTAATAGGGGACTGAGCACAGTAACCTTTCCTTTCATCCCTTGTAGATCTAGGTTGGCTAAGGTTACAAGTGAAAAGGAGTCTGGGGAAGTCTCATTCTAATCCCAAGCATATGGGGAAGGGAGCTTGCCCAGTGGTTAGAGCCAGGACTGGTGGAAGCTCCCTAACATTGTGTGTGTGGGGGGAGGGACCAGTGCCCAAACCAGGGCCTCACCCCCTCTCCTCCCCAAGACTCTGCCCCTTGCTTGCTCCTCTCTGCCACCTCTCCACCATTGCTTGCCCTTACGGCCAGTAAAAAGTCGGAGGGCATAGTCCTCCCACTTTTAAAAGTGAGGGGGCCATGGACCCCTGCCCCCGCCACCCCCGTTCCGGTGCCCCTGGTTAAAGCAGGGAGCTGTGAATCAGGACTCTTTCACTGTATTCTATGGCTCTGCCACTGACTCACTATGTGACTTTAAGGCAAGTCTCCAAACATGTCTGTGTAATGGTATGTAAAATGGAGATAACCTCGCTACCTCATGGTGGGGGTGGAGGGTTATGAGGCTTCATGAAAGTTTGTTTAGCACTTTAAGATCCCCAGATGAAAGAGGCTAACCAAGTGCAACCAAAGTCTTTCTTACTTACCCTGCCCCTTTGAGCCGCTTACCTTCATTGATTATCTGTTTAGCAGCTACTGCAGAGGACAGGTGGATAGGCTCCATGAAGATGCTTTCTGTCTCTGTGTCTGATATCACTGAATACCTGCCAGTCAATGACATTGGTATTAGACAAACACTTCCTCATCTGCCCTGCACCTCTGGTATTGCTTCCCTTCTCAACCATTTCAGAAGGGAGCAGCAGGGAGGGCAGACAAAGGACCTTATGAGGGATGGAGGGAAAGATACTCCCCCCTGGATGGTGTGACAAGTGCCTTTGGAACAGATCTCTAGCATCCAAAGGATGTCTGCAAGAGGTGGTGGGGGATCCTATGGGAGAGGATTTGGAGGTAGGAATGAGGGGCTATGTGGCAGCAAGTGGGTAAGAGTGAGGCCTGCAATGAGGATCTGCAGTCAGTGGAAAGAGACTGCAGAAGAACAGACCTGGAGAGGGAGTTCCTGCAAAGGAGGACTGCAGGTAGGTGGGTGGGATGGGATTGTTAGATGGGTTATTCATGTGAAGGAGAATTCAAGGGTATATCCACACAGCTAGCTTTTTCGCTTGTTATAGTAGAAGGAGGCACTAGAGATTGGCTCTATAGATTAAAGAGTATCCCACTATCATGGCTTCTGAGCCCAGGCTCCAGCCCGAATGTCTACACAGCTATTTTAGCGTAGTAGCACAAGCCCCAGGAGCCAGAATCTATAGACTTGGACTCTGAGACTCACTGCTGCAGGCTCCTGCTTGCTGCGTAGATGTATTACTCCTGGGGGATTTTTCACCACTGTGCATGTGCATAATTCATGTGCCACGCATATTTTTATTTTTTTCAGCAGCAAATAGCTTCTGCTGGAAAGTTGCTGAAGTTCTGCCTTTTGCCCACCAGAGGGCACTGTGATGCGAAAACAGAGCAGCCACTCCTGGCTAGCCCCAGCTATGACAGGGAAGAGAAAGAGCCTGCAGTGCCTTCTTCACAGCGCCTCTTGGGCCAGGTCAGGAGACAGACAACATGGGGCACATGGGGTTGCTGAGAGTCACAGACAGGGGCAGGGGCTGAATGGGAGTGGAAGCACAGGGCCATCGGGGGAGTAGGATGCAGGGCCACATGGGAGAAGGAGGATGGTTGAATGGGGGCACAGAGACACATGGGGATAGGAGAGAGGGAGGTGCAGGGTCACACGGGGATGGGGAAGGGAGTGCAGGGCCACATGGGGGAATGGGGGTGGCTGAGTGGGGACACAGAGACACATGGAGATGGGGAAGGGGGTGCAGGGACAGATGGGGATGGGGGAGGGGGCTGGCTGAGGGGGAATGGGTGTCTGAGTGGGAGTGGAAGGACAAATGTGGATGGGGTACAAGGACACATAGGGACAGGGGCAGATGTGCCTGACTGAATGGGGGAAGCTAGGGGTCAGTCAGGGTCTGCATGGGGGAAGATCCCTAATAATCCTTCTCTGACTCCCCCCAAAAAACCTGTTCCATACTTTTCCCATCCATACCCAACAACCTTCCAAGTTCACACCCATGCTCCTTTCCAGGAATTATTTCTCTCTCCCTTAGCTCCTCCGTTACCCGTAACTCCCTACACTGCTTTTGAGGGGTGTGGGAAATATGGTTCTGTATTGTAGTTTAAATGAATTATTACTCAAGAGTTCTGTATTAATATGCCTAGTAAGGAATCTATTTGTCAAAAAACATTTCCTGAATCTTTTTTGTTGTCTGTATTGTTAGACATATTTGCTGACAGGTATTTTGAAATAAATTACCAAAATAATTAAAATTGGTGTGATTATACTGTGTTATTTTGACAAATAAAATATGCAGAATTTTACAGAATTTCAAAATATTGTGAGCAGAATTTTTAATTTTTTTGTACAGAATTCTCCCAGGAGTAATGTATCCCAAGTGGCTTGGAGATCCACTGCTAGATAGATGGCGCTATCTGGGGGTAGAAAGAGAGTCATAAACATCCATTTTATTCCATATAAGTTCTTGTACCTCCCTCGTCACTAATATCTGAGTGTCATTCCAGACACAGCTACTCCAAGGTTGCTGCTCTGCTTTCATATGAAGGGTGGCTTCTGACTAGAGTTTGGTGAAGAATTCAGAACAAATGATGCTGCAGTTTTGGCCCTTTTTCTGTTAGCAAATTGTCTGCAAACACTATTTGACTTTTATAGATGTGTTTGTTCTTCCAGATTATTTGATGGATGGTTTAAGTGATCATATGGCAGGCTATGGATCTCATGCAAGCTACTCACCACAGTGACTGCATCATAATTTGACATTCACTGTGTGTTTGGTCAAGCAAGTCACATGGTATTGTTTCTGATCTCTAGTTGGACAATTATCAACCCCACCAACAGTTTTCATGATGGCTGCTTGTACATTCAAGACCAGATTTTCAAAGCTAGTTAGGCGCCTAGTGGGATTTTCAAAAGCAGCTAGGTATCTAACACCCATTGAAATCAATGAGTTTTAGGCACCCAGTTGCTTTTGGAAATCTCACTAGGCACCTAAATACCTTTAAAAATCTGCCCTCATTTGAATACACATTTATATGAGTATTTGTGACCCGTTCTCTGCCTGTGAACATTTTTGCAAACAAAAATGTACTCCTTTGATTGTCAATGGAAAATGAATTAAAGGTTCGTTAATATAATCATAGTGGTTCTGTGAACTATGTGAAATAAGTTTGGGGCCTCGATTCCATTCCCAGGGGACAGGTAGCCACATAAAAAAGCCTCCATTGAAACTGCTGATAACTGGGCTCCTTGTTGATAGTCTCAACAGAGGTGTCAAGGACAGAACAGGTCATATATACTGAGCTCCCCTCTCATCCCTGGAGGAGGTCACTCTGGGTTACTTCCACAGGGGCTAGTATAGAGGAAGCTTATTCTGCTGGTGCTGTACTTGTTCAATGGATAAATTGAGGGCATAAATCTCCAGAGCTGTCAATCCTACCCTTTCACCAGGAATAGATTTATATACAAAGAATATATTAAAGAAAGACACGCTGAGTTCATTGTGAGCAAGTAAAGGATAAAACCCCAGGGAAGCTTGTCCCCTGTGCCCCTCTCTGGTCCTCAGGGCCCAGTATGGCATTGGGGTTAGACATCTGACTGTGGAGACACACTCTCTCTCTCTCTATCTTGAATTGGTAGCTGTTTCCTCTTCCTCCATGAGAAGGCCTGGACATCTCAGGCTTCTGCACACACCAGCCTGGCTGCCAGCTGCATGGATTAAATTGGGTCCCATAATAACTGGCCATGGGAGGGTAGGTGGACAGCATCATTCCAAACCCAGGAGCAGTTGGGGAGACTGGGGCAGGCAGGAAGGACTGTGCAGTGTGATGGGTTGCTGCAGAAAGAGTTGGAGAGTTCAGACTTCAGCTGATATAATTAGATGGAGGCAGGATGTGGTGGAGGACGGGGGCCACAACTGCACCAAATTTTTACAGTGGGAAAGTGTATTACCCTTCCTCTCCCCTCAGTTAAGACTGTCTGAACAGATTTTGCACATGCTTGGTCCCCAAATTCCCCTCCCGGTTGACACCAAGCATGTGGCGTCTCAGCCCAAACCAGTATTTGTGGAGAGAATCTTGATGAGCAACTACGGACAGGGAATTTAAGGGCACCCACTCCTGTTAGCTACACAGAGTGGTGGGGAACAAAAGTGGGCAGGAAACCCCACAACATCTGCAGAAGAGGGATTTGCAGAAGGCTCCACAAATCTAAGTGTGATTCTGGGAGTAAGGAGGGAGAAGAGCAAGGTAGTAGCCATTGCATGTAGCATGCTCCCCTCTGCAGAGCTCAGCTTTCGCTGTGGAAATCCATGTGCGTGGTGGAATGTCCAGGCCTGCAGTCTGTTTGAAAAGGAGGAATGGGGCATGGCTGTTGGAGCCACGGACAATGGTATCATCTCCAAAGGGAGCTGTGCTGCTAGGGGCACCCAGAGACGCATGCTGAGGGGATGGCTTTACAGTCTACATTATAGGCCAGGTTCTGAACAGATTTCCCAGAGGATAGGTAAGAAGATTAAATTCTCCCGTCACCTCCTGGAATGGTTCCTTACTATTAGGGCTGGGGAGTTTGTAGGGGGAGGAATCATTTGGTATTACTAACTACATCCTCTTCCCCCTCTGTGCTGACTCAAACTCCTCCTGCTGCTGCTGGACAAGTTGTGTTTTTAACATTCCAAGTTAACCTGCATGGTGCCTGGGGCACAAGTTGAATCCCCTGGGTTTGTCCTGGGCTGAGGTTAGCCTAGACAAAAAAAGTGGTGGTACTGTGAAGCTCCACTCACTGCCAAAACACCACCCACTGCTGAAACACCTTGTAACAGGGTTGGCACCCGCCTCTTGCAAGCATCTTCCTGGTAGGGTGCATGTACTTGCAATCTCTCAGTTTGTGGTGCTATAACAGGGTGTTACCTGCCTCTCGCAAGTGCCCCTTGATCAAGTGCATGCCTACAATCACTCAGTTTGTGGAACGGGGTAGCACCCTCTCCTTGGTTAATGGTTTCTTAGGCAGGTCTTCAGTGACTTGGCCTTCTGGACAAGTCACACATGCTGTCTGTAGGTGGAAGAGAACAAACCCCTTCTGGGGTATACAGTCTTTACCTTCTTCCGACCTTGATATGGGGACATACCCTCAGGGCTTCCTCCCTGGAGACACTGTCTTCTTGCAGCCCTCCCTGGGCTCAGACCTTTCCCAGTCCCAGCAGCCAGCCAGGAACTCCTTCTTAGCTCCGCTGGTCCCTGCCCATACTGAGCTGTCTGTGGTCCTGCTGCTCTTTCAGCCAGCCATGAACTCAGTCCTCTCTCTGCCAGCTCCAGGCAGCAACTGACTGACCAACTCTATCTCTGCTACTCCTTTTTATATAGCCCTCCTGGTGCCTGATTGGCCACTCTTGCAGCCCCTTTGATTGTCTGCTTTCCCTACAGCCAACTCTAGGCCACTCTCCTCTCTGGGATGGGGTATGACAGGGCCCTGAGGCTTCCAACAAGGAGCAGCTGGACCTAGTCCACCCCGTCACACATCTCAACAAAACAAAACCATAAAGTGACTGCGCTGGAGTCCTTCGCAGGGGTGTGCTGGTGCCTCAAGTGCTTGTGTGAGTACTGCTCCTAGTGCTGGCTTCAAGGGGGAGTTGTGATGGTCCTGAGCTACTGCCAATAGGTCGCAGGAATTTCTGTGCTGCTGCCACCACTTGAATAGCTCCATGGACATTCTCCTCCTGAGAGCCCCCTTCCAGTTCCTCCAGCTACTGCCCTTCCCCTGACTGGCCAGCATCACTGACCAGCAGGAAGGGAGCAGGGCCGGATTCCAGTAGGGTGTGTAACACTGACAGATCCGGGCCATCTGCAGGCAGGATTGAACCTGGGACCTCTGGAGCTTAGTGCATATGACAAAAGCCATATGACTCTTAGTTAAGGCTATGGAGCACATCTCATTCGCTCTCTCTCTCCCCCCCGTGGTCTCAGTGCCACTAGATGGGACAGAACACCACACCCAGGAGGTGTGTGGGTTACAAGCCCTGATCCTGGGAGGGCAGCTTGTAGCCATTTGAATGGAAGTGTCTCTGCAACTTTAACTGTGGCATTTGGTACTGATGGCAGAAAAGGTAATAAGTGAAGGAGATGGTTCTGTTCAGTCTGAATGGCTGATCAGGTGAGGAGGAGAAGAGAGAGGTGGTCATTAGACGATATTTCTACATGATTATATTGCATATGAGCCCAGAAAATTGCATGAATGAATACAATAAAACGAAGCAAACATTCTAGCTGTTGCTGGTAGCAAACCTCATGGTTAAGGCTGTTAATGGAAACCGCATCTTACCCATTTGCATATAACCACATGCCCCAAAATATCTCCTTTTTGGCAGAATCTTTCCATTGCTCCCTACTTCCTGGCCCAGGTGCAATTTGAAAGTTTCTGGGAAATCCTGTCAGGAATTTTGCATTAAGAAGCAGGCACTAAAAAAAACAAAAAAACCTCATCACACTTATTTTGACTAAAAGACACCTCAAAACTGGCAGAAGCCCAACTTTTGCTGCCCTGTAAGTGGCATTCTCCTGCCTTGTTCCCAGCCCTCCTGTGAGAGATAGGCCTGAAAACCCAAAATCCAAATAGCCTCAATCTCTGGGGGGTTAAAATCCACACACGGGGTTTGCAAATCCATATACTGGGCTGAATCAAAAGCGTGGATCCCAACATAGCTGGATTTTAAAAGCCAATCTGAATTTTGCAAATTAACAGGAGGAGGGAGAGTATAAGGAGTGGGAAAGCAATAATACTTCCTCCCAATAATGCTTTTCTCTCTCTCTCTCTCTCTCTCTCTCTGTGTGATCTATGATGAATGAATGGGATAAATAACACATGAGCTCCATCCCCACAGCGTCTCTCCCCGTCACCCAGTATGGCCTATGCTGGTATTCTAAATCCCTGCCTCTTAGAGGAGAGGGAAGCCTGAGGCTATGTTCTTGATCTGAGTAGGATGGGTATGTGTGGAGTAGGGGATGAAGGGGAAGCAATTTGTTACATGCAGTCAGGAAGCCATGGCAGTCCCTGTGGCAAATACACTCACTGGCTGGGAGAGGGGCTGCGGAGGTAGTTGGCCTGCACTGCCTTCACGTCTGGCCTGTCCTCTTCATCTGGTACCACCTGCTCGCTGTCTGAGTCCTTGCTGCTTGCCATGGCCAGCTCTGAGGATCTGAAGGAGCTGGGGAGATGGCAGGGAGAGGGAAATAAGAATACAACAAGCATAAGCACTGCACTCAGGAAAACCCTTTCAGGCGAGGCGTTGGCTGCCACCTGTCCAAATTTTCCCAGGATAATCCTTTTGTGAGGTAGCTGTCCCAGGAAATCTGTAAGAGCGCTCAGCACATACTGCCAGCTGCGCAGTTTTATGGGCTCAGGATCATTTTGTACCTCAGAGGTGGCAACCCCAGGCTGGGCAGGCTGCAGGCAGGGCATTCCCCATGCCCTGCGCTGTGGTGGTAACACAGTGATTTTGCATTGCAGACCATTATTACAGAAGTGGCATGAACACCTTTCTGGCTGGCAGGGGCTGGGGAACTGTGCAGAGAAGGAGCAAACAGGCATGGGGGCCAGGAAGGAGTAAGGGCCTTGGGTGGCTGTGCAGAAACTCTATTTCCTTCCACACAGCTCAGCCCTGCTAATAGACACTAGAACAGAGGTGCCTGAACTGTGGGGCGTGCCCCCCTAGGGGAGCATGGAGGAACGTTCGGGGGGGCATGGCTGGGGCCTGGTCCATCCCCCACAGAGGGGCAGGGAGGGAGTGCCACCCAGCTCCTCTCCTGGCCCTGGCCCTGGCTGCTGGCTGCGTGCCCGGGGCTCCGCGCCTGGTGCCCCGGCTGCTGGCCCTGCAGCCAGTGCCCTGACTGCTGGCCTTGGCCCCCAGCCAAGGCTCTGCTATCCCTCTCTGTGTCACCCCCACCACCAGAGCCATGGCCCTGGCTCCTGGGTGGGGGTGGCGTGAGGTAAAAAGTTTGAAGGCCACTGCACTAGAAGGGGCCTCATCCAGCTAAGTATGGGGGGCTGGACATGGAGACTGAAGAAAATGAGGGTGGGGAATATGAGGAGCTACCATCCTCATAACCAAACACTGCAAAGGATCAAGGCCAAACCCTTGATTCTGACCAACTTTAAACCCCAGGACTCGCCCTCAGGAGGCCTTTGCCATGAGCCCATGATACCAGCCTCTGCCAGCGTGCCGTGGAGTGTGTGTGTGTGTGTGGGGGGGTGATATTATTTGGTTGGGAATCTGGAGAAGCAGCAGCCAGTTCCTCAAGCTTCACAGAGTGACTTCTGGCTCTCACTCAGAGAGTGTCTGTCCTATTCCAGCCCCAAGGGCTCAGATATCCCTTGGCAGCTGGTCTCAGATATCAGTGCAGCCATGTCCCATAAACAAGGGCTGACGTTGCTGCCGCTCATGGAGTTGGGGAGATGGGAAGCAAAGATGTGAGGAAATGGCACTTACCGTCTGTGTCTGGAGCTCTCCTGACAGCAGAATGGTCACTCCCCGTCTTAGGCTCAGCGACGGAGCCCAGTGGATGGGGCAGGAAACTTGGCAGGGGATGCAGCTAGAGCGAGAGATCAGCCGCCCTTCCTCTCTCTCTGCGACTTCTTCTCTAAGGGGCAGGACAACTGTCAGCACCAAACCTTTAGCAGCTTTCTAAATATAGGGTCTGCCCCACACTGGCTGCTGGGTCGCATGGGAAAGGAATTCAGTGCCTCATAGACAGCACTTGGTCAAACTTTTAACTCTTCCCATGCTGGGGGCTGAATCTCCTCATATTCTCTTGCTTGGATTTTCCTCTCACAGAAGAGGCCCAGAGAACAGCCATAATTCCACCAGCAGGGAGCCCCCAGATAACTGGGGCCCCACCAGGGGCAGTGTGAAATGCTGGTGCACTCCCTAGTGCCTTGCTGAAGTGCAGCCGTATGATCCGCTGCTTCATGCTGACTGGGAACTCTGTGGTATCAGAATGGCTCCCTCTCCATTAGGGCTCACCTGGGGGTGAATGGCAGTTTCCCCGCTCCTCTTGCTTAACAAGAAAACCTCCATATCCAGTCCCTTCACGGGTTCTCACAACATATTTTTTGGTGGCCTCAGAGTGCAGCCATCAACTCTTGCATGTGGCCGCTCTGAGAATTTTTCCTAAAATACTTAATTAACTTTAGGAAAAACAAATAAATATGCATATATACAAGTCCAGATCATTGTAATTTATGTATGTAGTTTTTTTTTGCAGATTCAATAATAAAAATAATGTACAGTTGTCTCTATTCTTTACTGGACCTAAGCAGAAAAGAAACAAAAATAAGGTGCATGGCATGTTTTGATTTTTTTTTTTAGATTGCTTGTTAGTAAGTCTGCTCCTGTGAAAAGTGATATTTGTATATTTGTTAATGTCAGTTTTCACAGCAGACTTACTCAGCCCTGGCATGCTGGGGGACAAATTAAGCCCTGGATGAGGAGGTGGGTAAGGAGGCAGGGGGACCAGGGGCAAGGAGGGGCTGGAGGAGGCAGTGAGGGTTGAGGTGATGGCGGGGGGGGGGGTGAGTCCAGGGATGGAGCCCAAAACCCTGCAGCTGGACGACAGAGCTCGCTGCCACGTGGCCGGAGCCTGCCACCCACCATCCCAGAAGCCTGACGCAGAAGCCTGAAGCCCAAGCCCCACTGCACCTGTGAAGGTGGGGAATTCACACTGGTTGCCTGCTCCTACAGTGTTTGTGGCTCCGGAGGGACCAACCCCTGCAAGCAGCCCTGGGGAAGGAGCCACTGCTTTGCTGCCCCCCTTTCCCCGTCAATCACAGCCCAGGAAGCTGTGGCCACAAGAAAAGCCCCTGGGGGCTGTATGCGGCCATGGTAGCTGCATTTGAGAAACACTGCCTAGAAGCACACAAACCAGCTCTGTACCCAATGGAACCTCTACATCCCCAGTAGTAGGTTGATTTGCAAGTAAATATAGTCTTTACACTAAATTTGGTACTTCTTTCTGGCTAACCAGGATGACACTCTATACACATGTATTTAAGCAGTTATAGAGCTCAACATACGTTTATTCAGATTCTTAATTTTTACCTTTTTATGATGTTAGAAAATGATGAATATGTTTCTTATTTACTGTATGATGATTAATTTTTTGCTTGTGCTTTGTGTTAAGCTGCATTTGGCTGGAAAATGGAATTCAATTAAAAATGCACAAAAACAGCATTTTAAACTTTTTATTAGTTAAATAAAACTAGGATATATAGGAAAAAAGTAAGTTAATCAAAACCAGTTTTGCATTTAAAACTAATTGATTTATTAAACAAGGGAAGTATTATTTGTAGTTAGTGAATTAAACTGATTGTTTCTGTTTCTGGTCATGATGTCCTTCTAGATTTTGGAGGTAGTAGATCTCATCCTCTCATACCTCAATTTTATGAATCAATTAGAAGAGTAAAAAAACTTCTCAGCTTGTTCAACTTCCAACTGGTAGCTTAACTTTGAATGGACTAATAACTGAACTAGCTGAATAAACTGAAATGAAGAAAACAAACGTTCTCTCTGCACCTGCAGAAGAGGCTACTGCTGTCAAAAGCTGGCATAGCACTTCAACGAAGTCTAGTTCCAGGTGCTGAGCCAGTGATTTACAATGGTTCAATGGTTTGACTTTCTTTAAAATTTCAGCAACAAGTATGTACTACTTGAATATAATTTTTTACATAATTGAAATCAATAGATTATAGTAAATTTAGGCCAGAACATATCTGCCATAATTTTAAATTTAAATAATTAATTTTTAAAATAAAAATGTATTTAATTTAAATGAAAAATATTTGATTTAAATAAAAGTCTAATGTAAATTAAACAGTAATACAATAAAAAGGGTTTTATTTTTAAATTAATCCGTTTTTATCTGCCATGGTTATTTGTCACTGTACAGATCGCTCTAAGTGCTCTCTTGTGTGCACTTTTACCTGGCCCTTTGGATTAACTCGTCATTTCCTTTGTGTACCTATCAATCAGCAGAGACCAGGAAAGGTGGTTTATTTGCCTGAGAGGGCAGGACAAGTTCATAACATACATTCCCTCAGGTACAGAACAGCAAGAGATTTCTATCTCTAGTAGTGAACCAGTTTGTCAATCTAGCTGAAGGGGGTGGGGAAGATGGGCAGAGTCGAAAGAGCAAGTGAAAAAGGATCGGGGAAGTGAATCCAAGCTACAACCGTGAGGCTGCACTGTTAGCCCATTAACTAAAATAATTCAGCTACCAAGCAATCCTACAGGGAAATACTCTGTACGGAGGATAAGGAGAAACCATGAGAGCTACGAAGGGATCTCAGCTGTTAATGTTGAGTGTGGGTGAGTACTGTTTTGGTTGTGTCCTACAGGGGATGGGTGGAGACTGGAGGGAGGTGAATGTTACACAGGCAAATATCCCAGCCGTTCCGATGTGTCAATGTCCTTTGTTTAGTACAAATCTTAGCCTGTTTATGATCTGGCAGATACAGTGATAATGCCTCCATACTACAGTGTCGGGACTCACAGGCAATTCCAGAAGTCTCTGCAATTCCAGGGACAGAAAGGGAATGGAGTTTTGTATCATGGTGGCAAACATTTTTAAAACCAATTTAAAACGGTTTCCATAGATATTGTATATCCTTTGTCCCTAGAATCCAAAGGGGGAAAGTCCTTAGCTTCTACTCTCTACACTGTATGTAGCCATTTCGAACCCAAGTTACAGACCTGCCAACATCTATAAATCAAATTGCTTGTGTTTGCTTTTATAGCCAAGAGCCTCTGCCCACTTCTCTGATCCTCTGCCCTCTCATTTCCCCCTGTACAGTCCACTCTGCCAGTGACACGAGCCTTGATCTGCCTTTGTTTCCTCACACAAATATTTATGTGCCTTTTTTCCATGCCAGCGTAGGCATAGAACACTCTCTGCCACTCACCTAGACGCCACCCCTGCCTTACTCAAACCCCTCTGAAAAATCTCACTTCTTCTGTGAAGCCTGAGAGATGGGAATTTGTATTTAATACAATGGAATTACAAAAATTGTATTCCTCAAGAAGTGGGCACAGACTAACTAGCAGATCTTATTGATATAACCTGTTTTACCCCATCCCAGACCATTCCCCTTCTATTTGTTCTCACCCTCACCTCTTATGCCATGGGTGATTCTAGACCTAAAGCTGTTTGGAGCAGATGTGACGGGTTGGATCTCAGAATCCCCCTTGGGAGCTGCCACCTGATGTGTCAAGACTACTTCTGCCCCTGCTTTCCCTGCCAGCTCGGGACCCCAGCACCCTGTCTTGTTGAGCCAGACATGCCCGTCTGCTCCAACACAGACCCAGGGTCTGAATTACTCGCCCCAAAGCTGCAGACTTAGCTGAAAGCAGCTTACAGAAGTGTTCTTGTCTTTAATACTGAGATGCCCAACTCCCAATGGGGTCTAAAACCCAAATAAATCCATTTTACCCTGTAAAAAGCTTATACAGGGTAAACTCATGAATTGTTTGCCCTTTATAACACTGATAGAGAGATAGGCACAGATGTTTGCCCCCCCACACCTCCCCAGGTATTAATACATACTCTGGGTTAATTAATAAGTAAAAAGTAATTTTATTAAATACAGAAAGTAGGATTTAAGTGGTTCCAAGAAATAACAGACAGAACAAAGTAAGTTACCAAGCAAAATAAAACAAAACATGCAAATCTAAGTCTAATACAGTAATACAATTGAGTACAGATAATATCTCACCCTGAAAGATGTTTCAATATGTTTCTTTCACAGACTAGATGCCTTCCTAGTCTGGGCACAATCCTTTCCCCTGGTACAGCCCTTGTGCCAGCTCAGGTGGTAGCTAGGGGATTCCTCATGATGGCTTCTTCTTTTCTCTGTTCCATTTATATATCTTTTGCATAAGGCAGGGAATTCTTTGTCCCTCGGGTTCCCACTCCTCCTCACTGGAAAAGCACCAGATTAAAGATGGATTCCAGTTCAGGTGACATGATCACATGTCACTGTAAGATCCCAAGCCTTCATTCCTCCCAGCCTGACTCACAGGAAGGCTTGCCTGAAAACAGAGCCATCCACAATCAATTGTCCTGGTTGATGGGAGCCATCAAGATTCAAAACCACCATTAATAGCCCACACTTTGCATAATTACAATAGGCCCTCAGAATTATATTTCATATTTCTAGTTTTAAATACAAGTGTGATACATTTATTGAAATAGGATGACCACACTCAGTAGATTATAAGCTTTATAATTATACCTTACAAGAGACCTTTTGCATGAAGCATATTCCAGTTACATTATATTCACTCATTAGCATATTTTTATAAAATCATATAGACTGCAACGTCACAGCAGGAACTTTGTCTCTCTTTTTAGTGACATACCTTGCACCCTTTGCCAGGGGCTGGAATGGTGAACAGGTTGTTCGCAGTGTAGGTGTAGACCTGTTGGTCCCGGGAAATTAGAGAGACAATGTGGATGAGGTAATATCTTCTACTGGGCCAACTTCTGTTGGTGAAAGAGACAGGTTTTTGAAATTACACAGAACTCTTCTTCGGGTCTTCTTCAGGCCAGACCCAAAGAAGAGCTCTGTGTAAGCTCAAAAACTTGTTTCTTTCACCAAGAGAAGTTGGTCCAATAAAGATATTGCTTCATCCACCTTGTCTCTCTAATAATAAACAAGGCCATTTGGGCTGAGTATAGGCCAGGCCTTTTAACGCCATTATTAAAACAGTGGAGTGGGAGAGATTTTGGAAGAGGTTGTTGCAGCCAAGAATGGTGCAGCATAACCAAGAGAGAACTCAGGCCCATACACAGTAGTATAGACAGTCTCTAAAGAAAACGCTAGGTCCAAACTTTGGGAAAGTTCAGATTCAAATTTTGCAAGATGGGCTCATCTCTAGCATTATTATTATTTATTTGTACTGCAGCAGCACTTAGAGGCCAAGACTCCACTATGCCTCCATCTCTCTCCACTTTACAAACATATAACAAAGAGACAATTCCTGCCCCATGGAGCTTACAATCTGAATAAAGATAATAGACAATCTAAGTAAAGATAATGGGTGGATACTGCAGACAGATAAGGGTGAGGGGTAGGAAAGAAAATTGTCATATATGAAAATAGTGGTTACACGGAATGGAGTTCTGAGATACAGGAGTGTTTCTTAGAAGAGTCTGCCAGCTCATTCTATTTCAAGGTGATATGAGCAGTGTTTTCTTTGCAATTATGTAAGCTTTGGTTGGATTTATGCAGCTAGAGTCGCTCCACATTTTGTCCTATTTGTCAGTTCCATTTGATGCGAGATGTTTTAAAGAGATCATTACACAGGGCATGGATGGTTGCAGGGAGGGATGGAATTTTGTTTCTGCTGGGCTGGTAGTTTCTTTTGTAGATGGTTCTACCTGAATGTTTCCAAGGGTTGTTTGAAAAAAAAATGTACAATGGCTGGAGTGCTAGACAAGTGCTCAGTAAGGAAACAAAGGGTACGTCTATACTTACCTCCGGGTCCAGCGGTAAGCAATCGATATTCTGGGATCGATCCCGGAAGTGCTCGCCGTCGACGCTGGTACTCCTGCTCTGCGAGAGGAGTACGCGGAGTCGACGGGGGAGCCTGCCTGCCACGTGTGGACCACGGTAAGTTCGAACTAAGATACTTCGACTTCAGCTACGTTATTCACGTAGCTGAAGTTGCGTATCTTAGTTCGAAGTGGGGGGTTAGTGTGGACCAGCCCAAAGGAACATTGTCACCTTCCTACTCAGATTTTCTTTGCAGAAATGTTCTTAACCCTATCACTAATGACACCTGAGATGATTAAAACAGAAAGAACTTTTACAATCTAATTAGCTTTTCGCCCTTTATTCTGTTTCTATGCCATTTACCATTCATTCAATATTGCCAGTGGAAGTAAACAAGTCACTGAGACTTTCTGGTTTCTCTGCTGCATTTCCAGTACTGCAAGGAGGGGGGGAGTTATCTTGAAGGGGGGTGAGGGGGAGGAGAGGTCTTTTCAGTGATTTATTTAAAAAATTGATAAACAGCATTTCCATGTCAGAACAAAATCTAAATCTAGGGTTTAAAGCCTGTTGACAATGTCTCTTTATCAATATTATAGGCTATTTCCCCTCTGAGTTTGATTGGATTTTAAGGCCCCTCTCCCTTCAGTTGGATTTAAAACGGGTTCAATTTCCCATCCAAAAAAACTGATTTTGGACATGCCACCTGTTTTTAACTAGCTAAGCTGTTTGGTGACAGAAAGCATCTCCCAGCCCTGCACCCCATTGCTGAACGGACTACCCCATTGAAAGTGCTGGTGACTCGAGGGGGAAGGAAACACCTTTAGTGGTATCACTGGGACCGGATGTAATTAAACAGAGATTCAGAGAACCAGAAGGATATGTAGTGGGCAGTCTTTAATCTCCATTGAAAAACTGGATTACGAGCCAGTCAAACAATCAGACTAAAGCTGTAGGAAATAAGTGAGAGGGCACCAAAGAGATCAACCCTTTGCATGGTGGTGCCAGGCAAATTAGAACAATCCTTCACAGTGACGTACAGCTCTCCTATTACTGGCTGCTTCCACTATGGGTGGGGTTTGGCTTGGCACCTTTGCAACTCTGAACTGATAGTGTTTTTGAAAAGAATAAAAACCTGCAGTAAATGAGAACTTTGGCATGGGCTGGGGGGTGAGGAATAGCTGTGAGTGCCTGGGGTTGGGCCATCTCTCTTTCTCTCTCTGGGGGTTGGGTGAATGACCTGTTGGTGAACCCTAGCCGGGTGGAACCAGTTTCTGAGGAGTGACAATGGAGTAAAAATAACCTGTTCTACCTGTTCTACCATTGGGGGCACTGCAGGTGCTTCCTGGGAGAGTCAAGATACTGCTCATGCTTCTGGAGAGGAGGGAGGGACTCTGCCTACCCACACAAAGCAAGCCAATGGCTTTGTGTGTGTGTACCTGCGAGGGGTGAAAGGTTGAAAGGATGGGCAGAGCCAGCTCTGGTGTCATGTACACAGTGCTGTTGTACGAGGTCCCCCATAGCAGCTGCAATAAAGTAATAATAAAAATACTTTGCCCTACTTGATCACCTTCCTTCTGAGGCTCTCAGAGCACTTCACAGCTATGAATGAATGAATCCCCCTATGTGGGAAGGGAGCATCAGCCTCATTTTACAGATGGCGACACAGGCATAGAAATGCTAAGTGACTTACCCAAATTCACACAAGAAGTCAGTGACACAGCTGGGAATGGAGCCCGGGAGCCCTGATTGTTCTCTACTCTAGCCATCAGCCTTCTTTTCCTTACTATTTATTCTGCTTTTATTAGGGAGGTGATGGAAGGGGTGAGAAGAGCAGGAGCAGCAGTAGGAAAGAGGAGGGAAAAGCCAAGTAACTGGCAACTTCTTATACTTCTTGTGAATATATGTCAGGCTGGTTCGGAAGGTGCTGGGTAGGGGGGTGCCTGCCAGGCAGCAGGAGAAGGTGCTTGCAAAGCAGGAGTGACCCAGAGTCAAACTCTCCATTGCAGTGACCCTAAGGGAGAGAGGACACACTGGAACTCCAGTCACACAGGTCATTTCATAGGGAAGGTGCGAGTCGAGAGGGGTGGGTTCTTCTGAAGAAGGTCTATCAGGAGTGAGTGACAGAGAGGAGGGTGTGAGCTGAACCAGAGAGGAGAGCTACGTACAGTCAAAGGCAGAGTCCATTAGACAGGGCTTTCCCAGACTTTGCCATTGCTGCTGCCTCTCAGAGAGGAAATATCTCCCAGAACTAGCTATTCCTGTCTACCCACAGCATGTCCCTAGTATACTGCAGGCCTTTACCTAACTCATCATAACGGATCCCGGCCTCACTTTCCTCGTGACATCCCTGCACTTAGGGCAGGCAGTGTGGTCTTTCTTCACCTTCGGGAGCATGTTAACCCTCCACTCACCAACCCCGGGATGGAGCCTATACAGCTCATCACAAGGAGAAATTTGCTTTGCCATCTCTCTATCCCACGCATTAAATTCACTCGTGGGAATAATCTGAAGGTCTGACATAAGTAGCAGGGATGTGACTCAGCCCTAATCTGCACTTAAAATACAGATCGACCTATCTATGTCACTGAGGGGTATGAAAAATTCACCCCTCTGAGTGCTGTAGTTAATCTGACCTAATCCCCAGTGAGGATGCAGCTAAATTGATGAAAGTCCTATTTTATTGCCACTCAGCAAGGTAGATTAACTACATTGATGCAAAAACCCCTTCTGTCACTGTAGGAAGCATCTACACTATGGTGCTACAGTGGCACAGCTGTAGCATTGCAGCTGTGCCATTGCAGAGCCCATAGCGTAGGCATGGTCTGAGACAGGACCCAGAGCTGGCTCTCCTGCACTGCATCTCAACCACCAAGTGACCATCCTGGCACTCTGGGAAGGCACAGCTCTTCACTATCCCCCCTATGGTCTGCGACAGTATAGCCCTTCACTAGCCTATGTCACTGTCCCTTTTCACCCTGTTTCTGAAGGGAGCCTGCCTCTACACTGGGAGTGCCTCTGCCCCTCCCGCATTCTAAGGTGAGGTAGTCAGATTCTGGTTTCGATCTCATTCCTTCTCTCCTCTGATGACTCAGCAGTGTCATAAAAAAAAAATAACAACCCGGAACTATGCAGAACAAAGCAGGTGTTTTAAAACACAGCTTCCTGGGGACACAAAGGTTTTGGAGAACTGAGTGTAAAACAGAACGAGGCCTCCATATCCAAGACCCCTGCATTGTGCTCTGGAGAGAGTTCAGTTTTGACCAGAGTGGCATGGTTTTGTGCTCAGCAGACACAGCATTACAAAAAATCCATAATGTTGCTGCTTCACAGGAAAGGCCCCTCCCTTCTGCAACATTCAGCTACCCTTCTCCTCCACCCCCTCACCGCCCTCCTTAAAGTGTGAAGCAAGTACTTCAGTACAGGAGCATGGCCAGTGTTTCCCTACCCATCTCCTCAGGCAGTTGGCCTGCTGTTGGGTCTGCACTCCCCCTCTCATGTCTGAGCCTCACTACTATTCCAGGGTTTCCCCTATGCGGGGCATCATAGTGCATGTTACAAGTCTGGGACATGAGATCTCTCCCTGTGGTTCTTGCAGAAGAGGTAGGAATGATCTGATATGCACTGAGGCTTCCCCTGTAAGCATGGCATGGAGTCACTCCAGAGCAGCCCCAGGGTAAAAGGGAGTAGCTGTGTGACCCAGCCAAGATGATGCTGAGCCCGACCACCACATCCCATGTAGGATCTGCTGGTGCTTCAGGAAGGGAGCGAAGGTTCATGATTGTACTGACTGGGGAGGTGGTGGTGGGTGGATGTGAATAAGGACTTTTTTTTTTTTTTTGCACCTGGAAAAGGGGTTTCCATGTCAGGGCTTGGACTAGCTCTCATTTACCCAAATCTGCTCTCCCCTCCCTATAATAAGCACAATTGAACATTACTGCTGCTTGTTTAAGCATTGCACTAACAGGGAAAATCGAGTCTGATGGGGGACTGAGGGGAAGGGGGGACATGGGGAAACAGCTCTGATTGCAAATCAAGCTCCTGCTCTGATTTCCTGGAGCAGATTCTCTAGCCTCAATCTGCTCACCTTACCTACCATCTATCACAGATTCCCCATACTGGATAACTCCCAGGAATGCGCATCCAATTGCTTATACCATGGGATATCCATACTGCAGCTAACTTAACTAACCCCTGGGGAAATAGTACGCTTGGGATCTTCCCCCTGGGATTTCCAAGGAAATCCTGTGGGATTATCTAAACCAACCACCGGGGAATGAGAGCCTGAGGTCTGATAACCTGATGATGGGGAACCCACTCTGGGAATTAACCCAGACACAAAGCTGGGTTAAAGGGGCGTTAAGGTTGCAATCAGTAACTTCAGAGGGGGAAATATCACAAGAACATGGTCTTTGTCCCCAAAGCTAACATACAGACCCCCCAAATTCACTGCTTAGGTTCAGTTTACAAGGAATGCAAATACGACAAGGTCCAGAGATGCACAGGTAAGGCAGCCAAACAACAGCAACTCTGGACCAGCCCCTCCAGAATACCAGCCAGCCACTCCCCCCTTGTCTGATAGTTTCCCCATGGCACAGCCACGTGTGGGTTTGGGATGTGTTTTTGCAGTAGTACTAGCTTTGGAGACTTGGGCTTGGGTCAGGTCATTGAGGACTGCTGCTTGGGAGAAGACCTAGTCCACAGAAGGACTCTTCAGAAGAGAAGGTGTAGAAATAAGACCCAGCCTCTGGAGCATGATTCATTATATTGATTGGGAGTTGCCCGTGTGCTCAGTGGTGTGCAGACAGAGAGGAAGACACACTCTCCACCCAGTCTCAAGCAGACAGAGATGGTACAGTGCAGACTCATATGATACCCAGGGGTAGGGCCCAATCTACCCTGGTTGAGTGCAGGTCCCTCCTTAGTACCAAGAGAAGCATTTCTCTGATGGGGAGATTGACCGTATTTGTTTGTTTTTTGTCTCTCTCTCTCTAGTTCTGGTGACTGCCCAGGCCCTCACTGTGAATACACGCGTCAAGGAAGTAAAGGTAGCACAAGGGACTAACGCCACCCTCCCATGTGAATTCCAGACCACTGCTGCCACCAGCAGTGCAGACTTCGTAACCTGGAGCAAAACATCTCCAGAGGTAAATCACGAGATGCATGAGAGCGTATTGGGGATGATGGAGATGTGGATATCAAGGGGCCTCAGGCCGCTCTGTGGTGGAGGGTGAAGAAGCCTTCTGGGCTCTCTTTGGACTCAAGAGACCAGGGGTTGAGGTCTTGGTTGTCATCCTGACTCTGCCACAGACACTCATTGTGTGACCACAGGCAAGCAAATGGGCCTCCATGGTTCTCCTGGCCCACTGAAGGATTGTGGGGAAGGAGCATGAAGGGATCTTTGTAGCCTCGGGGGGATTTAAGTGGCCTTCAGGGAACTATGAGACTCTTCTTTGCCCTAGTATGTGGGAGGTGGGGGTGGGGGGGGGGGGAGGGAGGATGAAGAGGCCCCTGCAGGATATGGAGATGAAAGTCTCCAGGCATTCTCCTTGACCTCTAGGGAACAGTTTATGAGGGTATCTCTAGGAGACTAGGGAAGGGTAGGCCCTCTGCTTTTTTCCAGTTCCTGCTCCTCTTAAAATGTGCCAGTCTATGGTGTTAGCTTGAGGACACACATACCAGAAAATAAGCTTGCTGTTTGGTGTCCTCTTCTCTATTACAGGAAGATGTTGTCACAAGGTATTTTGATGGCCTTGAGCGCTATGGGCAGGGTTATAAAGATCGTCTGCAATTCCCTAGCACTCCAGGCACAGATGTCAGCATCACCCTCCGTGGGGTGACCATGGCAGACAACGGAACTTACAGATGCACTGTCCAACTGCGTGAAGATTTCCCAATTGCCTCTGCAAAGATAGATCTTTTGGTCCTTGGTAAGCCACTCTACGCCCTGAGTTAGTACAGATTCAATGCCCCAGCTCAGTGACAGACAGCACTATGCAACAAGCAGGAAGTGATGTTGGTGGGAGTACTCTACCTTCTCAGTTAGCACAGCAATAAGAGAGAGAGACAATGCCAGATATTTCAGAAGAAAGCATAAGCCATCCCCATCATGCACATAACTATACTATGCTGTACCCCAAGGGCAGATTCAGGGCCGGCTCCAGGCACCAGCGCAGGAAGCAGGTGCTTGGGGCGGCCAACGGAAAGGGGCGGCATGTCTGGCTCTTCGGCGGCAATTCAGCAGTGGGTCCCTCAGTCCCTCTCGGAGCGAAGGACCTGCCGCCGAAGAATGAAGCGGCGGTGGTAGAGCTTTTTTTTTTTTCCGCCGCTTGGGGTCGCAAAAACGCTGGAGCCAGCCCTGGGTAGGTTATCCTTTGATGATGATGGAGGGGAAGTAACGTATATGTCCAAATATCTTATGATTAACTCCTGAACTTGGGTGGATGTGGGAGGGAAGGGCAAAGGGTAACAAAGCAGTGGGAGAGGCCAGAATTCATTCTAATTCTTGCAGGAAAATGGTATGAGAGAGACAAGTTCCTGGCTGGAAGGAAAACACACAGCTGCAGAAGATGGATTGCAGGGATGTATAGAAAGAAATCTCAGCAGACCTCTCGGTATAACTGTGCCACACTGCATCTGCTTAGGCCATTCTCCCTTCTTTGCCTCTAGTGGCTCCATCCAAGCCAGAATGTAAAGTCATAGGGACACCAGAATATGGACAGACCATCAACCTGACCTGCAACTCTCAGCAGGGGTCTCCAAAACCTGAGTATACCTGGCAAAGCTTCAGCGTACTGAACCAACCCCGACCACTGGTGTCAGCATCAGGTATGTGAGATGCAAGGAGGTCAGACAATGGTATTCGCTGCAGACTGGGAGTTGAAACATTTTGGATTGAGGACTAACAGTGCATTTAGGCCTTCTGAGAAGGTCCTTTAACAAAACAGGACTTTAAAAGGTTATCCTCCTAGGGTGAGAAACACCTGTGAGTACCTGGGTGGCTGTCTGGAGCAGCAATGGGCAGTGATGCTTTCACCTCTAGGTCACTGATTCAAGCCCAACCAAGAGCCAACCAAAGTAATTACTTCCTAATGACCATTTGTAACCAGCAAAGTATTTCACACAGTTCCCCCCCCCCCCCCCCCGCCCAAGGCAATTCCTTTTAGTGGATCTGTCTATACCCTGCCACAATTGACACTTATTGACACTTACAGGAGCGAGGCCAAGGAACAAACCGGCTATGGAGGCCGAACTTTTCCACTCCGAGATGTAACCGCCCAGCTCTGGGCTGAGAGCAGGTGGGATGGAGGCTGTCAGGACAGTATCTGTCACTAGCACGATAGTCACTTTATTTTAAAATAATGTCAGAACAAAAGGAGTGGTTAAGCTCCTGAGAAGTGGGAGCAGGGAGGGATGTCTCTAAAGGAGATGGGGGTGCCGCAGTCTCTCACATGCAGTCAGTCAGCAAACGATAGTAGCATATAACAGGCTCTTAGGCATTATTGCCAGAAACTGCCGTGTGTTTCTTGACCAGCTCCACAATGGAGAGTGGTTCTGTGTTTCAACCTGCCAGTTGTGGTTTCAGATCCAGTGCCGTGGTGTGGGTGCACAGATGAGCTGAATATGATCCTAGCTAGGTGGGGCACTCACATTTTACTCTCTGAAAATTGCTTGAGTTAATGCCAAGGAAAAAATCCACATGGAATCTCTTATTCACTTGACTGGCCACTGGGTGGTGCCCCTGCCTCAGACATGGTAGCTTTCGTCTTAGCTACTACAATGTATTTTCCTAAAGAGAACAGACCACTCTGAACTTTTCTGCCTTCATTATTCTCCTCCCCCCGGGGCAGGAGTTTGTGCTAGTCTCCTTGTATTTGATACTGATTTTCAGGGAAATGCTGTCCATTAAGGGTGCAGATGGAATTTCTCCCTCTGGGATTTAGGGCTGACAGTGGGAGGCTATAAAAGGAGTAGGACTGTCAGGGTAGCCGTATCCATGAGCTGCTGGAATGTGTGTGTTGGGGTAATGCTGCGGTGTATGTGGAATTTCTTTGGAATCCATCCATTCTGACAATGGTGGGACAATTCCTGTTTTTCTCATCTGCCCTACATCTTTCCAACTTGGCTCATAGGGCAGGCTATTTATTTACAGATGTTTAAATTTTCCTAGGAATTTATCAGTGTTTATTACAAAAAATTAAAAACAGATAAAATCAGTGCAGTAAAATTAATTTCAGTTTTCTGGGTAAATATTGGGGTAAACCTGACTCTCTGTTCCTGGTTTGTATGTCTGAAACTTTCAAGAAACCATTACATTCTAAAACCCAGATAGTTTTTGTTTGTTTTTGACCCATGTTAACATGTAAAGTAGTTCACTAACTTATTTGCTTTGAATGCTGATAGCTATTTGTCTGTAAAGTTGGTGACTTATATATGCTGGGAATGGGATTGACAATAGTACGCAGACCAGCCAGGTTGGACTGATTTAAAATCAAAGTAATTTAAATCATGATTTAAGCCACCACATGGAGAGCCTCAATTTAATTAATTTATTTTATTCAACTTTTCCACTTGTACTTCAGTTATGGTCCAAAGAAAGGTGCATTCTCATTGGCTGATCTAACCATTAAATCATGTTGAGCCATTACACAGGATTAGGTAGATTTTTTTGCTACTTTGGAGGGTACAACACTATAACTACTATACATTTACTTAAGCAAATATATAGTTTAATATGTTAGATTCTTATTAATTGTACATTTTAGTATGTTAGAAAATGGTGACTGATATATTCTACTGTAATTTATTAGATAATTAACTTTTTGTTCATGATTTGTGTCAAGCTGCATTAGGATAGTAACTGGAATTTATTTAAATGCACAACTGCATATAAAATGTATTTTTATTAAACAAAACACGTCCTTAATAAAGTGCATGATCTACTGTGCCACATTTATAAAGCTTGACCTCAAAAGCTAAGATGTTTGCCTACAATTTTTTCTTTAAATAGAAAAGTAGCCTTTAACTCAAAGTTTTAGATAGAGGCTCATATATTCAATATATTTATTTGTTATTTAAATGTTTTAAGAGAGTATGATAAGTTTAGGGACTAACATATTTTGTATTAAATTCAGATTTCTTTTTAAACAGGTTTATTTAAAAAAAACTTTTTAAACAAAAACAAAATCCAATTTAAATTAAAAAATACAGTTTTAAAAAAGTTAAAAAAACCATAGATTTTCATCTGCTCTGACACCAGCGCTTGGATCTTGGTTCTTCTCTGGAAGGAGAAATGGCAGGTAACCAAGCCATGATCTCGCTTTTTAGAGCAGAAAGCTGAGTCCAGGGAGTTCTGGCACTTCCAAAATTGGGTGAAAAAAAATGGGTAAAAACCAAATAATGGCTTTTGTAAAACCCACACATTTTTAGGTTACAAAAAATTGATAAAAACTGGAAACGAAGAGCCTGACTCATAGGACATTTATTCTCTACTCTGTTCATTTTGGGGGTTACAACCCAGCACTGCACTATGGTGTTGAAAGCTGTAAACATTGTGATGCCAAAAAAATGACAGCCTAGACAGGGACACTGAGGGCACGTCTTCTCTACCCGCTGGATCGGCGGGTAGCAATTGGTCTATTGGGGATCGACTTATCGCGTCTTCACTAGACGCGATAAAATCGATCCCTGATCACTCTGCCGTCGACTCTGGAAATCCACCGCGGCAAGAGGCGGCAGCGGAGTCGACGGCGGCGCGGCAGGGGTCGACTTGCCGCCGTCCTCACAGCCAGGTAAGTCGACCTAAAATACGCAACTTCAGCTACGCTATTCACGTAGCTGAAGTTGCGTATCTTAGGTCGACCCCCCGCTGTAGTGTAGACCTAGCCTCAGAAAAACGTCCGGGAGAGAACAAAGTCATCACTGACAAAAATTGCAGATGACACAAAAGTTGGACAGGAGAGGTAAATAATGAAGAGGACAGGTCACTAATTCAGAGTGATCTGGATCACTTGGTAAACTGGGTGCAAGCAAACATTTATGAATTTTAATATAGCTAACTGTAAACGTATACATTTAGGAACAAAGAATGTAAGCCATACTTGCAGGATGAAGGACTCTATCCTGGGAAGCAGGGACTCAAAAGTTCGCAGTGGATCATCAGCTAAACATGAGCTCCCAGTATGCTGCTAGGGCCAAAAGGGCTAATGCAATCCTTGAATGCATAAACAGCAAATCTCAAGTAGGAGTGGAGAGGTTATTTTGCCTCTATTTCCCACTGGTGCGACTGCTCTGGAATACTGTGTCCAGTTCTGGCGCTCACAGTTCAAGAAGGATGTTGATAAGTTGGAGAGGGTTCAGAGAAGAACCACGAGAATGATTAAAGGATTAGAAAACATGCCTTATAGTGCTTGAGCTCTTTGAGTCTATCTATTTAGCTTAAAAAAGAGAAGGTTAAGAGGTGACTTGATTACAGTTTGTAAGTACCTACACATGGGGAAAAAATATTTAATGATGGGCTCTTCAATCTAGCAGAGAAAGGTATAACACGATCCAATGGCTGGAAGTTGAACCTAGACAAAAATATATCTTATTTCCAGTGTGAACTTAAAGCTTAGAATAATTAACCATTGGAATAATTTACCAAGGGTCGTAATGTGATGGATTCTTCATCACTGACAATTTTTAAATTAAGACTGGATGTTTTTCTGTAAGATCTGCTCTAGGAATTATGTTGGGGAAGTTCTCTGGCCTGTGTTACGTAGGAGGTCAGAGTAAATGGTCCCTTTTGGCCCTAGAATCTATGGCTCTGTGAAAAGACCATGTATGTGAGAGAACTGTGGTGCCAGATGATGTGCTTAAATATAGTTACCAAGCCCACTTTAAAAACAGGGAGCTGGCCCTTTTCCAATAGATGGTTGACAGGGGCCATCAGAGGAAAAAAACGGAATTGCCACTTAGGGGTAAAAATGGAAACAACCTGAATAAAACTAAGTTTATACAGAGGAAATGATAAGCTCTAATTTATAGTACTGAGCTCCACTTGCTCAGGGTAGGGAATGTGCAGCCTCATAGCACTCCCTGCCAAATATGATTTCTCCCCCTGGATTGTTTATACAGTCTGATCTGCCTTTGCCTTACTCTACCAGACCATAGTTTCCCACTAGCTCCCTCTACTGGCAAATAATTATGGCATTGTGACATCCTGAAAGCTGGTGGGTTGAAAAACTGTTACAAGACTAGTGTGTTAGCTCTTCAAACGGCCGTTTCTCTGAGCCAGCTGCTCTCCTGACAGTGATATAATCTGTGACAAAGCACACAAGGCTCCTGGCCATGTATAAAAGTGCAAGACAAACCTTTTCTGAACATTCACTCGCCCACAGCCCCACCCACAATGGCAAACAGCTGAAAATTAAATGTATTGCCAGTAGCCAAATGCACGTTTCTATTTAGCCTTCCTTATGTCTCCCACTAAGAACCAGATGGAGGCCAAACTAATCTCACACAAATCACATAGGGTGACCAGACATCCCGATAATTTAGGCGTTTGCCCCGCGTCCCAACTGATGTTTGGTCGGGACACAATTTGTCCCGATATTTCGCAGCACTCGGTTTTTTTGCTCCACCGGCGACCCCCCGCCCCATGTGTCCCAATATTTTCTTTCTCCCTAAAGTCACAAAACTAGCCAAAAACTGTAACAACTTTTGGTCATTCCCAACTTGGGATGGCTTTGAAGGGGCAATTTAGATGTGAAGGGCTCCTTTCCCCAATCCCTTCGTTGACCTAATTGTCTACAATTCTTTTATATTTTGGGTTTGTATTTTGCACCAGGACAACAGATAACTCTGAAGAATGTCTCTGCAGACACCTCCGGCTTTTACATTTGCACTGCCACCAACAGCGTTGGACAGGAGTTCTGCAACATGACAGTCTCCATTGTACCTCGTAAGATGCTACTGGCTGCTTGGTGGGTGGGGCAATAGAGGGGGGAAATGTATTCACAGACTAAATATAGGCAAGGGACTAAATGGGAGAGCCACTGGAGTGCAGATGAGCGTACCACCACCCTCCAAGAACAGCCCCATTTCATATCTCCAAAACGAATTCCACTGCCCTGCTTGAAGTGCTCACATTTAGACCTGTCTGTAATAGTGAATAATACTAAGGTTGTATCTAATTAGATATGGACCTGAGCCAGAAAGTTAAGATCTGAACTTGATCAGAGTATGGGGGTGTTCAGATCCCATGGGTCTGTCTCCATCTCTGTTGAATCAATCACTCCTGTGGACCTGTCCCTGCTACCCATTGGTTCAGTGCAGAATCAAGAACAGTTGCTACAACTAAAAGAATGTCCAGATCCATCATTACGTGTCTGGCACCCCCAGAAGGGTGGTGAGGTTTGGTCTCTGATAGGTGTGAATCTGACCTGATTTGAAGTCATTCTCAATGCATGCTGGTTTGTTTTGTCAACTCTGCTGTGATTGTCTTTGGTCTTTCCCTCCATAGCATCCATGAACATTGCCCTCTACGCTGGAGTCATTGGTGGTGTAGTTGCTGCAATCATTGTCATCGGGATTTTGGCCTACTGCTGCTGCTGCCGGGGCAGCAAGGACAAGGACTACGAGATGACGTGAGTGCCTTTCCCCAGAAGAGTAGGTGGAATATGTGAGGGATTCTGTGAGAGGGAGAATGAGCTCTCATCTTCTCTCTGCAGCATAGATGCTGGTGGAGAGGGACAATGATGTGGAAAATTAGCTGATGATGCATAGGTTTTATCTATTGCAAAGGTGAACAACTTAACGCGGGAGAGGAGAAGGCATTGTGCAGTCCCATCTTTGCCACTGCAGTTTGCCTCTCAGTTCTCCTTTACCAGACTGGTTCTGCTCTTATGGGCCCCTTTGTGATTGCTGGTGCATGATGTCTCTTAAGCACCATGCAGGGTGCAGGACTGAGCTAACAAGCCCAAGGAACCAATCAGGAACCACCTGTGGGTATCTGAAATTCACCTCATTTCTCCCCAGCCTCTGCAATTTCTGTTCTTGGGGGTCTGAGTGACCCTAGCCGCTCATACTCTTCAATCCAAAAATGAGGAAAGGGTCACTGCCCCTGTAGGGAGTGCTGTGGAGAGCTCACAGATACTCCAGTCTTTGCCTCTCCACACAAGTGCTGTAGGAAATGGGAGAAGGCAGTTCACAGCTACTCCAGCCCCAACAAGAAGCAGTGTGGGCCAGTGGTTCTCAAACTGAAGTCCAGAGAACATTCCCAGGTGGCCTGTGGAGCCACCTCTGTCACAGCGGTGAAAAATATTCAGAATGAAAGTTAATTAAAACCAGCTAACATCTCTATCTATCCCTGGATAATGTTTTAGTGAGCCAGGAGATGGTGAGAAGGAGCCCGTCAGGATTCGGGGACCAGCTGAAGAAGAGATAGAGGATGATGAGGAGGGGGAATATCGGACGAGTGGCAGGCCACAGATGCCACCCACCAACAAACCACGACTAGAGATTTCATATGCTGAGGCATAGTCACCACCAGAGTAGAAAAGGCAAGGAAGAGCTGACTGATTTAAGTAATACTGTTTACTCCCGAGTGGTCTGATCTCAGCTGTGGCTTAGACTGCAAGCTTCCAGGGACTGGGGTCCATTTCTTTAAATCCTCCTGGGAGGTGCCTAATGCACAGTAGGTACCACTATAAATAAATAAGTAAATAAGACACAATGTGGAACCAAAACTTGTTTCCCAGCACTAGAACCCTTGCTTCACCCACAGTCACCCACCTTTCCGCAGAAGGGTCCGTGTCAGGTTTATTTGGGGAGCAAGGGGCAAATCCCTCAATGCCAATTAGTCTGTATCATTAGATCCATGGAAGATTTCAGATTCATTAATCGAGGGTCACTGGGAAAGGGCAGACTGGTTAACTTGGGTACTTTGGTAAATGCCACAGGTTTCAGGCAATAGCATGCACTGTATAAACCCACCGGGCACAAGCACAGTGGCATTACCCAGTATCGGATCGTTTTAACTTTAATTTGATTTTGGGAAGCAGGCTAGTTTAGAAAATGTCAGGTTTCTTCTTAAGCTTTCACTAAATGGGGCTTTTGTATATAATCAAAAATATATAACAAAAATATAGAACATGATTGCAGTTGATTGCCAGGAGACTCCGCTGGGAACAGCTATTGCATTGGTACTAATGGGATGTCTAAAACCAGCAGAACTGACCATTTGATCTTATTTTTTGTACTTGCAAAGCTTTTTTGTACTGTATAGACATTGTCTGCAGCAGCTGGACTCTAATCCATAATTGGCAGCTGGAAGGTCTAACAGCCAATCCTTCACCACCTCACTCCATTTGCCTCTGCACAGAATAGACCTGTTCCCTCCCAAAGGGATTCTAAATGTGCATTTTCATGTCCCATCCCAGAGTCCTCTATCCTCTGCTTACTCCTTAACTCAGAAACAGAAGGGGCAGATAGTGGACCATCTGCCCTTCACACATGTAGTGGTTAGGAGAAGGGAGAAAACATGGCAGTTAGTATCAGAGTGGTAGCCGTCTTAGTCTGTGTCCACAAAAACAATGAGGAGTCCTGTGGCACCTTAAAGACTAACAGATTTATTTGGGCATAAGCTTTCATAGGTAAAAAGCCCACTTCTTCAGATGCACCTGGGTTTTTTACTCACAAAAGGGTATGCCCAAATAAATCTGTTAGTCTTTAAGGTGCCACCAGACTTCTCGTTATTAACATGGCAGTTGGATCTTTTCACAGAGAAGGCTAGAAGAAAAATATCCTAATTTTTCTTCTAGTGCTGCCTGAAGGAAGTAAAGTACAGATCAATGCACTCAGCACAGAGTATCCGTGTTCCACACTATATTCAAAACTGTCACACATTCCCTCTCCCACCAGCAGTTTAGGGACTGGCATTTGCAAGTCCCAAAAAGATAGCTCTTCATTTCCCCATTACCATTCTCCTATCTCCTGCTTATGACAGAAGGGACAGTCTCATATTTTCCAAGAGGCTTTTACAATATTAATTTTGTATTGAGCTAGTTAAATTCTGTTTTTAAAAAATATGATAATAAATGTTTTTTATTGATTCAGTGTTATCCCTTTAATATTGTATTGTTCCTCTGCCTTCAGTGACTTTGCAGAACTCACAACAGCTGCTCAGGGAAACTTAGCCACTGTTAAAACAACAACAAAATCTAAAAAGTAAAAGAAGGCACATCAGAATAACACTGAAAGTCTCCCATTTTTTTCTAACATTTGAATATTGTACAGCATTTCCTGGGTCCTAAATTATGTAATCAGACTACCAAGACAGCACCTTTCTTTTGGCATTTATTTTATATCTGATACTTGGCAGAAATTTACAATGTACTCTTTGCAATTATTAGATCATAAGTGTACCTACCACAGCTGTTTTCAAAATATGTACAAAACCATCTCCTTGCACTGAAGAAGTAAACGTCTAACTCAGAAATGTACAGTTCAGATGCATGACAGCCAGCGACATAAGACATGGGCATAACATAGGAAGGCTTCATTTAAAAGTGGGTTTTAAAGGAGAGAACTGCAGAGAGGGTGTTGCACACAGGAACTGGGAAACCATTTCAAGCACAAGGTGCATAAAAAGACATGAAGCTCAGAAGAGATGCCAAAGGTGTTTTAGGATACAGAGGCATGTAGAAAGAAGAGGGGGCTTAAGAAGAAACAGGAGCAGAACTGTAGGTGAGGCAGAGTTACAAAGAACCTACAAGGTGAAGAGAAAGTATCTGAATTTGATGCACTGAGACAGGAAGCCAATGAAGGAACTAAAGAAGGAAAACTACAGCAGTAGCATTTCGCATACAGTTACAGTAGTCAAACAATGACCAAAGCTCGCAGCACTTATTTAGCAGTAGAGGGCAGAATGTGAAGGACAGATTTTAGGGATATGGGGGGGGGGAGGGGAGGGGAGTAGCAACAGGATCTAGTGATCTGGCTGGAGCAAGGCACAAACATGAGGGCGGGGGGGAAAGAGGAGTCGAAGGCAATGCTGTGAGGCTGACGGACTGGCTGTAGTGGTTTGAATTGTTATATTAAACTGCAGTTTTCTTTTAAGTGAATTTGCCATTGTAATGTTGTTTCTGTTCATGGGCAATAACCGTTTACAACTGCCTTTTCAACAGGAAAGAATGCTGCAAATTATATAACAAGCTACCTATGTACTTTGGCATTGCCTCCTGTGGAAGAAAAGCTATCTATCCCACTGCTGCTACAGACCTACATCACCACTCTATTTTCCCTCAGCAGATTGTAGGAAAGTGCACTCACCATTGGTGCACCCCTTCATGGCTGGGCATGGCATCACAGGCTCTCCCTGTCTAGTGTCCCCTGCCAACAGCCGTTCATGCCTATTGGTGGTCCACTTCTTGTAACTTGGCCCTCTGGCAAAGTCACTTACATTTCCCCCACCTTCCAAGGTATCAATGTCCCAAATGGACAGTGACCCAAGTGATACTAGACAGCCATATGATGTCTTCTGCCCCTTCAGGGATCCTCTTCCACTCCACTCTCCTGTCAGAGCAGTGGCCCTACTGCTTCTCCCTGGAGTCTCTTAGGATATGTTTACACAGCAAAGCAAAACCCACCGCTGGCCTGTGCCAGCCAACTTGGGCTCAGGCTGTGGGGCTGTTTCATTGCTGTGTAGAGTTACAGGCTCAGGCTGGAGCCCAAGCTCTGGGAATCTCCCACTCCACAGGGTCCTGGAGCGCAAGTGCCAGCCCAAGCCTGGAAGTCTACACAGCCCGAGCCCCACGAACCCGAGTCGGCTGGCACGGGCCAGCTGCAGGTGTCTAGTTGCTGTGTAAACCAGGGGTGGGCAAATTTTTTGGCCTGAGGGCCGCATCGGGTTTCAGAAATAGTATGGAGGGCCGGTTAGGGGAGGCTGTGCCTCCCCAAACAGGCAGGCGTGGCCTGGCCCCCACCCCATATCCGACCCCCTCTGCTTCTCGCCCGATGGCCCCCTGGGACCCCTGCCCCATCCAACCCCCCCTGTTCCCTGACGGCCCCCCTGGACCCCTGCCCCATCCACCCCCCCGCTCCCTGTCTGCTGACTGCCCCCGGATCCCCTGCCCCTAACTGCCCCCCACCACCCCATCCAATCCCCCCTCTCATTCCTGACTGCCCCCCCAGGACCTCTGCCCCATCCAACCACCCCTTCTCCCTGACCGCCCCCAGACCTCCCATCCCTAACTTCCCCCAGCCCCTAACTGCCCCCCCACCACATCCAACATCCCCTCTCCTTCCTGACTGCCCCCCGGGACTCCTGCCCCATCCAACCCCCCCTTCTCCCTGTCCCCTGACCGCCCCCGGAATCCCCACTACTGACTGCCCCCAGCTGCCCCATCCAACCCTTCCTCTCATTCCTGACTGCCCCCTGGGGACCTCTGCCCCATCCACCCCCCTGCTCCCTGACCGTCCCCAGAACCCCCACCCCTGACTGCCTCCCGTCGCCCCATCCAACCCCTCCTCTCCTTCCTGACTGCCCCACCAGGACCTCTGCCCCATCCAACCACCCCTTCTCCCTGACCGCCCCTGGAACCCCTGCTCCCATTCAACCCTCCTGTTCTCTGCCCTTTGACTGCCCCGACCCCTATCTACACCCCCGGCCCCTGACCACCCCCCGAACTTCCCTGCCCTCTATCCAACTCCCCTTCCCCACTCTCTGCCCCCTCACCACGCTGCCTGGAGTACCATGACAGGCAGCTGCGCCGCCCGGCTGGAGCCAGCCACGCCACCACGCAGCACAGAGCACTGGGTCAGGCCGGGCTCTGCAGCTGCGCTGCCCCAGGAGCTCGCTGCCCTGCCACCCAGAGCATTGCGCAGGTGGCACAGTGAACTGAGGCTGTGGGGGAGGGGGAACACCAGGGGAGGGGCCAGGGCTAGCCTCCCCAGCCAGGAGCTCAGGGGCCGGGGAGAACGGTCCTGCGTGCTGGATGTGGCCTGCGGGCCATAGTTTGCCCACCTCTGGTGTAGACATATTAACCAACTCAAAAGTGAAACAAATCACAACACAACAACAACTTCTCCTCTCTACCCCCGAAACTTGAACTTTTAATCCATCCTGGGTCCTCCCCACTTCTCTGTTCTTTTGCAGAACACTGACTCAGAGGGTGTCTCCCAGGCGTCTTACTCCTAGTCTGGATCCTCAACTCCAAAGCTATCTGCCTAGGGGTTGGCCCTCTCTCAGTCCCACTTTTAGGAGTCTCCTTCAGCCCTGCTGCCCTCTATCATTAGGGACCATCCCAAGGTGTAAACTCCCTCCCAAAACTCTTTTCACCAACTGAGCGCTCTCTCAGCTGTTTGTGCAACCCACCCGCGCTCTCTCGGTTGGGGCCAATGATTATGAAAGTCCATCTGATCCCCAGCTGAGGAGGATCAGCTGGTAGGGTAGCTGATTATCACAAGCAAGGCTGAGTCTGACTCCCTTTAAAGTTCAGCCAACCTATCACATAAGTCCATTGCTCTCCCTGAGCTGAAGAGGGCCCTTCGACTCCTAGTGTGGACTCACTCATACAGGTTCTGAACTGGAGAAATCAATGGAAGAGCAAGACAGTTGCCAGCAGTATATTTGTGGCTGCTTGGACACATGTCATGGCTTTGGCCTTTAAAATAGTTTAACTTTACTGTATTTCTTCTCCCATGCTCTTAGCTTCTGCTCTGCACTAACAATGCTTTGCCTGAAGTGAGCAGAAACCAGACACACAAGAAACTAAGGTCACAGTTCTGAGATATTTTTAAGTAAGATTTCACAGAAGCAGCAATACTTGTTCAAGATGCTGAAAATAAGTTCCATATAGTTACCAGATGACTAAGCAAAAAATGAATCATGAATAAGGTTACGAGTCAGTCATGGAGGTCACAGTTTCCATGATTTTATTAGACTTCTGCAACTTGATCTTGGTCAGGGACTGTGCAGCACTTCAGCTCTAGCCCTGGGCAGCGGGGCTTTGGGCTCCAGTCCCAGGTGGCGGGACTCTGGGCTTCCATGATTTATTGTTTATTGCCCATGTCCTGTCCAGGACTTTTAACAGAAAAACAATACCGGCGCCAAAATCATAGCCTGAATCGTGAGCAACTGTAACATGACTGAATCTAGGACTGTGTCTGTTTACATTCAGTGATATTGTAATCTCAGTTTTACACTAGGAAATAAACCAAGTGATAGCACACTGCAGGTTCAGATAATCTAGGTTTATTATTCCTCACAATAAGTTTATTTATAGAACTAGGATTTTGGAATTACATACTTGTTTTTAGAGAGCGGCGGTATGTATTTTCTCAACTGATTTGTTTCAAGCAAGCCAAAGCTCAACCAGCCAGAAATACCTTCAATTCAAATCTGTAGCTTCCTCCCCAGCTGCTCTGTGACTCTGTGCTCTTGACATAAGTCAAGCTCCTAACTACTCATACTCACGGGGGATTTTTGGCTAAGAAACACAGAGCCCTGGGAACCGCACTATGCCCCCAACATACAGCATAAGCACATCATTTTTAAAAAAGTAATAGTATTTTGGGAGGGGGAGGAGAAAAAGACATGGTTCACTTCTTAATGGTGGTATATCCACATCAGTAAACTCACTATCTTACTTAGTACTCATTGGCTACACCCACACTTGAAGCTAAAAAAGTTATTCCAAGTTTGCCCAGACATACTCTCGCTAGCTCTCCTCAAACTAGTGCTAAAAGTAGTAGTGTGTCTGCAGTTGCCTGAACAACCGCGAGTGGCAGCATGGGCTAGCCGCCCCAAGTACATACCAATAGGGTCCAAGATGGCTAGCCGGTGCCATTGCTGCCCTTGCCAGTGCTAGTGGGGCTACACTCCTCTTTTTAGCACTCTAACTCAATGAGAGTTGGCTGAAGTATGTCTATACGAGCTAGGAATCACACCCCTAGCTCCATGCATAGACATAGCCATTGTCTCCCTTGGTGAGCCTCTCAATGAAGTAGGTAATGAATGAATGGGCCAGAGTCTAGACTCCCCTTTCACCCCATAGGGTGTATGGTACATCATATTCAGGACCCTCCGCTATACATGACTCACAGACACCGGAAGATACATACACGATTTTTCTGTGCAAGGTATAGGAAGAGCCAGATGACAAATACTCAAGCCCCCGCCAAACTGTTTCCCCATCTGCAGCATTGCTACAATCTGCTACTCAAATGGGAAGAAGCGGAACAGAGACATCAATGCTTCATTACTATGTGCACGTTCCTTCAGCAAGCACACTAAAAATAACATAACGCTAACAACCTTCTCCTAACAGTACCCCCACTTTCAGCTGTGAGGCCATTTCTTGTGTCACCCAAGTAAATTATATCCATGTTAGAGGAGTTTGGGCCTCCCTCCCACAGTCCTGCCCACCAGTCTCACTTGTATGGGAGCGATGGTGTGGGGGGCAGAGAAACTCTCATGGGGACTTAAAAGTAAGGCAGTTTTAAAAAGGACTTAGACAAGACAGGGATTTTACTGCATGTTTCCCTGTGACATTTAAAACGAAAAAGTGTCCCTCATTCAAGCTTGTGCAGCTTGACAGACCTGCTCTCTCCCTTCCCATCCCTGTTGCTTCATGCAAATACATCAGAATCCTTACTTCTTTGTTAGCCTGTGAAGGGAGCCTGGGCTGCACACCACAGCATGGCTATCTGCTAAACACACACTAGCAATCAGACCTGGGTAAACAAGTAAAGTTAACTGCTACAGTGTTTAAGTTTTGGATAGCTCCCTGAGGTTACGTCTACACTGCAATTAAAAATCTGCGGCTGGCCCGTGCCAGCTGACTCAGGCTCCCAGGGCTCGGGCCGCGGGGCTGTTTCATTGCAGTGTAAACATCACTGGGACCCTCCCACATCACCCAGCCCGAGCACAGACATCCACACTGCAATGAAACCGCCCCACAACCCGAGCCCTGCGAGCCAGCTGGCATGGGCCAGCTGCGGGTGTCTAATTGCAGTGTAGACATACCCTTAATAACTTTGCCCTTAATAACTTTCACCCAAGGAAAAAGCTTCACAACAGGGGAGCATTGTAGCCATTTTACAGATGGCAAAGCCAAGACACAGAGGTTTAGTGATTGACTAAGATCACAGGCAATTTAGAAGCACAGTCATCAACACAGTCCAGGCAGGAGTCCTGACTCTCCATCCTTTGCTGTACCCACTGGAAAAATCACCATTTCCTACCAACTACTGCAGTTCTTACTGCAGCCTTCTCCCCTTTGGCATATTAACCCCACTCTCTCTCCTGTCCAGCCCTCTCCTTTAGAGCTTCCCTCCTTTCCCCTACTCAGCTCTGGTTTACACAGCAACTAGACACCTGCAGTTGGCCCATGCCAGCCGACTCGGGTTTGTGGGGCTCGGGCTGTGTAGACTTCCAGGCTTGGGCTGGCACTTGCGCTCCAGGACCCTGTGGAGTGGGAGATTCCCAGAGCTTGGCTCCAGCCTGAGTCTCTCCCCAGATGTGCCCTCCCCACTTGGGTCCAAGACTCAGACTGAAGATCATCAACAGGAAGTTGAGTCATATTAGGAGTACATGCCAGGAATCAAAAAGGGCTTTCCAGCGGTAGGAACAGGACTTGTTCCTGGCAGAAGTCCTGTCCTGCTGCTGGAGACCCTCCCTGAGATCCAGCACAACACCCCAGATCTGTTTCGGGGGGTGGAATGGAGGGAGCCCTGAATGACCAAGTCCAGGGTGGGTGGTCGTCTCTTCAGAACTGGCCAGCTACAGAAGGGTTAGCATTATTATTTCACAATGCTGGTTGCTATAGTTACAGCAGTACTTTTCTATTTACTCAGACATCTGTTCTAGGAAAGAGACATTGCTGCACTATCATCTGAGGAAGCTCACAGTATGGTGAGCAAACCACCAAAGCTAATTCAGGGTGCATCAGGACTAACACCACATGTGCGTGTCCCCACATAAGGGAATTCGGAAGAAATCTCCCAGACAACTTTTCACCTGTTCTATTGGGGGCTGGAGAATCATTTGAAAGCGGTAATTACAGCAGCTTGCCAGAGTTTCAAAGATAGAATCAAGGAAAAGTGAGGGAACAGAGATAATACAGGGTTAGACTAATAATAGCATTCACTGCTCTTTTTTTAGTTATATTAAGCTGCTTTATTAAAAATTAGCACCCTACTTCAGGATGGGTTTGAGGGGTAAGGGAGGATACTATGCAGGGATCCAAGTCTAGATAATATCTTCAATCCTCTTTCATCCTCTCAGCCCTACTACACTGCACCTTCAGCTAGCACATATAGGATGGAAAACTTTTATTCAACTGACAAAACCATTTCTATGCCTGTCAGTTATGTACCTTGATTAAAAATTAAAAAAGCTCAATTTCATGCACATACTGTAATCTAACTACTCCAAACTCCTTATTTTTGTGAAAAGGTCTCACTTTGGGATAGGGCAGGGGATTAGTCACCATGGGAGATGAAGCGTTTCACTTCTGGTTTGATTCTGGAAGTGGGGGCAGTAAAGATGTCACCCTACAGTAATTGTGGTTTTTTTTGAGAGGTTGCTGTGAGTGTGTATCCTCTGCTCTAGGAGCACAGGTTTTTCACATGCACAAGTCTGGAATCTTTTGAATAGCCATGTCCATCCATGCTACCCAAACACACATGCTTCCTTGTGCTCTGGTGTGAGGACACAAAAGGCAAAGTGGCCACAACCCTCCCTCAGTTCCCTCACAGAAGTCCATGACAGCAGACTATGAAAAGCAGCGATGGAGTACAGGTTGTGGGATCCACGCTGACTACAAATACCTGGATGCCTCATAGTTACTATAGGGAAAGTAACAGTTCTTTTTTCTTCAAGTATATGCCAGTGTGGATCCTACCAAATACAACCAGCAGCTGTATCCCCTCTGGAAGGGAAGAACAAAGTGTTTCAGCTTTATCCGTTGAGCAGTAATTTGATTGTAATACTGCTTTTCTAAACTTGGCACCTGCCCTGGTAGTTAAGTCCATTGCATAATGTTTGACAAAATTCAATGGGTTACTATTCTATGTTGGCAGATTTAAAAAACTGGCATGTTTCTGAAGCAGGGGGAGGATGTTACTTAAGCCTTAACATAAAAGGAGTACACCAACCAAGTGGTAACACTCTGAGCTACACTGCAGTATCCACTTCGATGTGATAAGAGGGCTTGGCCTTCGGAAGGGGGGAGAAACAAATGGGTAGACAGCCTGAACAGTTTGGTTCTGTCAATATAATACAGTAAGACTCTGGAAACCTCCAGCTTGTATAACTTCTCTCCTGGTGTTGAGTGGGGTTCTGAGAAGAAAACAAGCAGGTAAACTGACTGATTCAGAAAAAACTCTGAGATCACACTGGGGATGAACTTAGGGAGAGGTTTTAGTAACACTTTGTCCCTGTGACATATGGTGCAGAGGGGGTCAGCCATAAATGCGTGGAGATTATCCACTGTCCTAGCTGAAGCAATAGTAACCAGGAAGACCATCTTCAGAGTAAAACAAAATAAGGACCATTCTAACAGAGGCTGGAAGGGTGAGTGTCAAGAGGACAATGTTGAGGTCCCAGGCAAGAGTAGGTTCTCTGACTGGTGGATAAGTATATCAAGAGCCTTGAGGAACTTCAATATTTTTGGGTAAGAGACCAAGCACGACAGCACAAGCAGACAGCAAGCTGAGATCACTGTGACGGGGACCTTAATGGAGCTGAATGAAAAGCCAGGGCACAGCAAATAATTGAGGATCTTTAGCATCACAGCCTGCCAAGGATCCAAGCTATGTTGGGTCATCAATATTGAGAATCTCTTCCATTTTGTCAAGTAAGTCTTTCTGGGCAAGGTCTTCCTGGACTTGTCAAGAACAGACCCTGTCTGAGGTACTCAACTAGCCAACATCCAGGCTGTCGGATGTAGAGACTGTGGGTTTGGATGAAGTATCTGACCACGGTGCTTTGAAATCAGGTTTCAGTAGGGTGGGACCTGAATAGGTGAATGGACATCAGTAACAAGTCTAAAACTGCCTCGGCCAGGAGGAAGCTATGACAATGATCACGGATGGCTCGGTCTCGTTTGACTTTGGAGATCACCCTAGATGAGTCAGCAAAAAGCCATAAAGGAGGCGTCTATTCTACCATAGAGGAGGCAGAAGGAAGGCATCTAGTAATGATCTTGGGCTCAAAACTAAACACTTGGTCTTGTTTTTGGTGGCAAACAGGTCTGTCACAGCAATCCTCCATAGAAGGAGCATTGGGTCTATGATGGATCTCAGCAGGGAGCACTCATGATTGGTCATTGATTGTTCAGGAAGTCTGCCAAGTCACTGCTGACTCCCAGGAGCCACGGGGGTTACTCTGTGTTGGCAGCCCCATGTCCAGAGCTTGATGGCTTCCAAAGACAGGAGTGCTGAGCTGACGATTCGTTGTTTGTTGTGCATCATGGATATGTGGTCTATCGTCATCTGCACTGTGGAATTTTGGAGGACGTTAGGAACACCATATGGGCTAGCCTGATGTCTCTGAGGTCCAGGACATTTATAGGAAGTCTCATGTCTAGCACAGGGGTCAGCAACCTTTCAGAAGTGGTGTGCTGAATTTTCATTTATTCACTCTAATTTAAGGTTTTGCATGCCAGTAATCATTTTAATGTTTTTAGGTCTCTTTCTATAAGTCTATAATATATAGCTAAACTATTGTATGTAAAATAAACAAGGTTTTTAAAATGTTTAAAAAGCTTCATTTAAAATTGAATTAAAATGTAGAGCCCCCCTCCTCCCCCCGGACCAGTGGCCAGGACCCAGGCAGCATGACTGCCGCTGAAAATCAGCTTGCGTGCCGCCTTCGGCATGCATGCCATAGGTTGCCTACCCCTGCTCTAGCAGATGTCATCTGAGCATCCCCAGACTTGCAAGTTCTCAAGGAGAAAGTCTGGCACACAGAGCATTTGTCTGGGATGTCTCTCTCCCCCAAGCAAAACAGGCATCAACTATTCCTATCCATAGGGGAGATGAGCCCATCACAGGATGGGCAGAGTTTGAACCCTGACAGCTTAGAGTCCACCATGAAGTCTGGTAGCTGGCACAAAGTTCGTTACCCCACTGTGTGGAGGAGTGCGTGTGGGGGAGGGGTTGTCTAAGCGTAGTAGTTCTTTTTTACAGACACATCCAATTTAAAGGAGTGGAAAAGATAAAGTTCTTCACAATTTTTTGAGACAGGTTTTGAAGCCTTCAGGAGAGTAGTGGCTGAGAGTAGATGGCACTTGCTACATTCTACCTTGCTGCCGTGGGTGGTAAGAGGGAACTGAGGGAGGGTCGCAGCTGTTCCACTCTTCATGCACTGGCATGGGAGCATGTGGCGGCATAGGGTGCTTATGCAGCCCCAGTGGACCCTACTGTTCAAAATATTCTTTTGCTCATGTACACGAGGCCCATGTGCACTTACAGCGGGATCTACGCTAACATACAGGAAAAAAAATTAGGATTTTGTATTCCTCATAAGGTGGGAATTTTCTGTATTTGGGAAAATTATGAATGAAGAAGTGTGCTTGACTAATTGTGGTTTTAAGCTAGATAAGCTTCTGTGTTCCTGTGTTAGGGAGAGCAGCCAGGCTGGTTGTCTCTCCCTGCATTGCTTGTAATAAAGGAGCCTCAGGCTGTTCTGATCCAAACACAATGCGTGGTAATTTCCCCACAACATTGGTAAGCTAGTTAAAAATGTGTCTGAGCAACATTCTGATGTTACCAGAGCATTGACAATTTCCCCTGTACAAGGGCAATTTCTCCCATTTCCCACAAGAACATGCTTTCTTTTAAAACAGCAGCCATTTTTATTTTTCCTTTCAAATTCTTTCAAAGATGCCTTGATTGCTATATAAGTGCCCATCAGATCAACCACTGTAATTACTCTAACTAAGCACCAGCTTGTCTTACTTCACTCCATTTTCATAACCCTCAGACAGTAGAAGTTTCTCTGGCCAATACTGCTGTATGGGAAAGCAGAGAGCAATGTTATACTTGACTAAGCAACTTAGTGTGGTAGAGTGAATTCTTTGATACAGCCTTAGCTTAAAAGAGGGTGATTTTTACCCCATCAGTGTCACTGGACTGAGCCAAGTGACAACCCACATTAGCAGGAAAGCAATGAGTCAGGTCTGACTAAAGTAGTTAATTAAAGGTGGCTTTTGGAGGGGAGACACTTAAAGACAGTTTAATTTGTAGAGAGGCTGAACATCCACACGCCCACACAATATTAAGCATGTACTTTACACATGGTGAAGAACAACATTTAAAAGTCAGGTTTTATCACTCAAACTTTTCCCAGATGTTATATTCCCTTTGCCTTGTTCTTTATTTCCCCAGGACATTTCCATGGCAAGATGACTGTAAGTTCACATGGACCGTCTGCTGCTTACAATAGTCTGTGCATTAGCAGACTATATGTAATGGTGACCTTCAGCATAATTTTTTAAATAAAAAGCATAATGATTGTGATTTAGTTGACACAACTACCTTCCCCCCTCACATAACTGCAAAAGTCAAATTTGAGAAGCTGAAATTTCAAGCTCCAGCTGCAATGGGACCCTTCACTACATGCTCTCACATCTATTAACAGGATCCTCCTTTACACAACACATGTACACTAGTAAGGCAAAGTGTACTATATCCATCTTAAGTGTAAAATACTGTTTAAGATGCATTTTAATATTTGTATTTCAGTAGCAGCTCATTTTGCTGGACACTACAATAAAACAGTCACTGTCTTGACTTTACAGTCCACTACCTATGGTGTATAAATGTCTATTGTATAATTTGCATACTATTGTAATACAAAGATGCAGAGAAGCACACTTGGAAGAATCTTAACTCTGAATTTTTGTTTTTTTGGGCAGCCACATCTCAGCTGTCACAGCATCTAGAAGTCATGCCAATAAGCACATTAGTGTTACTCATTGCTTTAATTTGTGGGCTTGCTATAACAGACGCTACGAACCAAGAAAGTTTATTTTTTTTTAAATAAAGAGAAATACACTGTCTTCTGCATGAGCAACATAATCAAAACCAAAACACATTTTTATTACAACTTTCAATTCTCAAAATAACCAAATGATTATCTAAATTTTTGAGTGAATTGAGGGAGAAGGGGAGGCGCAGTGGTGTTCATAAGTATGATCTTGGCCTAAAGGTTTGTCTTCATTAAAAAAACATCTGGGCCAGTAACTACAATGATGTAATCACCACTTCAAGTTTTCTGAATAGAGACAAACCTTTAGTGTCACCCAAAGATGACTGGTGTCTTGTTTCTTCTTCACAATGATCACATCAAATATTTCCAGATATTTCACTGCCAAAAACTCAGTTTCAAAGGCTTTCTGATCTCCTGCCTGGTGAAAATTCATCACTAATACTGGAAACTGGGAGACTTTTCAAGTGGAGGGGTGGCCTCTATGGAAGGAGTTATGGGAGTTTGGAATCATCCAAGGAAGCTTCATGGGCATATAGGCTGGTCTGCCAGGTAGGAGGTATTAAGGCAGTTCAGTGATTTTGTGTATTGGAGGGATAGTCACCGTACAACTGAAGCTAATTTCCAGATGAAACAATACCTATCCAGGCACTTATCCCTAACTTATCACCGTGGTATCTGAGCTCCTTATAATTATAAGGGTAAGCACATTAAAGATTTCTTAAGTGCCTGATGGAATGAGCTAACTCATCAGCATTTTGCTTCCTACCAGGGATGCAATCTATTTTGTAACATCACCATTAATTGCTGTGGAATTAGCCCATAACGGCAACTTCAGTTGGAGTAAACTGTGGAGCAGCTCAGAGGAACTTAAAGGGAAAAAAAGAGCTTGTTTATTTCTACAGACAACTGCCTCAAAATGTAAGATTAAAAAAAGTAATTTACAGAAGACAGACAACTTTTCAGGAAACTGGTAAGACATCTCTTTTCCCAGAGGTCTGGCATCCAATTTTCTAATAAAATGTGATAAAGTGTCCCAGTTTCCACATTTACTCTCATTCTTACAGGTACTCCAAAATACTAATAGTCGACAGTCACTTCAGCCCTGCTAGGTGTCTGAAATCGTGCCTGCAGACATGTACAACAGACTAATGGTTTTGGGATTCCTTTGAAAAAAGAGAGGTTATACTATATTGTTATGAACCTCAAGATTTGAGGAGCTGATGATAGTTTGTAACACCAGTATTCGCCAGCACAGCAACACAGAAAAGGCAAGACCCCTGTCACCCTGGTATATTGTCAATGCCCAACAGAACATGAACAGCTGGACAAGACTCCTACCATATTGTCACAGTAAGTATAAGACAAAAGGAAGATTTTCTACCAACAAGTATTTTAGTCTATTTACTTCCCCAATTCAACTATTCAATACATCCCTCCACTCATGAAGAATATACTGAAGTACCCCTTTGAGACACTCCCACCACCCTGTCTTTCAGCACTAGAATGCCTTCCAGCCACGTGTTATTTTATATGGCTATATGCGGAGACAACTGTCTTCCAACATCTAACAGAGGGATGGAGGTGGGGAAGAGACCACGGTGATAGGGAAATTAAAGAACTAAACCATTCAAACAACATGTTTAATGCTATATTAACCACGAGAAGAACGTTTAACATGCAGTTACTGACCACCAGCCTCTCTTTCCTGCATTTCTCCTCCTGTTAGCTAACAAAAGAAAAGTCCAAAGACTGCATTTAGTCAAGAGAGCAAGAAGTTGCCAGTTCCCTTCAAAATAAGTAGTTCTATAGATAAAGCCAGGATTTCCTTCTAATTGAAAGAAAATTCTCCTCCAATCAACGAGTCTGTCATCGTTCTAAGGGAACTGTTACATTTGGTCAAGGGAAGGGGAATGTATTTTAGGGTTTTGCATACAGGGACAGACAAAGCAACTGCAATCTGGTAAAGTCCCAGACTATAATGGGGATAAGGAAGAGCAGGATGTGCAGTTCTCCTGGTAAGGTTAGGGGGGCAGGTGGGCTTTCAGTTGCTGGAGGATTTGGAAAGTCTGGAGACACTCTCCAGCAAGCGAGTGATTCCTCTTCCTCGCATGATGCTTGTGCTACATGACGATGTCACTCCAGAGGGATGTTCACCTATAAAATTAACCAGTACATTTTGCAAGTCAATCAGCATTTAAAACATTCATAATTCAAGAGATCAGCTGTCCTATCTCCCCTTGCTCCAGCTGAAAACTAGTGGGACTGCACCTTTTGACTGACCTAACCAAGAGGCAGAGTCTTGGACTTTGAAATGCTGTCCTCAAAGTACACCAAGTCCATCAATGACATCCTTCTGGCAAAGGCTCATGACTTGTAGTTTGTAGTCTTAGTGCAGGGGTTGGATTAGGCAGGTCAGAGAACTGGTATTTTTCCCTGTTTGCCATCTTGTGCTCCAGAATCTAAATTTTCATTTAAAATCCCTCCCCGCCCCAGCCTGGTCTACATGGAAGGATTGAACCAATTCTAGTCGCTGTTTTGACTGCCCTTACTCAAACCCTAATGGGTATTAGTCTACTCTAGTTTCAATCAGTGGTAAATTGCAACACAGCATGTTCCAGTTTACCCTATCTACACTAGGGGTTTGCAGCTACATCACTGGCTGGAAACAGGGCAAATGAGGTACACAAAGCCTAATTCTCTAGCCCTTATGGACGTAAAGGAAACCAGTCTTAAAAGTGTGAACAGAGTCTCTGACCAACTAAAGAATGTTTTAGCTCCAAAAAGGCAGATTTTCAAGGAGTCAAGTTTATAATGGAAGTCACACTGCAACGAGTATTCATTGAGTTTGTATGTACTGTACTTTTTATACAAGACAACGTGTTGGGAAGACAACCCTACCCCAAATACCCACCAGGAAGTCCTCTCTCAACCCTGGTGTATGCTGAGAGAAAGGAGGGCTGCAGGAAGCTGGAGGTAACAGCACACAAGGAGTGCTGAACACAGTGAATTGGAGGAGTCCTTTTTGGCTCTGGGAATTCTTTCCAGTAAAACTAGCACTGGCCCATCTGGTTAAGGTCAGACATTAAGAGTTCAACCATATCTACAACAGTACCACCCACGGGAGGTATTGTGATGATCATCTGGCCATTTACTGTATCCAAAGATGGGGGGGCAAAGAAGGACAGTGCCACAGTCATCTGATAAAGACTTAATTCTCATTCTTTCCTTTCCCAAATCTGAAAGTCTCAAACTCACCAGCAGAAGAGGCAGCACCTTGTTTCTCAACTGGAGAACTGAAGTATCCATTACAACCAGGATTCTGAGTCCTCAGCTTCTGTAGCAGAAAAAATTCAAGCCCCCTTCTCAGAACAGACAAGTGTTCTCTTTCACATAGCATCCACCACACCTACTCAAGATACCCAAGAGTGCTGGGTAAAGATTTAGGCAAGACAGAATATCTGGCTGCTTTATCTGCATAGGATTTAAACAAGTTAATTCTCCCTGCCTCTTATTCTAAAAGAAGCATTTTTGCAGGTATATTTTGGAGGACCTGATGGTCAGATCAGAGCTTATGTAGCAAATGGTTGGGACAAACTTCAGAAAGATGTCTAGTCAGCTAGTGGAGAACTTTCCTGGTTGGCTTTCCCAATACCCGTTGTGCATTATGAACAAGAATGTCACCTGCTGTACAAGTGAATATAGCCAATCTGACACTGGAAGGTCAACTCCATTGCCCCAGAAAGAAACGAGGCCACCTTCAGGAAAAGAGTAGTCATAGCAGCCTGAAATAATTCAGCACAAATTCAAAGAAGATGACCTGGAAACGTCCAGCATCCAGTACCACCACCTTGGGGTTTATATTGTTGCTGGAATCATAGTCTTGCAGAGGTAGGTGAGCTGTTGTGAGCGAGACTCCATACACGCTTGCCAGAGTGTTACTGATGCAATAACTACATTGAGCAAAGGAAAAAAAAAGTTCTGATAAGAATTCTGTACTGTATTTCTTATATACAAAGGCAACATAGCCCCAAGCCTCTTTTACAATGAAAGACATACAGAAGGAATAGCTGCTATCACCAATACAGTACTTTGAGATTGGGGGGGAGGAAGGGAAGGTGAGATAGGAGGACTACACCCTAATAACATCCTTTCATCCAGAAAAAGGCCAACCTTCTTTACAAATTATCCATGTAGCTACAAGAATCACTTGCCCCATCACCCAGGGTGAAACATGACAATTGTTTAATGGCACACAGCATTATTAAATCGGTTTGAACAGGAAGACTGCTACTATATCCAACTGTTGGGGAGATAATGCAATTATTTAAATGGATATTTGCCTAAATTACCCCTACTTTTACTTCCAAAAAGCAGAGTGCACAGGGTCATACGTGAATTTCTAGGATAGAAATTGGTAGAAAGTCTTCACTATATTTCATTTCAACACAGGAACTCTAAGCTGCTATTAATAAAGCACAGTGAACTCTCATGCAGATGGCACAATCCTCAATATAATTCTAATACATTAGAGCAATCAGAGTCACCAGACATCCACCAAAGCACAGGTACTCATGGGCAGAGATTGGGGGGTGGGGGGAAGCACTGCCCCCCCCAAACAGGATATATTGCAGAGGTAATGCATGGGGGGGGCCCAGATTTCTCCCTTCTATTTGGCCCTGCTTCCTCCCCGCGGAGAAATGTTCGGGGAGGGGGAGGGCTGGGCGGGGAAGGGCGCAAGTGGTGACACCAGGCCCTGTGTGTGTCCAGGTCAGTTTCCCTATGTGAGCTGTGTAAGGGAAGGGCAGGAGAGCAGCTCCCGATTGGCGGGTAGTAATTGATCTATCGGGGATCGATTTATCATGTCTTGTCTAAACGTGATAAATCAATCCCCGAATTGACGCCCTGTACTCCACCTCGGCAGGAGGAGTAAGCGGAGTCGACAGGGGAGCCGCGGCGGTTGACTTGCCGCCGTGAGGATGGCCAGGGAAGTTGAACTAAGATACTTTGACTTCAGCTACATGAATAGCATAGCTGAAGTTGCATATCTCAGATCGATCCCTCCCCACCCCCCCAGTGTAAACCAGCCCTAAGAATTGTCTGCAACATAGACACATCTCCTTCATGGTACTCACGCAGTTTTCTTGCAGGATGCTAAAGCGCAGAACAGGATGTCATTCTCTTCATGCCACTTGCACCTAAGTGCAGATTGAAATTCTTCTGAGTTCATAATGAAAACAAAACTACACTCTTAATTGAGATGGATATAATTAATCTAGCTGGATTAGAAACCCCTTGGCTGATGCTAACCTCCTGTTCTCCTAGTCACTTTCAATGTAATTACACCCAGATCTAGAAAACTCCTGGCACAGTCTTGGTGCCAAAAAGTAACATAGCTTGGGCCCCTAAGTTTACATTTAGTTAAGAGGTTGTAATTTTATAAAACCTAATAGAAATTCTCTTTTTCTTAAAAAAAGAAAAGAAAAGTGAATTTAAGGAAAACCATCCACTTGAAGTCTTTTTAAATTCAAAGACTTAAAAGTAGTTTTTGGTACTATACCTGCCCCAAATTCGCCCTGGGAGTTTGTGATTTTGTAGTCACAAGGTTCCCCTTTTTTTAATTCTTATTATTAAAAGGACAGTTTTCTTTTCCCTGTTGGTGTGTGAATGACCCATACAAACAGAGCGAAATGACTATACAAAGGAAATGGTGACACTGACTATACAGAGTGCTGTCAAAAACTCAAAACTAGACAGATATTTCTCTCCTATAATCTTAGAGTTACAAAAAGTTTACAGTCTTAGTTGTTACTTATAACAATAGCAGGTAAAATGTCAGAAGTAAATGGACAGTGTCACTTTAAACTTCTCCTGCAGCACTTGCAGCCCAGATGTTGCAGCACTGTGCTAGTGCATGAGAACCTGAAAGTGAAACCAAGAAGTCTATCTTTGCTGTCCATGATACACATTCAAAAAGTGAACGTAAGGCGAGAAATATATTCAGACTGAATCTTATTCAAATATAAGGTGTTTTGCTCTCAGACATATCCATGAAAACCCAGTTAAGTCAATGGATTTTCATGGATGAAACAAAAGAACTTGCTCTGATTTCTAATCTAAGCACCTCTATTAAAATAAATAAATAAATCTATTTTGGCAGACAGAAATGGATATATAGTCCAGCAGGATAATTCTGACAACTTACCTGTATTTTAATTTATGGGGTACAAATAAGAACATCTGACTACTATAATTCAGTGGATTATTAATGAAGCAAACATTCTTCCAAACCTTTTCTTAATGCAATTTTAATGGGTTTATGAAATTCAAAGCAGCAAAGACGTTCATATTTTGAGATACCTCCCGAACACAAGCACATGGAAGTATTATCTCACCCCATCCCTTTCCACTCTCAAGTCAAACCCACAAGCCTCTGCTTCACAGCCTTCAAACCTATGCTTATGCTTAAAAAAAACAGAGACATACTGTCCAAGAGCGCATTTCCTCCAGCCACATCTGAGCCATGATCCAAGGAGGACCAGCCTTAATGATGAGACTAGAGTCTTCAGCTAACCTAACACTGAAGTAAGAAAGGTGTATGTGTGCAGCCTGTTTAAAGCACCTGGCTAACAGATAGTTACCACTATAACATCTTCCTGTTCAGGAAATAGGGAAGAGCCAATGACAGCATACCTAGTGTTACTGGAGTAATCCCACATGAAGACATCCAGCAGGTTGCGCACCCAGGTCTTGGAAGGCTCCTTTTGAAGTTTCCGCTGGTACAGTTCCACCACCAGGTTTTCCACACTGAGAAGCTCCAGCTGGTTCTCAATGCCTGTTATTCAGAGAAGACCGAGTCAAGAAGAGGAGAAGAAAGGGCAGAAACTTTCACAAATATAGGTGGGACAGAGGAGATGCTGCTGAGATACTAAGACTCCTTACAATCTTAAAAAATTAACTTCTCACCTGCTTCCTTAGCCATCCATTTCAGACACCAGTTGACTCTGTACCAGTCATCAGACTACAGAGAAAAAGGTTTCACTATCACATGCTTCAGAACACAACTACAGCTATGGAGTGGAGTTTAGTTTTCTCCGCCTCCCCTCCCCCACCACTCCTAAACCATCTTCTCCAGCTACTTTAATTCTTGCACAAAGCCATTTTCACTCTTCCTGAAAGTTCTCCGTGTGTCCTAAAGAGGGCTCTGGCTCAGGGTGCAGGCTCTCGGGTGGGGCTGGGGATGAGAGGGTTGGGGTGCAGGAGGGGGCTCTGGTCTGGGGCCAAGGGGTTTGGAGTCCAGAAGGAGGCTCAGGGCTGGGACGGGGGGTTGGGGTGTGGGAGGAGGTTCGGGGTGCAGGCTCCAGGAGGGAGTTTGGGTGCAGGAGGGGGCTTAGGGCTGTGGATAGGGTGTGGGAGGGGGTGCGGACTCTTGGAGGCAATTAGGGTGCAGGAGGGAGTTCCGATCTGGGGCAAGGGGTTCAGGGTGTGAGCTCCAGCCGGGCAGCGCTTACCTCAGGTGGCTCCTGGTCGGTGGCGCAGCGGGTCTAAGGCAGGCTCCCTGCCTGCCGTGGCTTCACGCTGCTCCCAGAAGTGGCTGGCATTTTGTCCAGCCCCTAGGTGGAGGCATGGCCAGGAGGCTTTGTGCTGTGCATGAGGCCCGCCCCAGTAAGCACCGCCCCCGCAGCTCCCATTGGCCGCAGTTCCCAGCCAAGGGGAGCTGTGGAACCATCACTGCGGGGGCAGCATGCGGAGCTTCCCTGATCACCCCTGCGCCTAGGGGCCGCAAGCACATGCCAGCCGCTTCTGGGAGCTGCGTGGAGCCAACCAGACTTTTAATGGCCTAGCAACCCTAGCTTCCTCCCACGGGTGGAGAGGGTGGGGGTGGGGGCTGAGGCTCGGGGCTTGCTGCAGGCCGGATGAAATTAAGCAGCTGGCCGAAGGTTCCCCACCCTTGCTATAAAGGCTTCTTTGGGCAACTACAATAGGACTGTGTATTTTGAAGAGCTGCTCTAACTTGGAGGGGGCTGGATTGTACCTTGCAGTACACAGGTGGCCACCTGCCGCGGTTTGGCCGAACAAACGAGTAAAGTTCACGTAACACAACAGGGTGACCAGCATTCGAGAGCTCAAAACCAGATATGGGGATCTTGTGAGTGGCATCGCCTAATGGAGGTTAATGAGGAAAGAGAAAAATGGGATATGAGCAGTCCATTTTTTTTTTAAAAGAAACACGCACTCCTTTCTCTACTCCTAGGCCCACCTACCATCCACAAGTAAAATCTGCAAGATTCATGCACACACCAGAACCTCACCTTTAACATGTACCTACTTATTTTCCCCAAAGATCTGGGATGATCTCAGGTGAGAGCCCTACATTGCTTTAAAGAGAGAGTTACCCAAACATTTTGATAAAGGGAAGCAGCAGCTGTGTCAGTTAGCAGTGTGTGTAGGGACAGGAAGTCCACTAACTGGAATCTATAAACACTCTTCAAATGGCGATACAGGGAAAAGGTAAAAACAAAGCAGTGCAAGTCAAAATAGCAGAGAGGGCCAACCGACAGGGTTGTAGGAATACTTTAACTTGCTTAATGTCAATGCTGCATGGAGAAGTATTAGGTTTGTATTTCTAGAGATTCCTCTTTAATAATGATACTTTATATTAGCATCTTCCAGTTTGGGAAAAAACAAGATTCCAGTGTATTTTTTTACCCATTTATTTATTTTTTTACAAGCTACGCGCGCACACACGGGGGAGATGCTTTACCCACCACTGAAAGGCAGCCACCTCAGAGATGGAAATGACAGCTACGAAACATCACACACTGAAGTTACACAGACGTTTAGGACAGAAATACTGAAGCTAATTGGAATTCCATGTGGGAAGGCAGATCATAGCCAACAGGACATGATTACCCACAATGGACATTTGGGCAAGACACCATCATTAGTGAAAAGTGTCAGAGGTTCTTTAATGACTAGTTATTCAGAAAGAAGAGCTCTTGGTCTACAGAAGACACAGCATTATGAAATCCCTCAGGAAGTTTGCTCTAGTGCCCATCTCTCTCTTGGACGCGAGATGCACAGTTCTTAGAGAAGCATCACTTCTCACAAGCAAGGAAAATGTTTGAAGGACTGGTGTACATAAGCCAGTGAAACTGCCAAACCCTGCATCCCATCCCTTTCCTTCTCTGATACTCACTTGCTGCTTGACAATGAAACCGAAATCCACGTGGCACCTCTCCTGCAGGAGGGCAGAGAGAATACACATTTTATCAAGCAAGAAACAGATACATGAACACTAAATAATGAACAATATCTCGTCATGCTAGAAGAACGGCCATACCGGGTCAGACTAAAGGTCCATCTAGCCCAATATCCTGTCTCCCAGCAGTGGCCAGTGCCCACAGGGAATGGACAGAACAGGGAATCATCAAGAGATTCATCCCCTGCCACCCATTCCCAGCTTCAGGCAGAGGCTAGGGACACCATCCCTGCCCATCCTGGCTAATAGCCATTGATGGACCTATCCTCCATGAATGTATCTAGTTCTTTTTTGAAACCTGTTATAGTCTTGGCCTTCACAACATCCTCTGGCAAAGAGTTCCACAGGTTCACTGTGTGTTGTGTGAAAAAAATACTTCCTTTTGTTTTAAACCTGCTGCCTATTAATTTCATTTGGTGACCCCTAGTTTTTATGTCATGAGAAGGAGTAAATAACACTTCCTTATTTACTTTCTCCACACCAGTATGATTTTATAGACCTCTATTATATCTCCCCTTAGTTATCTCTTTTCCAAGCTGAAAGGTCCCAGTCTTATTAATCTCTTCTCATATGGAAGCCTTTCCATACTCCTAATCATTTTTGTTGCCCTTTTCTGAACCTTTTCCAATTCCAATATATCTTTTTTGAGATGGAGTGACCACATCTGCACACAGTATTCAAGATGTGGGTGTACCATGGATTTATATAGAGGCAATATGATATTTTCTGTCTTATTATCTATCCCTCTCTTAATGATTCCCAACTTTCTATTCACTTTTTTGACTGCTGCTGCACATTGAGTGGATGTTTTCAGAGAACTATCCAAAATGACTCCAAGATCTCTTTCTTGAGAGGTAACAGCTAATTTAGACCTCATCACTGTATATGTATAGTTAGGATTATGTTTTCCAATTATCAACACTGAATTTCATCTGCCATTTTTTTTTTGCCCAGTCACCCAGTTTTGTTGAGATCCTTTTGTAGCTCTTTGCAGTCTTCCTGGGACTTAACTGTCTTGAGTAATTTTGTATCATCTGCAAATTTTGCCACCTCACTGTTTACCCCTCTTTCCAGATATTCATAAATTATGTTGAATAGGACTGGTCCAAGAACAGACCCCTGGGGGACACCACTATTTACCTCTCTCCATCCTGAAAACTGACCATTTATTCCTACCCTTTGTTTCCTATCTTTTAACCAGTTACCAATCCATGAGAGGACCTTCCCTCTTATCCCCTAACAGTTTAGTTAACAGCTTTATCTACCATCGTGTGTCCTTCCATAACTGCCATGAATGTTCACTTATTTAAAACTTATTTTCTTAGCTGTATTCATTTGCACAAACTCTGCACAATACACACATTTTACAACCTGTTGCATACCTCTGTTTTGACCACTATCTAGGCAAATGCATTTTACTATTAAATCCAACGCACACAAGCGTGCAGCATCCCACCTACACAGTAGTAGTTTTTCTTCCAGCTGATGGCTAGACAGCTTCGTAAAAGATTTTATTTCAACTACTTTCTCACAAGATTTCTTTTACCTTCCAAGTTCTCACTCAGTTGGATGCCAAAGGCCACCTTTCTGCAGACTTTAGTAGAAGGCAGCATTAACCACAGGCATTTATGCTGCTGCTATCTACCTAAAATTCTCAACAGGAGCGTGTCTTATGCTAGAAACTTGAACTGGGTTGGGAGAAGTGAGATTAGAAAGTCTTCATCCTTCCACACAACTGAAATGATGAGTTTCCTCCCCTCCGTCCGTCCCTTAAGGCTCACCGGGATCTACAAAGCGGTGGAAATCTGCTGTTATGCCATCCTGTAATGAATATTTGACACAGCCAATCTCACAAGGGAGGAAGCGCTGCTCACAGGGAGAGGGCAGCTCTCCATGACTGTAAATGTTCAGGAAGCAGAAGATGTTCCCAAGCACAGCTGGAAGGATAAATTTGCAGGGGTCACTAGAGGAGAGAGCAAGCAAGTTTTTTTCCATCCAGTGAACATTATTATTTATATTGCAGCAGTACTTATAGGCCCCGGTCAAAGATCAAGGCCCCACTATGTTAGGCCACACAACTGAGTAAAGACACAGGATAACAATTGGATGAAACAAATAAGGAGTGGCATGTGGGAGGACAAGGTAACCGTTAAAAGGACACTTGCATAAATCAGGAGATTCTGCAGTCACAGTTCCCCTCCAGCTTAATTCAGATGATACTGTTTTGTAAATATCACAGCACAGGTTAATAAAAATGTCAGGGGTCCATCAACTACCACCACTCATGCCTCCCTCCAATAAAGCTCTCCAACATTTTGTCTCTAAGTAGGGATGGGAAATGTCACTGATACCAGGAACTCTAAACAGCACATTAAGCTTCAACCAAATCCAGTGGGAGGCAGACTGAACTAAGGATATAGTGCTTTTACACTGGAGGGCTGAAAAGAATCAAAGAGTCCTTTAAGAGAGCTCACCTCTAAAATAACAGAGCAAGAACATGTGACAGGTTATGTATGATACAAACAAGAAACAATGCTCAGACTTAGCATAGCAACAGGTCCAAACTACTAAAATACTGACTTCTGTCAGTAAACACTGTACAAATCATCTGTGTTTCAGTGACAACTAAGGGTATTCCTTCACCCCCAGCCTAGCCCATTCTCTCTTCAATAATATTTTATTTAGTGCTTGCACTGGTTGTATGTATCTTGGCTGGTGGCTTGACTGTTTATAGCATTTTGTAAGTGCTACTGTATATTATACTAGTGCTTCTCAGAGGCAGGGTGAAGTGCACTGTGGCAGTGCTCTGAGTGTTTCCTTTGCTGCTAGTCAATGCTGATCAAAGTATCCGTTTTACACGGAAATGCAGATGGGAACAGATTGGCTTTTCAGGGTTCTATTTAGTAAGACACTAGCCAGCCAATGTGCAAGTACAGCACTGACTGACACAATAGCTTTCTCCCCTGCTAGGCTCTCCTGTTACCCAGTGTCTATACTGTTGTTCTGAGCTTGCACTCGGACATCTAAAAACTCCCCATCCTGTTATACTTGACATAAGCACTGGACTAGGTCTTGTATATCCCTAATGAAATGGAAGTTACAATAGAAATGCATTCCTGCAGCAGTTCACTTCGGTTTATCTCCAATCATTTACAGACATTAAGGGCCTTATTCTGTCCTCAAATATGTACATGCAACTCCCATTAAGTTTAAAAGGAGGTACAGCCACACATCTGTGGGCAGAAACTGCCCCCAGAACATTATGAACTACATTTCTATTATGAAATCCTTTGTTACTGTAGGACAACTTACAACAGTAATTTTAACTAAGTTAGTTTTTGTCTGACATATTAAATATATTCAGATCTAAATTAAACATGAATTTCCCACTTTGCCCAGCTAAGGCCTATAAGCCAGATGTAGCAATTCTGCTCCTTATGGAAGTCATCCAACACTACAAGATCCTTAGGATTGATCTTCTTTAGGTTTACTCTACCCTGATCGTTCTTCCAAGAAAGACTGATGGCATCTGGAAGAGAAGCGTGTCTCTGTATCTGCATGGGCAGTGGTGCAGGAACCGGAGAAAGCTGACTGGGAGGCTGCAGAAGACAAAATAGAGTTAAATCTATAGTCTGCTCCTCCAAAGTCAGAGAAGGACCATAAGATAGCTCCTCCTTTGTCCTCATAAATGGATGGCAGCACCGCTCCTTCTAAACCCACCTAACCACAGTTTGCAGTATGCAGGCAGAACCTGCCGATTACGAGCAGGCATGTTCTGACACAAAGGATATTAGCGGTGCCCACACCAATTTACCAACACATGGAAAGAACTAGAGCCAAGCCTCTGAATTAAAAAAATGAACATCCACAGAAGGACACTTCATCCATGTTTAGGTTTGTCACATATGTTCCAAGCCTACAGACTTTCGTCCCTTCCCCTAGGATGTCACTAACACAGTTTCCCCCCTAACTGAAAAGCCTATAAAGAGCAGGCTAAATACAATTTCTTTCACATCTACTTTATTAGTCATTATTACACAATATTTCAGAAGTTAGAATTACAGGGTAAGTAATGTCCATTTATTGCTTCTCTGACGGTATCATCATGCAGGATTCGCAATCTTGGGTCTTGCGTCTCCAGTACAAGTCACGAAAAAATTCTCATTACTCTTAGGGTTTTTTACCTTCGGATACACCTCTAGGCTGGCCTCAGAGCTCTGGCCCCCAGAGTATGCTCTAACTTCAGGAACATCAGAGGGCCCAGAACATTTAAACTAGCTCCCTTTAAAATGTGGAAGCAAGGGCTCCCCAAACTTCAATTATATGTAAGAGACCTACACACTTCTCCCTTACACCCATAATCTTTTCTTAAAACAACAACAACAACAAAAAACAGTACAGAGGAAGTCAACCTTTTGAGAACATGTAATCAACAATGTAGAAGTGAGTGCTCACTGTGTGAACAAAGGACATGTTACATTATCATCTGAACCCCTCAAACTCTGAGGTGTACAACCATGACAACATTGCTGGAGAAGCAGAATTACAAGGTAAGCAGTTTTCCCTTCCTTAAAGATATTATTTAATACAGATTCCCAACCCCGGAGAGGAGATACGTTCAAGGGATGTCCTGAAATAGTAAGTTTAACAATGAACATGACCAGAACGTATATCAGTGAAGAACTCCTCCAAAAATTGTTCAACTTCAGTAAAAACATCCTAAAAGAGAAATTATAAGCAATGGAATTGTTTGGATTCTCCTTACTTTAGGAAAGAGTTCAGTATGACTGAAGAGAGATCCCCCCCCCCCCCACACACACACACCTCTGAGATGTGTAATTAGTAGAACAAAAAGAGTTAAGTTCACCTAAGGGTTTCAATTCCCCCCAAGTAAAGTTGCCCAGGATCGTGAAAGTCAAGCATGCAGAGAAGGGCCTCGCTGGGATGGGGTTGCATGCATGGGAAGAATGTAGGCAGGACGAAAGTGGAAGTAGGCTTCTTGGGCAGAAATATTGTCAGAAGATTCTATACCACCACTATAACTTTGTAAAACTTAATATAAGGTGGATTAGTCATTAAAACCTGAATGCATCCTAGGAGTAGAGATAGTACACTTCTTGGTGATGGTTATCACAAAACTTCTGTCCCCAAGTACTGAAAGGCTCAAAAGGAACTTTTCTTTAGCTTTCTCAGGATCATATTTGTTATGTGACACCAAAGCTTTTTAACAGGGTCTGACACTGGCAGGCCAGATGCCAGCTCTTATCCAGGCTGCAGGCATTAGATAAGAACTGACAGTCTTGTAGCTGGAGACCAGACCAGGTCACCTGTAGGTTAGTTTTGCTCAAAACAGGTATTAGTCTTATAAGAATGTATTTAGCGTTAAAACTCTATGAAATACTTGTAAGATGCTGCATGCATTAATCTCATTTGCAATGTCTGTATTCCATGCAATAAGAAACTATGTAAGTTTTGCCGAATAACTTTAAAAAAGTTTGCTCTGAACTTGCAAACTCAGTCCCGGGAATCACCCCCCACCCATTCAGAAGGGCTATCAAAATCAGATGGGTCATCAAAGCCCATCACGATACAAAGGACTGGTTAATGGCTCTCTCTGGGAAATGCTATGTGCAAGGAAGCTCCTCCTGTTGACTTGGAAGCTGAATGAAGAAATAAAACAAAGTCACAGAAAAATTTCGATCTCTCTCTTCGCTGTTTGAACTCTGACAGGGCCAGATGTCCTACACTGAGGCAGAGATCCCCAGGGGTTACCCCTGAGTCCGCCCTGAAAGACCCTTTGAATTGACAGATCACTACAACTCTGTCACTCTTAGAATTTAAGTGGTAACTCATTGGTGTGTGTTTGCTTGCTTTAATCTGCAAACAACTCTTATATTGCCTTTTCCTAGCTAACAAACCTATAGGCCATGTCTACTCTACTGAGCTTACACCGACGCAGCTGTACCGATGCAGCTGCACCGCTGTAAGATCACTCATGTAGCCACTCTAAGCTGACGGGAGAGAGCTCTCCCATCGACATAATTAAACCACCTTCAACGAGCCGTCCACACCGGCGCTTCTGTCGGTGTTACTTATGTCACTCAGAGGGGTGTTTTTTCACACCCCTGAGCGACATAAGTTATACCGATAAAAGTGCTAGAGTAGACAGAACCTTAGACAGTTTATTACAGGATTGGCTACAGCGGCTGTCTCTGGTGTAAGATCTAGGGTACCAACTGACCTAAGGGTAAATGACTGGTCTCTTGGGACTGGAAGCAACCTGAATGTGCAGTGATTCTTGATATAAGTGACCATTTATCACTAATTGTGTCTTTGTCTGGGTGGCAAGACAGGCTTGAGAGTGTGTGAGACTGTCTGTGACTCCATGATAAGACTGTTATAGTGATCCAGGAGTTCACATTTAATACTGGCTTGATGACATCTAATTCTAGAACACACCACCAGTTTGGGGTGTCTGCCCTGAGGTAGGCACTCTCAGATACAATTACAAACTAATATTATAGCCATGCGTATTTCTACACTAACAAAGGAAAAGGGACAGAAGGTAGGCTTCTCGTAAGTTCTTAGGGTGGCCCTGTGTGTCACAATTTTTGACCAACCCCTGCAACTGTGTTACTCCTCTTATTCAGCCCACTCCAAATTCCAGGTTTCTTCTTCTACTTCCCATTTACCTGTTTCATTGATGCCTGGGTGGAGTTCTTTGCTCTCCATTTACGAGCCATCTCTGCGTATTTCTCCTTTTCATCCTCAGTCAGCAACTGGGAATAAAATTGTTACATAAATTATTGTCTGACCATTTCATTCTAATAAGACAAACTTGCTCCAGAATCCAGCAAGCTCTTAGGAGAATAAGTAGTCTTCGGCTGAGAGAAGGTGAGATAAAGCAGCAATGGAGCTGGATTGAGCCAGTACTGGCTGATACACCATATTAAACACTATAAGGGCAAGTTGGCAAGTGAATTTCTTAGTAGAAAGAGATTGTTGGGGTTTTTTAATATTAAAGTGGGCACTGGGGGAGAGATTATGCACTATTAATAAAATTGCAAGACTAAGAGCCAAAATCAGGTTAATGAACATTTTAACAGACTGATCTTGTGCTATTAGCCACACCCTAGCACAGAGGTTCTCAAATTGGGGGTCAAGAGGAACAGAATGTATTCGAGGGTGGGGGCTGAGAAGCCACTCTGCCTTCAGAGTTGGGAAGCTGGAGAGTGGCAGCTGCTGGCCAGACACCCAGCTCTGAAGGCAGCACCATTGTCAGCAGCAGCAGAGAAGTAAGGGTGGCATCCACTCTGCCTTCAGAGCTGGGCGGCAGTATATGTACCAGTGTGGCAGGAGCAGGGGCCTAAAGGACTACAGACACAAAAAAGGGGGCCCCGATTAAATAAGTTTGAGAGACACTGCCCTAGCATAAATAAATATAAGAATTTTAGCAATCTAATTCACTCTTTTACTAATGATATTTGTTAACATTTTGCCTTTTCTTCCACTTGGACTATGCCACCAGACTGGTTGAAGTTTCATTTACTGGTTTTTAGGTATTGGCAAAATGTTTTGTTCCCACAGATCAAATCCAGCAAATACTGATGCACATGCTTAAAATTAAGGATCAAGATCTTAAATTTGTAAATTTATTTTTTTTTAAATAAGATTTAATTTTTAAAAATGCAAAATTACATTTCTATATTCAGACTTGTATTTGTTCCCCTTTAAAGAATTTGTCCCAAATTTTAGATTTGGTAATAAGCATTTTTAAACTTTTGTTTAAAGTGTCCTTTTTAAAAAATTCTAACTGAAATAATCTTTCATTATCCTGTACTATTTATAATTTAGAAACTTCAACATTGAAAACCTAAAAGAGAGACAAACCTCACTGATTCACCAATAACATGGAAAAAATTAAAATATAGTATAAATAGTGAAGAAAATTGGATTTTAAATCCCTTTAATAGTTAAAGATGTTTCTACTTAACAGATCAAAGAACTGTCTACTATTTACATCTTAACAGTGTCACATCTACATTGGGCAGTTCAAACCAGTTACCCACTCCCTGCAAGAGAGTCCCTTTAAAACTGAGTTAAGTCAGGAAACATGCAAACACCATAAACAGAAAAGAGAAAAAGCATTTCCTACTGCCTTTCTCTAGCTAAAGAGGAAGGCACTTCACCCCAGAGAGGATCTCTGTGCAGCATGGAAAGTGATGGGGTGGGTGTGTACGTGGGGAGGGAGGGGGAGGACTTGTAGATGGGGTGCATGCCCAGCGGTAGGTGTAGGGAAAAGGTAATAGGGGAATACACATCCGGGGCAGGGTGTGCATTGGTAAGGGGGATGCATGCCCAGAGTTGGAGGATGTGTGCGTAGGGGACATATGCACACCCAGGGTTGGGGATCCACACCTGGGGTTGGGTGTGTGTGTATGGGGGAATGCACACCCAGGGTTCGGTGTGTGTATGGGGATGATGCACAGTCACAGTTGTGGGTATGTGTGTGTATGGGGGAGATGCACACCCCAGGGCTGGGGTGTGTATGGAGGGATGCACGCCCAAGATTGGAGGAGGATGTGCAGAGGGGATGCATGCCCGGAATTGAGAGTATGTGTGTGTATGGGGGTGATGCACAGCTGGGGTTGGAGGGAAGGGATGCATGCCCAGAGTTGGGGGGTGGTAATAAGGGGATGCATGCCTGGGGTTGGAGAATGTATTAGGGTGGGATACAAACCCAGAGCTGGGGGATGCATGCCCATAGGAGGGTGTTTTGGGGGGATGCACACCCAGGATTGGGGGAGCGTAATGGGCGGATGCACACCCGGGGTTGGAGGGTGCCTGTTGGGGGCGGGGAGATGCAAGCCCAGGGTTGGAGGATGTGTGTTGGCGGGGGGAGGGGTTGCACGCCCGGGGCTGACGGGTGAGGGGAGGGTGCAATGGACATCCCGAGGTGAGAGTATGTGGGGGGTCCCGCGGTGTTGGCCAGGCCCCGCTCACCGCCCAGTCCCGCGAGCAGAGCGGGATGGCGTCGGGCACGCGGGCCACGGGCAGGCCGCGCCGCTGCAGCTCGGGCAGCTTCTCGCGCACGAAGAAGTAATAGGCGTTGCGCGCGCCCTTGCGGTTCGGCATGGCTCGGGGGGGCGGGGCCGAGCACACCGACTAGGCCTCCGAGCCCGGGCCGGAGGCCGCTGCTTTATCGCCTTTGCGGCGGCTGCCTCACCGAATCCCCTCAGCCCCGCCCCTTCCGCGAAGAAAGAACCAATCATATCACTTAGCAGCCCACGCGCGCATGGGCCCGACGGAGCCACGAGGCGGCACGTGCGCCAATCTCCTATTGAGCGGTGAGAGAGGACCCCGGCGGTGCGCGCTCCGCGGCCTTCCGAGAGAGCGAGTCAAGTGCGGCGCCAGCAGGGGACACGCCTTCTCGCCCCGGGGCACGCTGGGACTTGTAGTCTCGATGTGCGGTTCCGAACCATGGGGCCAGGGCATGCTGGGAGCGGTAGTTCTGCTTGGCTCGCCCACACCCAGCGAGGACACGTGCCAGCAGGGGCTGCTGGTGCCAGCTGCCATGGGGCGGGCACGCAGGGACATGCAGTATGGGGGGATAAGGGGCTTGGTTGGGACAGGCAGGGTCGGATTAACTTTTTATGGGCCCGGCGCCTAACATAGTTGTGGGCCCTCATTGGGGAAATAGGGCATGTGATGGGGGGCAGTCCGCAGAGCAAGGGGCCAGCTGGGGGCAATGAGAAGCAGCACAGCAGGAGTGGCCCCACTCAGCCCGCACAAGGGCACTGTTTACAAACCCCAAACTGCTAGACACACACTGGCCTGCCCAGCCTTGCGCTGCCATCATGCCCCTTCCACACTGCCCCCTGCTCAGTGCCCTGCCCTTATGCCAGTGTCCCCTGACCCAGACTTCCCCCACAGATCCCTATGCCCAGCACCCCCTGCCTAGAGACCCCTCCCACTGACATCCCACCACAACTGCACAGCACCCTGCACACCATACCCCCTGCCCAGCTCCCCCACCCACAGATCCTCTACTGTCCAGCACCCCCTTCACTGTCCCACAATCACAGCTATACAGCGCCCCATATTCCTGAGGGAATTCTGCATCAAATTCTGTGCATAATATTTTAAAATTCTGATTTTTTTTTTAATAATAAATAAATGTGGAAGCTCCACCATGGCAGTGGGGAGCACAGGCCACTGGCTACATGGAGGTGGGAGATCACCCTGCAGCCTTCCCCCTCCCCTAGGACAGGGACTTGGCAGTGAGACTGAACCTGACCCTGACACAGCACAAGGGCCAGGCCTGCCACAGAAACACCCTGGGGCCCTGCCCCTTTTGTGCCAGGCACACCAGATGTGGGCAGGGAGGCTCAGCCCAGCAGCAGGATCCAAGTGCAGAGGGACTTAGTGTGGGGGGATCCAGATGGGGGTATGAGGGTTCTGTGGGGGGCAGTCTGGGTGCAGGCAGCTCAGTGGGGGATCTGGATGCATAGGGAGGTGCCAGGTGCAGGGGCAATGGGAATCTGCAGGGGGGACCAAGTGAAAGTGGTTGGAGCTCACCGGGGCGGGGGGGAGGGAGTCTGGGTGCAGGGGAGGTGGGGTTGTTGTACTTAAAGTACTGCACAGGATCTTTTCAGGGGAAATAAGGCAAACGCCACATTCATTGGTAATACATGCATCAATCAACACTGTATCATATGCATATGATCTCAAGATGCAGGCATTATATACAGACACATGGAGAGCAGGGAGTTACTTCACAAGTGGAGAACCAGTGTTGACAGGGCCAATTCAATCAGGGTGGATGTAGTCCACTCCCAATAATAGATGAGGAGGTGTCAATTCCAGGAGAGGAAAAGCTGCTTCTGTAGTGAGCCAGCCACTCCCAGTCCCTATTCAAGCCCAGATTAATGGTGTTGAATTTGCAAATGAATTTTAGTTCTGCTGTTTCTCTTTGAAGTCTGTTTCTGAAGTTTTTTTGTTCAATGATAGTGACTTTTAAATCTGTAATAGAATGACCAGGGAGATTGAAGTGTTCACTTACTGGCTTATGTATGTTACCATTCCTGATGTCCGATTTGTGTCCATTTATTCTTTTGCGGAGGGACTGTCCCGTTTGGCCAATGTACATGGCAGAGGGGCATTGCTGGCACATGATGGCATATATGACATTAGAGGATGTGCAGGTGAATGAGCCCCTGATGGTGTGGCAACGAGGTTTGCTACAGGGATAGGTACACACCACAGAAACACCAACCCAGGAACCTATCCCTGTAGCAAACCTCGTTGCCTACTCTGTCCCCATATCTACTCTGGCAACAGCATCAGAGGACCCAACCACATCAGCCACACCATCAGGGGCTCATTCACCTGCACATCCTCTAATGTCATATATGCCATCATGTGCCAGCAATGCCCCTCTGCCATGTACATTGGCCAAACGGGACAGTCCCTCCGCAAAAGGGGAAGGGTGGAGCCGGGCTTCTGCCGATCTGGATCAATGCTCCGATGTTGACAGAACCCAGGGTCCTCTGCAAGACACCTCACATTTATAGCAGCTTCCCTCTCATGCAAATCTATCCCAGATTCAAAATCTGTGTCCGTTGGTCCTTTGTGCTGCTTCCTTCTGGGTGTTGTCCCAATACTGTTCAAAGAGGTGTCAAGTATCAGGGGGTAGCCGTGTTAGTCTGTATCTACAAAAACAACAAGGAGTCTGGTGGCACCTTAAAGACTAACAGATTTATTTGGGCATAAGCTTTCATGAGTAAAAACCTCACAAGAAGGAGCTTGATTCTAACACCCCCCCCGCCCCCCCAAGGCTCAATATGTCTGCTCTTCTTTAGTGAGCCCACTTGACAAGTTTGATTGTCCTTGGGTTTGGCTTCCATCCCCTCTCCAACTAGCTGTCTGGAGGTGCTTGCCTTCCACGCCTTGGTCATTCACACCTCATTCATTCAACATGCCAATTGATTAAGGGAGTGCGGGGAGGGGGAATCTTATTCTACTCCTAGCAAAAAGACATTTTTCTTCTACTTTAACTATCCTTAGGGGCTATAACATTATACCAAGGCTTAACACAAGGTTTTCTAAGTTTTTCTACATAGGGACCTGATACAAAGTTCCTGTATCAAAGGACTTGATACAAAGTTGTATGAAAATAGTTTAATACAGGGTTATATGAAGAGGCATAATACAAAGTTATATGAAAGTCTAGTATCAGAGGGGTAGCCGTGTTAGTCTGGATCTGTAAAAAGCAACAGAGGGTCCTGTGGCACCTTTAAGACTAACAGATGTATTGGAGCATAAGCTTTCGTGGGTGAATGCCCACTTCATCAGACGCGTGTGACGAAGTGGGCATTCACCCACGAAAGCTTATGCTCCAATACATCTGTTAGTCTTAAAGGTGCCACAGGACCCTCTGTTGCTTTTTAGTCATATGAAAGTTAGAGGTTATATATGGCTAGGCTTAATATAAGGTTATATAGAGAGGCATAATACAAAGTCATATGAAAGTTATGTGAAGATGCTTAATACAGAGTTATCTACAGGGTTCATTTGGGTGGGGGTCTAGGTGTAGGTGGTTGGGGCTCAGTGGGGATGGTGTCTGGGGGGCTCATTGGGGTGGTACAGATGCAGGGGAGGTGGGGCTTGTCAGGGTGAGGGTTTGATGGGCCTGCTTAACAGGGGAGCCCCAGCTGCTGCCAAGGGGATCTGCATGCTGTGCCCCCGTTTCCCCTATCCCAGGGATCGGTGACCTTTGGCACGTGGCCCACCAGGGTAAGTCCCCTGGCGGGCCAGGTCGGTTTGTTTACTTGCCGCGTCCACAGGTTCGGCCGATTGCGGCTCCCACTGGCCGTGGTTTGCCGCTCCACGCCAATGGGGGCTGCGAGAAGCCACGGCCAGTACATCCCTCGTCCTGCAGCCCCCCATTTGCCTGGAGCTGCGATCGGCCGAACCTGCGGATGCGGCAGGTAAACAAACTGGCCTGGGCCACCAGCGGGCTTACCCTGGCGGGACGTGTGCCAAAGGTTGCCGATCCCTGCCCTATCCCCCTCTCCATCCCATGCCCCTTCCTTCCCCACTGCCTCTGTCCCCCTGCCCTGCTTGCCCCACCATGGCACTCACTGTTGTACAAGATGAAGGATGGCTCCCAGCACACAGAAGGGAGCTCAACCAGCACTAGGACCCAGAAGGTGGTGTCCAGCTGCAACGTCTGGGGAGCTGAGCAGCACCTTCTTTTTTCAGCCTGGCTGTGCAGCTCTGCAGTCAGAGTAGGTATGCCCGTTCCATTCCCCTCCCCACCTCTTCTCTGCCTCCTCTCCCCAGGTGACCATGCTGTGGCTGTACTCCTCCCCTACCCTCCTGCTGGCAAACAGCTGATCAGCGGCAGTGAGGGAGAGGGCGGGAAGGGAGCAAGCTGTGAGAAGAGGCAGGGGAGAGGGAGCTTGGCTGCCCTACTGCAGCAGAAGCCTCAGTGCCAGGAGCACCAAGCTTCTGCTCCCGCAGGAGAGAGCGGGGGGCAGAGAAGAGTGGGCCTGGTCGGGACCCCCCTGGAGTGTGGGCCTGGCTCCATGGAGCCAGTGGCTCCATGGTAATCCGCTACTGGGCACAGGGGGACCAGACTACCCACACCAACGCAGGTGTGCGCCTTATGTGCTGGAGCCTGAGCTGCCCTCCATGAACAGCCTGTGCCTCTAGCCCTGTGTCATTGCAAAGGGAGCTAGCAGTGAGTGGGGTGTCACTGATGCAGCAATGGCTGCCTGAGACAGTAGCTCTGAGAGGAGTCAACAGCTCTATTTGCTCAGTGGGGAGTTAACTCCTCTAAGGGGCAACAGGACATTAGTCCGAGTACCAGCACAAGTGCTTTCCTAGTCGGCCTACAGGCCCCAGCTCAGTAATGAGGATGAGGACAACTGCAGGCTGCATTAGAACCTGACAGGCCTCCTGTGCTTACCACTAGTTTAACTGAACGCTGCTTACTTGACTGTCACCTACAGGAGTCAGGACATCAGTGAGAACACAGGAGGTTCTAGGCTGCTGCGGTTGGAAACAGCTCTGCCACAGACTTCCAGTGAGAGTGTAGGCCAGTCACACAGCCTCTCCGGACAAAATTCTGAAAGGTGCCTAATACCTCAGTTGCCAACCTGCAAATACATATAAATACTGTGTATTAGCTATAGTTGGCCATAGGTGCTGGAACTTAGGGTGCAGGGGGTTTACAGTTTGGTTCAATGGCTCTCAGCACCCCCACTATACAAATTGTTGGCTGCAAGGGGACACTAATTGATATAGGCATATTTGAAGAACCTCATTAAGAACCAAATGGAATTTCTGTTTGTCTCTCTCTGTCCCACACTCTTTCTTTCTCTCACACAAGCAAGAACATAGGGATTGCACTGTACCCAGTGTATAATATTAATAGTCATGGTGGAAGTGAGATACATGACCCTGTAAGCCCTCCCCTCCCCCCCCACAGGTGGAATTCCAATTGACTCTAGGGAGCACTCAGACAATGAGGCTCTGGGCTCTCGCCCAAAGATGACAGCTCTTTCAGAATTTTGTTTTCTCCTTCTCCCTCAACACAACACACATACTCTTCTCTTGAAAGTCTCTATACTCCCCCATTCACATTTTAACTCAGATTAAAATACAGAAACAATGCAATCAATATTGTTTTGATCAGTTTTCTCTCACGTTGGAGGGCAGAGTGAGCTGCTCCCACATTGTGCTACTAATTTCTTCCTCTGTCAAAAGCTTGTGTACTCCATTTGCCAAATTAGAATGAAATCTCAAAGCCCTAGTGGACTCATTGCTAATCCTAGCCATGTATGTAACAACAATAAAAGACATTACCTCACCCACCTTGTCTCTCTAAAGATAAATCCTTTCTTCCACTTCCAGCTCACTAGGACGCTGTGCCTCTTCATCTCAGTGGAGGATCTATCTAATCACAATGATCCATTCATTCATCACCTTCAGACTGAATTATTGCAGCTTGCTATATTTTGAGGCTGAAGGTGGAGGCTACCACGTAGGACCAGATCTTTGTCCCGGTTAAGTATGCTTTGCCCTCCTGCAGCCAGTGGCATAGGGGGTGTGATCAGTGTGTCCTTGCCCAGTGATATGTGGCTGATTTCCTTTTGGGGGCCATTGCAAATGGCACAATTTAGAGCCTCCTTGAGGCCTGGATCTGTACTTGGCAGCTAGAGCATTAGGGGCTATTCTATGTTGCTGTGGGCCTTTTTTAATGTATTGCTTGTTTTTATTTTATGTCAGGGACCCAGGTATTTTTGTGATGAGCAGTGTTTGTGCATCTCAAAATCATTATGTAAATTAAATAAAAAAAGGCTTAATTTTGTATCTTTTTTTAACCCTTTAACTGCTGTGGAAAACTACCTATATTCTGGTTTAGTCCCTTGTACATCAACACTAAATAGCTAGAGAGGGAGTAAAGGAAAGAGACCTGTGCACAGAGCACATTTTTTCATCTGACAACAAGGCCGGCTCTAACTTTTTTGCCGCCCCAAGCAAAAAAACAAACAAACAAAAATGATGCCGCTCCGCCCTAACAACCCCGAGTGCCGCCTCGCACAAACAAACAAACAAAAAAACCCTGAGCGCTGCTCCGCTGAAACAATCTCCCCCAGCGCCGCCCCACCAAGAAAAAAAACAAAAACAAAAAACCTGAGCGCCGCCCCGCCGAAACAACCCCACCCAAGCGCCACCCCGCCGAACCAAAACCAAAAACCTCTGAGCGCTGCCCCGCCGAACCAACCAACCAAACAAACCCTGAGCGCTGCCCCGCCAAAACAAAACAAAAAACCCAGAGCGCTGCCCCACCACCCCAAGATTGGCCACTCCTTAGAAGGTGCCGCCCCAAGCACGTGCTTGGTCGGCTGGTGCCTGGAGCTGGCCCTGCCAACCTGACTATGTCTTTCATGAGTCTGCTATATTATTTTAAGTGTTGTTGCAACTAGTGCATTTTTGCATGTTCAATTCACTTCCTCTCTGAGTACATACTATTCTCCTGTGTGCAACCTTACCTTGACAACCTTGTTTATAAGAGGACGACGCCTGTCAGAAATCTCACGTCAGGGAGTGCTAGCCACTCATGGACAAACCTTCTTCCCAGGGACAAATTAAAAATAATATGACGTGGATAATTTAAAAAGACAGGGCTCCAGAAATGACACTCTTTAGGATGGAGGTGTGACTGGAAAATAAAATTCACAAGTAGCTCAGGAAAAAGGGTGTTCCTGGAGAAAAATTGGAGGCAGTGGATCATCTTCAGGGTGCCTGATCATCAGACATCTTCCCCAGTGTCCTGTATAGCTGTCTGCAGGAGTTCACACCGTTTAACAATTCACTTCTTTGCCTGTTAATTTCAACTATACATAGATATGAACCTGCACTGCCTGCAGTTCTTACTATACCCACACACTTTCATAAAACTCTTTCTGCTCCTCTGTTGCAATTACACATACATAAGGGTTTTTATTTCCTGTATTGATATTCTTTGTGGCTTGAGTACAATGAAAAATAATTTAAAAAAATATTGTACTGGGAGCAGCCATCTTATGTCCGTATGTCTGTGGAGAAAAACAACTCACAGCTGTATTGCTGATCTGCAGCTGGCATGTTATTTTAGGTGATAATCTTGAATTCCCACCTGAACAGCAGCAAAGAATCACTATGACTGAGGCATCTGAGAAAGAACTACAGGAAGGGTGGGATGGGGAAGTTTATACAGAAAGGTAACGGAGTGATTTTCAACTACCCACCAACGAGAGTGAATTAAAAAAAATCATATTATAAAATCTACGGTCTATTGTGCTGAGAATGTAGTGGTTTTTCACTGAATATATTGAATGCTTTGTTACTGCAAATGGCATACTTGGGAAACAGATTTAGTGTATCCACAGCACCCTCTCTCCTGAGTTGGATGAGAAGTAAAAACTTAACACTATTATGCCATCAGGTGCAGCCAGACAGCCCAGGAACAAAAACGTATACAAAGATGGTGCATGTACTTGAGTAACGTTTGCTGTGAAGCTACCAATGATCAAGGAGAGATTCCAATTTAATAGAAGAAACCAAGAAAAGGGAGAAAGTTTCAGTTTATGGCTGGCTGAACAGTGTCTGAACAGGGTGACTCTGATGATGTATTAAATAACACATTTCATGACATGCCAGGCTCTAGTCTATGTACTGAAGCAATATAGCATTGTCTATTGGCAGAATCTGACCTCACATCCCAGAAGACTGTTGAAATATCAGTTTCTATGGAAATTGCTGCAAGGAGAATCCAAAGGCTTGAACAGATGTGCAGAAGGGCATAAGAAAACTGGAATTTCCAAGAAAAATGTCAAGTTTTCAGGAATGTTACCAAAGTGGATCATTCAGAAGTGAAGTGCTGGTGTAAAGATGTCAGATGCCAGCAATTTGTTAAAAAGAGCTATGTAGAATATGTCTGTAACCAGAAGAAATGACTGCTAGAAAGACTGGTATTGGAAAATGAGGAAGGGGGGGGGGGATGGCTAATGAGTGTTAGTACACTAGTACACCATGGGACTCAGAAAATAAATTAGCTTGTATATAGTCATTAATGTTCACATGACTTTGGGTGACTCCATTACTGAAAGGATAGCCATTTCAGATAGAGTTGCAGTATATTTTTGTAGCAGATATGGTGTATCATAGCGTGGCATTCTTCCACCTAAGTTTATCAGAACTGTGCTGGGGACAGGCACAGGGGAATTAATTAGTCGTCAGTATGGGGGACTAGAGCAAGCACGGTAGAATTCTATGGCTTAAATTGCCACTGTTTGTAATGAATAGTGAGAAACCGTACGTGCTGGGCTGGGCTTGAAAAGGTCCTGCTAATTGTTCAGAAACTCATATAATGATGAAAAGTGAAACAGGCCTAACTGCAATGTGGCAGAAACATGCTTCTGTTTTGGAGTTGCCAGGTGTCCGGTTTTTGACCAGAATGCCCAGTCAAAAAGGGACCCTGGTGGCTCCAGTCAGCACTGCTGACTGGGTCGCTAAAAGTCCAGTCAGCGGGGCTAAGGCAGGCTCCCTGCCTGCCCTGGCTCCACACGGCTCCTGGAAGCAGCTGGCATGTCTGGCTCCTAGGCGCAGGGGCAGCCACAGGGGCTCTGCGTGCTGCTCTCACCCCAAGTGCCAGCTCCACAACTACTATTGGTCAGGAACCGCAGCCAATGGGAGTTACGGGAGGCGGGGGAGTGGCAGCACCTGCGGGTGCGGGCAGCGCGCAGAGGCCCCTGGCTGCCCTTGCACCTAGGAGCCGGACATGCTGGCAGCTTCTGAGAACCACCTGAAGTAAGCACCACCCAGCCAGAGCCCGCACCCCGAACTCCCTTCCACACCCCAATCCCCTGCCCCAGTCAGAACCCCCTCCCACACCCTAACTCCCTCCCGGAGTCCTCACCCCACACCCCCTCCTGCATCCCAACCCCCTGCCCCAGCCCTGAGCCCCCTCCCGCACCCTGAACCCCTCATTTTCAGCCCCATCCTGGGGCCTGCACCCCCTCCCGCATCCCAGCCCCCTGCCCTAGCCCAATGAAAGTGAGTGAGGGTGGGGGAGAGCGAGCAACGGAGGGAGGAGGGATGGAGTAAGTGGGGGCGGAGCCTTGGAGAAGGGGCAGGGCCTCAGGGAAAGGGGTGAGGCAGGGGGCGGAGCAAGGGTGTTTGATTTTGTGCAATTAGAAAGTTGGCAACCCTATTCTGTTTTCAAGAACTGGACAAAATTAAAGTCATCACTAAAAAGTTAACTATTAAGCCAGGCAGCTAGCCTAAAAGTTGCAAGGGGAAGATAATACCATAGACATGCAGACCAAAGGTCTAAGCAGATCTGGAACATTAGCTGAAGCGGTGGTATTGTCATCTGTCATGCATAATGAATTAGCATTTCCTGTCTAGTGAAAAAGGATTGTACCATCCAAATATGTGAACATTTCAAAGTGATTATAAATCCAATGTTGCATCCAGAACAATAACACTTCCTTGTATTGAAAATCTCTTTCCTTCCTTAGTCAGAGTCAAAAGTTTATTTAAACTGACTTATGCCAAGCTTACTTGAAAATACTGGTGAAGGAAAAAAAATTCAGGAGTGACTAACACCAGTGACGCATAAGAGGTTGTACTGATCCCAGTGTTTATCATCAGAAAGATCATCAACAACAGCCTTGTTACAAGGGGCTATGGATCGGGGATGAAATCTTGATCTCATGAAGTCAATGGGAGCTTTGCCATTTAATTCAATGGGGCCAGAATTTTACCACAGATTTTGAGAGGACTGTCAGGAGTACAGTGAATGGAAAGTGGGTGGAAAAAAGCTGATGTCAGTCAACATAGCTCCATTTACTTAAGTGGAACTATTCTAATTTATACTAGACGGGGTCTGGCCCTGAATGAAAAATTCCACTCCATTTCCTTCTGTGTGCATGTACAGAGGCAACAGAACTCTGAGAGATAGTATACTTAATCAGAAATTCTATTCAAAGTACATAGAATTTTAAACTCTGGGGCAGAGACTTTTTGTTATATATATATATATATATATATATATATATACAGTGCTTAGCACAATGGGCCTTAAATGATACTTAATGGTGTCAAGTATCAAAGGGGTAGCCGTGTTAGTCTGGATCTGTAAAAGCAGCCAAGAGTCCTGTGGCACTTTATAGACTAACAGACGTATAGGAGCATGAGCTTTCGTGGGTGAATACCCACTTCTTCGGATGCATGTAGTGGAAATTTCCAGAGGCAGGTATAAATATGCAAGCAAGAGTGAGTCAGGTTAGAGATAACGAGGTTAGTTCAATCAGGGAGGGTGAGGCCCTCTTCTAGCAGTTGAGGTATGAACACCAAGGGAGGAGAAACTGCTTCTGTAGTTGGATAGCCATTCACAGTCTTTGTTTAATCCTGAGCTGATGGTGTCAAATTTGCAGATGAACTGAAGCTCAGCAGTTTCTCTTTGAAGTCTGGTCCTGAAGTTTTTTTGCTGCAGGATGGCTACCTTTCAATCTGCTATTGTGTGTCCAGGGAGATTGAAGGGTTCTCCTACAGGTTTTTGTATATTGCCATTCCTAATATCTGATTTGTGTCCATTTATCCTTTTACGTAGGGACTGTCCAGTTTGGCCGATGTACATATCAGAGGGGCATTGCTGGCATATAATGGCGTATATTACATTGGTGGACACGCAGGTGAATGAACCGGTGATGGTGTGGCTGATCTGGTTAGGTCCTGTGATGGTGTCGCTGGTGTAGATATGTGGGCAGAGTTGGCATCGAGGTTTGTTGCATGGATTGGTTCCTGAGCTAGAGTTACTATGGTGCAGTGTGTAGTTACTAGTGAGAATATGCTTCAGGTTGGCGGGTTGTCTGTGGGCGAGGACTGGCCTGCCACCCAAGGCCTGTGAAAGTGAGGGATCGTTGTCCAGGATGGGTTGTAGATCACTGATGATACGTTGGAGAGGTTTTAGCTGGCGACTGTATGTGATGGCCAGTGGAGTTCTGTTGGTTTCTTTCTTGGGCTTGTCTTGCAGTAGGAGGCTTCTGGGTACACGTCTGGCTCTGTTGATCTGTTTCCTTATTTCCTCATGCGGGTATCATAGTTTTGAGAATGCTTGGTGAAGATTTTGTAGGTGTTGGTCTCTGTCTGAGGGTTGGAGCAGATACGGTTGTATCTCAGTGCTTGGCTGTAGACAATGGATCGTGTGGTATGTCCGGGATGGAAGCTGGAGGCATGAAGGTAGGCATAGCGGTCGGTGGGTTTTCAGTATAGGGTGATGTTAACATGAACGTCACTTATTTGCACCGTGGTGTCTAGGAAGTGGACCTCCCGTGTAGATTGGTCCAGGCTGAGGTTGATTGTGGAGTGGAAGCTGTTGAAATCGTGGTGAAATTTTTCCAGAGTCTCCTTCCCATGGGTCCAGATGATGAAGATGTCATCAATGTAGCGTAGGTAGAGAAGGGGCATGAGTGGACGAGAGCTGAGGAAGCGTTGTTCCAGGTCAGCCATAAAAATGTTGGCATATTGTGGGGCCATGGGGTGTCCATAGCGGTGCCACTGGTCTGGAGGTATATATTGTCATCAAATTTGAAATAGTTGTGTGTGAGGATAAAGTCACAGAGCTCAGCAACCAGTTGCACTGTGGCATCATCAGGTATACCGTTCCTGACAGCTTGTATTCCATCTGTGTGTGGGATGTTTGTGTAGAGAGCCTCTACATCCATGGTGGCTAGGATGGTGTTTTCTGGAAGGTCACCAATGCATTGTAGTTTTCTCAGGAAATCAGTGGTGTCACGGAGATAGCTGGGCGTGCTGGTGGCATAGGGTCTGAGTAGGAAGTCCACATATCCAGACAGTCCTTCAGTGAGGGTGCCAATGCCCGAGATGATGGGGCGTCCAGGATTTCCGGGTTTGTGGATCTTGGGTAGTAGATAGAATAACCCCGGTCGGGGCTCTAAGGGTATTTTGATTTGTTCCTGTGTTAGTGTAGGGAGTGTCCTGAGTAGATGGTGCAGTTTCTTAGTGTATTCCTCAGTGGGATCTGAGGGAAGTGGCCTGTAGAATTTGGTATTGGAGAGTTGTCTGGCAGCCTCCTTTTGGTAATCAGACCTGTTCATGACAATAGCACCTCCTTTATCAGCCTCTTTGATGATGATGTCAGGGTGGTTTCTAAGGCTGTGGATGGCATTGCGTTCTGCACGACTTAGGTTATGAGGCAAGTGATGTTGTTTTTCCACAATTTCTGCCTGTGCACGTCAGCGGAAGCATTCTATGTATAGGTCCAGACTGTCATTTCGACCCTCAGGAGGAGTCCATGTGGAGTTCTTCTTCTTGTTCTGTTGGTGGGAGGGTATCTGTGTATCAGTGTGCTGTTCAGTGTTATCTTGAAAGTATTCTTTGAGTCGGAGACAGCAAAAGTAGGCTTCCAGATCACCGCAGAACTGTATCATGTTTGTGGGGGTGGCAGGGCAGAAAGAGAGTCCCTTAATGGGGGATTCTAGGCGCTATTATGATAATTAATTAAATAATAATAAGACCATGTAATTAATTAATCACAGGATAAAAACAAGCATACACGTGCAAAATACATTTTTAAAATCCCTATAATTCGACTAACTCTAAATGGATTTCTAATGGACCATCAAAAGACACACCTGCTGCCTAGAGATTATCTCCCAGCCTAATTTCACATTCCTACCACCTTAACTGAGGCACTAGAGCTGTTCAAATAAATGTTACAAAACATTTTTCAGAGTAACAGCCGTGTTAGTCTGTATCCGCAAAAAGAAGAACAGGAGTACTTGTGGCACCTTAGAGACTAACAAATTTATTAGAGCATAAGCATTCGTGGACTACAGCCCACTTCATCAGATGCATATAGAATGGAACATATATTGAGGAGATATATATACACACATACAGAGAGCATAAACAGGTGGGAGTTGTCTTACCAACTCTGAGAGGCCAATTAATTAAGAGAAAAAAAACTTTTGAAGTGATAATCAAGCTAGCCAAGTACAGACAGTTTGATAAGAAGTGTGAGAATACTTACAAGGGGAGATAGATTCAATGTTTGTAATGGCTCAGCCATTCCCAGTCCTTATTCAAACCGGAGTTGATTGTGTCTAGTTTGCATATCAATTCTAGCTCTGCAGTCTCTCTTTGGAGTCTGTTTTTGAAGTTTTTCTGTTGTAATATAGCCACCCGCAGGTCTGTCACTGAATGACCAGACAGGTTAAAGTGTTCTCCCACTGGTTTTTGAGTATTTTGATTCCTGATGTCATTTTTCATCATGGCAAATGTGTATTTTTTTCATACTGAAAACTGACTGAACTATTTTTGTTCAAACTATTTTTTTTAAAAGGGCCCTCTTGCTAAGAACAAAGGTAGAACATTTCACTCTGAAAGGCAAACGTAGGTGGAGTTTATAGGCAATTGGAAAATACCCTTTAGAATGGAAATGCTAATGCAATCCTAACTATTGGCATTACAATGCACTCTGCCTATAGTACAGTGTACAGTCCAGTATGTCCCAAGTTTTGGACCTGATGTGGCATAGGAAAATCAGAATATTTTATATCTGAAGATCCAGAAGAGGACAAAGTTGAAGGCCACTCCCGTCTCCGATGTGGTTCATCAGCATCTACAGACTCAAAGTCGTAATAAAAAAAATCTAGCCCTTATGATTATGAAGAAAAACTTCCAAATGTCAGCAAAGTGCAAATTGAAACTGTGCTGACTCAGCTGCAAACAGTAGTCTGTAAACTGCAAGGTGCTGAGCACTGATGCAGCAAAGCACTTAAGCCACGCTTAACTTCAAACATATAAATGGCCCCACTGACTATACCACCCTCTTCAGCTGTCACAGAAAGTTCAAGAGCCTTAGGTACTAAACGTGTGAATGGGGCACTTTTTTTTTTTGCTATAACTCTTCTATTTCAGAGCCACTTTCATCTTCAATGTTAGTAAATGATCTTCTGTCAGCTTCTGCTTCCATGCCAGTAATGATTCCACTCAGAAGTCTTTTTCTATACTATATCATGTTGTAATGAAAACCCAGAACCCCACAACCCAGATATCATGCAGTGAGAGCTAGAAGGCATCCCGATCATCTGAAATTATAGTTTGGTGGCACCTTAAAGACTAACAGATTTATTTGGGCAGAAGCTTTTGTGGGTTAAAAAACCCACTTCTTCAGATGCACTTCTTCAAATCTGTTAGCCTTTAAGGTGCCACCGGACTCCTGGTTGTTTTTGTGGATACAGACTAACACGGCTACCCCTCTGATACTTGAAATTATAGTTGTTAGTCACCCCACCATGTTTTGGGTCAGAATTTAGAGGATTTTAGTACAGTAATCTACACTTATTTTCTAGTTTATAAATTTCGTTAATTAAGGGGAGAAATATGTGTAGGGTTGGTATTTTGTGTGGCTTGGTATAGCATAAGGTGTGCAATTTAATGGGCAGATTTTCAAAGTTGTGCACGTAGCAAATGCAAGCACATTTAATTTTGTGTGCACAATTATCACAACTGTGAATGTAACACGATTAAGCATATAAGCAGCCAGTTGGGTGCATAGTAGGCCCGTTGCACATGATGCTGAATTGCAGCAATTGCACACACACATTAAATGTGCTTGATTGTTTGCAGACCTTTTTTGCAAATCAAACCAGAGTCTACCTTAAAAATCTACCTTCAATTGGTGGCAGCCAACTTACATCTGTCTCTGTGTACAGGAAGATAGTTGAATAAAACAAGAGCTTTCTTAATGATGTGCAGCTGGCATGTTACTGAATTTTATTTATTTTAGGGTCTACTTAAGTTTGGAAGTTAGTACATTTCAATTACACACATACACACCATACAACACTGTGTGTGTGCACTCCTCAGTTCTAGTCATAAACACAATGCTGTTTGCATGCTCCTCTGTTCTAGCTCTGTTCATATATACACAATGCTGTGCCCCTCCATAGTGTGTAGGCAGGCACAGTGCTCCATGATTCCTGTTATATACACATGCATTCTATGCACCGCAGTTCTATTTTCATGCATGCATTCTCTGCACCTTAGATCTAGTTTGTCGCACATACACACAGCCTCTCTCCTCAGCTTGCTCTTCTCTGTCTCGCTCCCTGCCATTAGACACTGGATTGCTCAGCGATGAACTCTTTTTTGCTCCTGGACAGCTTCAATGGACAGCCATGTGATTTAGAAACTCCAGTTACCACAGCAGCCTGCAGTACGGGGGGGTAAAAGGAGGAGGAGTGGAGCAAAAAGAAAAAAAAGAGCTTTCCTGCTGTTTGGGCTCAGTCTGTGGAAATATAGCTTGCTAAGTAGAGGTTTCCAATCTCATCTGAGATTGATCTGGAGGCCACTGGGGGAGTGGAAACCTGGGACCTAAAAGTACCTTTCCTTTCGTCCCCAACACAGTGGTAGCTTCCATTCAGAAGTCTCTACGATTCACACACTGGGTGGCTGCTGAGCCCCGCAGATAACGGTGAAGGGAATACTTAGGTGCCAGTTGATTCATACCAGGAGGGCTCTTTATTTTTCTTTGTGGTTCCAGTTTTTTTCCTCCCCGTCTGTCTTTCTTTCCTGCATGGAAAGACAAGGACGATGGATGGATTCTTGGTAGGATGGATCGTTCTGCTGTGGGTAACAGGTAAGGGTTTGCCTACCACAAAGATGAATAACTTTTTGGATTCCATGGGGTGCCGCTTGTGTCTTTTCCTGGAGCCTGTGTGTGAAAGTCCTTGGCGACGCGGAGCAGTGGTGGGGGGAGGATTACATCTGGTGATGATGTGAGTAAGAGACATGCAGAGAAATGCAGGGTGAATGTGTGTTTGTCTCAGTTAGCAAAGTCTGGTGTGTTGTTTATCAGGGTCATGGAAGTTAGAGGCAGGAATGCATTGTTAGGTCACAGTCAATGCTGCTCCCTGCCAGCGTTCTCTCTTTTACACATTCCCTCCCACCCGCAGCCTTCTCCCTCCCAACTTCAACATGAAATTCGAATGCAGCTGGGCTTTGGGTGTAGGGTGTTGGAGAACGATTCAGGAGAACTGGGGTGATCACCTCCCACTGGGAGGAAGGAGAAACCTGGGGGAGTCCTCTCTGATATTTTTGCAGTGGTTTGTATTCTTTGGCCAAAATCCAAGGTTTGAGAAGTCCCTTGGGGGCCTACAGGAGGACAGATAGAGGTGAGAGTGATCAGCAATATCTATGGGGAGAAGGCTTCTGATATCCTGAAAGCCTCACTGCATGCCCCCAAAAGATAGTGGTCACAGAGATTTGGGGCTTAAGGGTTAGACTGTGGTCCTAACACTGAAATGGTGCATAGCTAATGGGTCAGGGTGGCAGCTCTCTGCCTTCCAGGTGAGTGGGCCAGGGAGGTATTGCTCTCTTTCTGCTTCCTCCTGACTAGGGGACATCCGTTGCTCCCAACTTCCTTCTTCCTCCCAGGGTGGCATCACCCTCCTCTCAGGTTGGTATTGCTTTTGCTGCATCCCTCTCCCCACCTCACTTTGAGCTGAGAGACTCAGAGGGAGATTGCTCCCTATCAGAGAGTGTTAGATTGAGAAATTCCCTCTGACGTTCCCTGTGTGATAACTTTGGGTCTGATGTGTGTGGCTGGGACCAGAGCGACGCTTAGGCGCTTCTGTCCTAGGATGCTGACGACGGTGCCACTATGGATGACTGTTAACTGGGGTGAGCAGGAATTGGGGTGTTTGGTGGCGGAGGATTGCTTCAGTGGGTTGGTGTGTGGGAGTATGAAAGGGAGGTATTGGGCTTTGGGGAGGAGACAGTGTGAACTCAGAGGAACAGATTGTCCTTGGCTGCTGTGCCAGAGGGATAGCACAGGGAGCCTTTGCTCCCCAGTGGACACGCCCACGCTAGGGCCAGGAACAATTGTAGGAACTGCTCCCTTCCGGCGCTCCTGGCAGCACACACACCAGTCTCATTGGCTCACGCAGGGAGCCTGCTGTAGGGAGCACCCAGGCCTGCTGTAGGGAGCACCCAAAGACAGGGCAGCCTGCATGCTTCCCTTATGAACTGGGGAGGGACTATGACTGCACAAGCCCTCTCCCAACTTCATGTGGGATGGGTGGCTCTTGCTTGTCCTCTTCAGGGCAGTACTTAGTTGGCATAGTCTAGCCTACATAGAGCCAATGGGAAACAGAACCTGAGAGCAAAGGGGGAGTGGGGCTCGAGAAGGGGCAGAATGGGCAAGGGGAGAAAGAGACAACAAAGAACAGACTGAAAATGGGGCTAGGAGCAAAGGCAAGTTAGGGAAGGAAAGGAGAAGGGAGAAACAGCAGGATGAGTCTAACCGAATAGTCACATAACAAGCCATGGAGGAATAGCAGCCCCTTGTCAGTCACAGGTAGGAGGTGCTGCCTCTCAAGGAGCCAATGCAGGCAAAGGCAACTGCAGGAGTAGTAGGGAAAGGCCACTGTTGCCTGACCTAATCAGGGAAACTGAAGTAAAAAGAAAGAAAAGAAAATGAGGTCAGAGAGAAAGGAGTCACATTTTTTTAATTTAAAATGCTTCTAGGTGGTATTTGGTTTTCCGAAGTTTTCCCATGAAAGGGCCCTCAGACTTCCCACTCCTACCCAGATTCAGGATTCAGACAGCAAAATCAGCCTCTCCTTACAGCACCTCTCTCTCCCTCACCCACCCACCTTCCCTCCCTTCCCCCTCCTTTTTCATTCTGAGTCACTTCAGTGCCAGTGCTTCCTACAGCTCCCTACCACGTCTCCATTGCATCAGTTGGGGCTTAGGCAGCTTCCAATCCTCCACCTCCTCCTCTCAGCTGGTGCCGTAGTTTAACATTTCAATATGTGGGTTTAGAGCTCTTGCATTTCCAAAATTACCACTACACTAGTGCCTGCCTGCTTACAGTGGGGTACTGATATCTGCCCCCCCCCATGCCTGTCTAAAGGAGCCCCGGCCTGGTAGTTAACAACAAGGTATTAAATTTCCTCCCTTCTAAAAGAGCTTCCTATTTGGGCATGATCTGCTGGCTAACACCATGGAATAGATTTCCCCTTTCTAAAGGACCTGCAGATCAGGATATTCCAGCTGCTACCATAAGAGTTGGCTGATATTTCTTCCTTCTCAAGGAGCTCCAGATCAGGACATTCCCAGTGATCTAACACTGGGCAATTGACAAAGTTCCCTTTTTTAAAGGAGCTTTTAAAGGGCACTGACTGCAGTTTGGAGCAAGTGAGACTGGTATGGAACAAGAGTTACTACTGTAGTAAGACGGCCTTCCAAGCTTGTCTGGTGCTTGATTTTTAGGATGTTACTGATTGGCGCTGACTGACAGTAGATAAAGGCCTTAAAACAGGCAACAGGTTAGCAGTTGCTGGTGCGCTGATGAATTGAGGGCATCCTTTGTTGCTGAGCTGGACTCTGTGAATAAGTTTAATATCAGCTTTCTTCCCTCCTGCCCTCCATCCACTGTCTCCCAGTGCTTGTGCAGGTCCTGTGAGTCTCCTCTCAGTGGGGAGAAAGCAAAGGGATGTGTGTGAGAGTGTGTGTGGGGGGGAGAGACTGATTGACAAACACGGATGCAGGCTTTAGTTCTCCCCACTGGCCAAGCAGAGGAATTAAAGGTCTGTATCAAGGTAAGGAATTCCAATTCAGCCAAATCAGCAAATTCATTCTCTGGAAAAAGAGAGTGGGAGTGGGGGAAGGAGAGGGAAGGGCAAAAGAAAGAGCGGGTGAGACAGAGAGGATGCAGAGAGACAAACATAAGAGAGAAACAGATTCTCGCCCCCTCTACTCCCCACCTCCTTCCTTTAGGTGGGCTGAGAAATTTCAAATCAGTACTCACAGTTCCTTTCCTCCCAGCAGCTAATTCCTCTCTGTCCTTTGTCTGCCTTTCATTTTCGGCCCCTGCATTTATCTTTTGTTTGGTTCTGTGCATTGTGATTTCTTACTGCAATTTCAAAAAATCCTGTGTCAATTCCAGTGGGTTTGGTTGTTTTTTTCCTGCCCCAAGTGCCTGACAGCTGGTGTTTTAGTGACAGCATTGAAAGAATAAAGGGTTGTTTCTTGTTTATTCTTTGCCTGAAGGTGGTAGTGAGGATATTCTCCCCACATTCTGGAAGGACAGGTACAATTTGTTGAACACCTTTGAGCTCATTAGCAAGTTTGGCCCAGGTACTGTAAACCTGCTGGCTGTCACTGGGTTATGGAGTTAGCATCCTGCAGTCAGATTTGTTTCTTTTATTATTTTAAGTGAATTTGGTGCTGGTGAAAGGTGCAGCCTTTGAGACTGAGGTCCTCCGTTTATCTATAGAACAGGCACGACATGGGCAGCAACAGAGCAAAGGGACTATGTCTAGGAGAGCGTCCAAACTAAGGGTATGTCTACACTACGGGATTAATCCGAATTTAGATAATTCGGATTTGAGAAACAGGTTGTATAAAGTCGAAATGAGTGCGGCCACACTAGCACAGTAATTCGGTGGTGTGCGTCCAAGTACCGGGGCTAGCGTCGATTTCTGCACCGTTGCACTGTGGGTAGCAATTCCATAGCTATCCCATAGTTCCCGCAGTCTCCTGCGCCCATTGGGATTGTGGGTTAAGATCCCAGTGCCTGATGGGACAAAAAACATCGTCGCAGGTGGTTCTGGGTACAGCCTCACTTCCTCCCTCCCTCCCTCCCTGCATGAAAGCAACGGACGGCAGACAACCATTTTCGCGCCTTTTTTCCTGGGTGGGTGAACACTGCAGACTCCATACCACGGCAAGCATGGAGCCCGCTGAGGTCAAGACAGCACTCATGAATATTGCAAACACCTCGCGCGTTCTCGTGGAGTTTATGCTCAGCCAGGACCAGAAAAACGAGGCGAGGAGGCAGCGGCGGCGGCAGCGCAGCGATAAGCATGATGAGGACATGGACACGGACACGGACACAGAATTCAGTGAAACCACAGGCCCCGGTGCTTTGGAGATCATGTTGTTAATGGGGCAGATTCTATCCATGGAACGCCGATTCTGGGCAAGGGAAACAAGCACAGACTGGTGGGACCGCATAGTGTTGCAGGTCTGGGACGATTCCCAGTGGCTGCGGAACTTTCGCATGCGTAAGGGCACTTTCATGGAACTTTGTGACTTGCTGTCTCCTGCCCTGAAACGCCAGAATACCAAGATGAGAGCAGCCCTCACAGTTGAGAAGCGCGTGGCGATAGCCCTGTGGAAGCTTGCAACGCCAGACAGCTACCGGTCAGTCGGGAATCAATTTGGAGTGGGCAAATCTACGGTGGGGGCTGCTGTGATGCAAGTAGCCAAAGCAATCACTCAGGTGCTGCTACGAAAGTTAGTGACTCTGGGAAATGTGCAGGCTATAGTGGATGGTTTTGCTGCAATGGGATTCCCTAACTGTGGTGGGGCAATAGACGGAACCCATATCCCTATCTTGGCACCGGAGCACCAAGCCACCGAGTACATAAACCGCAAGGGGTACTTTTCAATGGTGCTGCAAGCACTTGTGGATCACAAGGGACGTTTCACCAACATCAACGCGGGCTGGGCGGGAAGGGTTCATGACGCTCGCGTCTTCAGGAACACTACTCTGTTTAAAGGGCTGCAGCAAGGGACTTACTTTCCGGACCAGAAAATAACCGTTGGGGATGTTGAAATGCCCATAGTTATTCTTGGGGACCCAGCCTACCCCTTAATGCCATGGCTTATGAAGCCATACACAGGCAGCCTGGACAGGAGTCAGGAGCTGTTTAACTACAGGCTAAACAAGTGCAGAATGGTGGTAGAATGTGCATTTGGCCGTTTAAAAGGTCGCTGGCGTTCATTATTGACTCGCTCTGACCTCAGCCAAAGAAATCTCCCCATTGTTATTTCTGCTTGCTGTGTGCTCCACAATCTCTGTGAAAGTAAGGGGGAGACCTTTATGGCGGGGTGGGAGGCTGAGGCAAATCGCCTGGCTGCTGATTACGCGCAGCCAGACACCAGGGCGATTAGAAGATCACACCATGAAGCGCTGTGCATCAGAGAAGCTTTGAAAACCAGTTTCATGGCTGGCCAGGCTACCGTGTGAAATATCTGTTTGTTTCTCCTTCATGAAAACCCTCCCCCTTTACTGACTGATTTTCTGTAAGGAACCCACCCTGCCCCTTCCCCCAGCTTTCTTTCAAACCAAATAAAGTCACTATCATTTAAAAATCATTTATTCTTTATTAATAGATTAGAAAAAGAGGGAGGGAACCCGGGTGGTATTTGGGAGGAGGATTGCTGGGAAGGAAAAAGCCACAAAGAAAAGGTTAAAAAAATGACAGCCTTTTGCTTGGGCTGTCTACTGGGGTGGAATGGGAAGGTGTACGGAGCCTCCCCCCCCGCGTTCTTACACGTCTGGGTGAGGAGGATACGGAACATGGGGAGGGGGGAGGGTGGAACAGGGGCTGAAGCGGCAGTCTGTTTTCCAGCAGCCGTTCCTGAACCTCCACCAGACGCCGGAGCAGCCCCAGCGTTGCATCCTTCATCCTCTGGTCTTCCTGCCGCCATCTCTCATCTCGATCGTCTCTCCTCTCCTCACGTTGGTCCCTCCTCTCCTCACGTTGGTCCCTCCTCTCCTCACGTTCACTGACTTCTTTCCTATACTTTGAAACTGTTTCCTTCCACTCATTCAGATGAGCTCTGTCACTCCTGCTGGATTGCATAATTTCAGAAAACATGTCCTCCCGCGTCTTCTTCTTACGACGCCTTATCTGTGATAACCTTCGGGATGGAGGAGGGAGGCTTGAGGAATTTGCAGCTGCTGTAGGGAGGGGAAAAAAGAGAGAATTGTTTTAAAAGCTACATTTTGCAGAACAATGCTTATACTCTTTCACGGTGACCAACACTGTTCACATTACATAGCACATGTGATTTCTGTGCAAGGTCGCATTTTGCCTCTTAATGCTGAGTGCTTGTGGCTTTGCTGCTAGAGATCACAGGTCTGGGCAACAGAATTCGGCTTGCATGCGGCCATGGTAAGCCATTGTTTTACAGCTTCTGCACCCTCCTTTCCCACATACCAAGCATAGCCTGTAGAGTGCTGCAGAAGCCTGGCCAATCTCAGCCAGTTGGGGGGGGGGCAGTGTGGGGGGACTTGTCTGGGCCCCTTCAGGCAAGTAGAGTGCTGCGGTTTTTCTGTTAACATTCAGCAGCACCAGAAAACAAACTAACCCCCCCCCCCCCCGCCATGAATTCTCTGGGATGATCACGGTACCCCTCCCCCCACCGCATGGCTGGTATCAGGGAAGATCCCTGCAGGCACCAAACTACCCCCCCCCGCCGCCGACCCCCCCCCTCGCCATGAATTCTCTGGGATGATCACGGTACCCCTCCCCCCACCGCATGGCTGGTATCAGGGAAGATCCCTGCAGGCACCAAACTACCCCCCCCCCGCCGCCGACCCCCCCCCTCGCCATGAATTCTCTGGGATGATCACGGTACCCTCCCCCCACCGCGTGGCTGGTAACAGGGAAGATCCCTGCTAGCCAAACGCGGAAAACTTCAGGGCCAATTTCCCATCTGCGCTTGGCTAACTGCAGGGAAGGATTTATTTTCCGCCACAGGCAAACAGCCCAGTAGGAACGGCCACCTCTGTCCCCTTAATTAAGTTCCCGTATTTCAACCAGGTTACCAGGAGTGATATCACTCTCCTGAGGATTACACAACAAGATAAAGAACGGATGTTGCTTGAATGCCAGCAAACACCGGGACCATACGCTGCCAGGCTTTGTCAGGCAATGATACCAGATTACTTGCTGCAAGCATGGCGTGGTCAAGTGTCCTACCATGGAGGAGGGAATAAGGATGCACTGCCCAGAAACCTTCTGGCAAGGCTTTCGGAGTACCTCCAGGAGAGCTTCATGGAGATGTCCCTGGAGGATTTCCGCTCCATCCCCAGACACGTTAACAGACTTTTCCAGTAGCTACAGACTTTTCCAGTAGCTGAACTGACCGCGAATGCAAAGTCAGGCAAAGTAATCATTAAAAACCGTTTGCTTTTAAAACAAGTTTTATATTTTAAAAGGTAAACTCACCTGAGGTCCCTTCCATGGGGTCAGAGTCTTGGGTACTGGCTTGGGAGGCTTGGGAGGGTACTTCAGTCAGGGTGATAAAAAGATCCTGGCTGTTGGGGAGAATGGAGTGCTGTGTGCTCTCTGCAAGCTCATCCTCCTCCTCCTCCTCCTCTACCCCATCGGCAGAATCCTCAGGCGTCGAGACTATCCCCGACCCAGAATCCACGAACAAAGGTGGGGTAGTGGTGGCAGCCCCCCCTAGAATTGCATGCAGCTCGGCGTAGTAGTGGCATGTCCGCGGCTCTGACCCGGAGCGACCGTTTGCCTCCTTTGTTTTTTGATAGGCTTGTCTGAGCTCCTTGACCTTCACGCGGCACTGCTCAGAGTCCCTATTGTGGCCTCTCTCCATCATGCCCTTGGAAATTTTTTCAAAAGTTTTTGCATTTCGTCTTTTAGAACGAAGTTCTGCAAGCACTGAATCCTCTCCCCATACAGCGATCAGATCCAGTACCTCCCTCACGGTCCATGCTGGTGCTCTTTTTCGATTATCAGCCTGCATGGTTACCTGTGCTGATGAGGTATCTGTGGTCACCTGTGCTCTCCACGCTGGGCAAACAGGAAATGAAGTTCAAATGTTCGCGGGGCTTTTCCTGTCTACCTGGCCAGTGCATCCGAGTTCGGATTGCTGTCCAGAGCGGTCACAATGATGCACTGTGGGATAGCTCCCGGAGGCCAATACCATCGAATTGCGGCCACACTAACCCTAATTCGAATTGCTAAAATCGATTTTGGCGCTACTCTGCTCGTTGGGGTGGAGTACAGAAATCGATTTAAAGGGCCCTTTACATCGAATTAAATGGCATCGTTGTGTGGACGGTTACAGGGTTAATTCGAATTAAAGCTGATAAATCCGAATTAAAGTCGTAGTGTAGACCAGGCCTAAGTACTTGATCTTCAGCTCCCTGTAAGATCACTGCATTGCTATCCCTTAATGTTACCCTACAAGGACAGTGGAGGATTCCCCTAACATGGAGGAATCCTTGGATGGTATAAAGCCACCATTAGCTGGCTTTACTCTCTCTGCTTCTCCAATCCCAGCTGGGTGGGTGTGCTAGGGCTGGATGGGGGCAGTGCTGGATTGGCCCCAAGGGAACTGCTCTAGCTGCTGTAAGTTAGAACAGCACTCTAGCCAGCTTTGCCTTCCCCCACTCAGCTGTGCCAAGCATGAGCTAGGTGCAGCTCGGTACTGACCTGTGTGCATTTCTTACCTATTATACCCAACGGGTTGCACGTGAGTGGTGCTAGCACTGGTGGAAAATACTAGTGTACTCAAGTGCTCCGTCAGAATAGCAGTCATGGATGGCCTATTCAGTTCTCAGGCTCCTGGTTGGGACTAACATTTATTGGCAATTCCGAAAGTGGTTTCTGTGATGTAGGGTTGCCAATATTGTATTTCAAAAACAAGGGACTGTTTTCTTAGCACCCTCACCCCCCCCTCTTCCCAATATTGTTATCATTATTTTCATCACCATTAATTATTATTATTATAATTATTAATAATAATAAGCACCACTCACCTACATTCACCAAGGGTATTTCTTGTTGCTTTTTGCAGCACTCAAAAACTCCCAATCTTGCTGCACAGAGATGAAAAATAAAGGACATCCGTTGTAATAAGGGACTGTTGGGAACCCTACTGTGATCGTGAGCTGAGACCACATAGCAGATGCCATGAAACTACTATAAGATGGTAGTGACTTTCAGTCAGTAATGGGATGGGTAGTATTTGATCCCGTGAGTAGACCTGTATTAATATTTTACTTGAACATATACCCATGGGTTTGAGGAATATAACAAAGGGGCAGCAGTGTGAAGTTGTCAGGAGTGAATGTCACATGATTCGGAGAGTTTAATGAGGTGGGTAGATTATTGATGAGAGGGTGACCCCTGGATCCCTGACTCTTGTAAAAGGTCTGGGATAATCCTGAGCATTGCAGGGATTGTTCAAGCTCGTTCTGCAGTGCAACCCTCCAGTGAAGTCAGGAGCATGGAGTATCTATGGAGCCACATCGAAGTGAATGGGGAAAGTCAAGGAAAGGCCAGTGTCTACTGCCATTTGTTAGGTTGAAGAATCCAGATTAGATTCTAGGCCGAATGTTTTCATAGTGGGGTTCCATGGCCTGGGACTCATGATTTACACAGTTTGTGCCTTCTTCTGCCCACCTTTCCTTCTTTGTCCTGTGAGTTTAGTGGTGATTTGGCTGTGGCTCTCGCTTTGTCCATGGAATAGGTACAGCAGCAATACATGCTTCCCCACACTACTCCACCAATGTACCTCAGATCTGGCCTAGAGGGTCACCTCTAGAGCTAAAAGTATTGTTCAGTCTCTAAGGCCTATTCAAACTTTGGTCTCTTGCCAACTAACAAGGTTGACAACACCAGTCCACTGGGGAGAGGACTGAGGCCACAGTTCATTTCCCATAAGTCACTGTTGTGGAAAAATTACCACACATTGTGTTTGGATCAGAACGGCCTGAGGCTCCTTTACAATCTAGCTGCTCTGCCCTAATACAGGAACACAGAAGCTTATATAGATTAAAACCACATTTAGTCAAGCACACTTCGTCATTAATACTTTTTCTTTATTAGGAAACAAGCTTTTCCTGTTACTCACAGGTTGTTTTTTTGAAGCTTATATTTCTTAAAATTTGCTGTTGCAATTGTGACACTTGTAATTTTTTTTTCTTTCTCCTGCTGCCCTTTGACCACGTACACACAGCCTGACCAGACTTTAGCACGTACACAGTTTTCTTGACCAGAGTTTAGGCCTACTCAATTTTCCTTTCCAGTCTCTTACCAGCCATCAATCAGATAGTAATGACTTTTGGAAGGTACTTAATTGGACTGGATTCAAACCAGCAATCAAGAGGTGAAAGTCTCTATATAACATTCCAAATCCCTTTAGTTATGTACTCACTGGCTCTCATCTTCTTTACTCATAGAATTTTAAGGCCAGAAGGGACCATTGTGCTCATCTAGTCTGATCTCCTGCACATTGCAGGCCACAGAAACTCACCCACCCACTCATGTAACACACACCTAGCCTCTGGCTGAGTTACTGAAGGCCTCAAATCATGATTTAAAGACGTCAAGTTACAGAGAGTTCACCATTTACACTAGTACAAACCAGTAGGTGACCCATGCCCCAGGCTGCAGAGGAAGGTGAAAAAAAACCCAGGGTCTTTGTCAATCTGACTTGGGGAAAAATTCTTCCTAACTCAAATATGGCCGCAGTTTGACCCTGAACGTGTGGGTGAGACCCACCAGCCAGATACCTGGAAAAAAATTCTCTGTAGTAACTCACAGCCCTTCCCATCTAGTGTCCCATCTTCGGCCATTGAAGATATTTGCTAATAGCAGTTGCAGGCCATATGCCATTGTAAGTAATCTCATTATAATATCCCCTCCATTAACCTATCAAGCTCAGTCTTGAAACCAGTTAAGTTTTTTATCCCCACTGCTCTCCTTGCAAGGCTGTTCTAGAACTTCACTCCTCTGATGATTAGAAACTCTTATCTAATTTCAGAAATAAACTTATTAATGGCCAGTTTATAGCCATTTGTTCTTGTGCCAACATTGGCTCTTAACTTAAATAATTCCTCTTCCTCCCTGGTGTTTATCCCTCTGATGTATTTGTAGAGAGCAATTATATCTCCCCTCAGCCTTCGTTCTGTTAGGCTAAATAAGCCAAGCTCCTTAAGTCTCCCCTCATAAGGTAGGTTTTCCATTCCTCTGAACATCCTAGTAGCTCTTCTCTGTACCAGTTCCAGTTTGAATTCATCTTCCTTAAACATTATTCCAGATGAGGTCTTATCAGTGCCTTGAATAATGGTAATAATGCTCCTCTGTTTCTACTGGAAATACACCCTAATGCATTTTAGGCTTACATTAGCCTTTTTCACAGCTCAGAGTTATTTTGTGATCAACCAGTACACCAAGGTCTTTCTCATCATCTGTCGCTTCAAAATGAATCGTCCTCTACTTATAGCAGAAATTCTTGTGGTTGGTCCCTAAGTGCACGATCTTGCACTTTGCACTATTAAATTTCATCCCATTTCTATTACTCGAGTTTTCAAGGTTGTTCAAATCTTCTTGCATGATATTCTGTTCCTTCTCGTGTTGGCAATACCTCCCAACTTTCTGCTATCTGCAAATTTTATTTGCACACTTCCATTTTTTGTGCCAAGGTCAGCAATGACAATGTTAAATAAAATTGGTCCCAAGACCAATCTTTGAGGAACTCCACTAGTAACCTCCCTTCAGCCTGACAGTTCACCTTTCGGCATGACCCATTGTAGTCTCCCCTTCAACCAGTTCCTTAACCACCTTTTGATTCTCATATTCATCTACATCTTCTCCAATGTAGCTAATATTTCCAGTGTGGAGCTGTATCAAATGCTTTATTAAAATTCAGGTTATCTTCTCAAAGAAAGAGCTCAGGTTGTCTGGCACTATTTGCCTTTTGTAACACCATATTGTATATGATCCCAATTAACGTTTACCTCTATGTCCTTAACCATTCTCTTTCAAAATTTGTTCTAAAACAGGGGTCGGCAACGTTCGGCACGCGGCTCACCAGGGTAAGCACCCTAGCGGGCCAGGCCAGTTTATTTACCTGCTGACGCGGCAGGTTCGGCCAATCGCGGCCCCCACTGGCCGCGGTTCGCCGTCCCAGGCCAATGGGGGAGGCGGGAAGCTGCGGCCAGCACATCTCTCGGCCCGCGCCACTTCCCGCCGCCCCCATTGGTCCAGGACGGCGAACTGCGGCCAGTGGGGGCCGCGATCGGCCGAACCTGCCGCGTCAGCAGGTAAATAAACTGGCCCAGCCCGCTAGGGTGCTTACCCTAGCAAGCCGCGTGCCAAACGTTGCCGACCGCTGTTCTAAAACCTTGCAAGCCTCTGCCTCCTTAGCATTCTGATCCTTAAATTCTTCAGTCCAGTCCACTTCCCTAATTCATTCCCTTAATTTTGTAAAGTTTGCCCTTTGAAATCAAGGACCCTAGTTGCAGACTTACTTCTGTTTATCCTTCCATTTAGTTTAAACTGAATTAACTCATGATCACTCAAACCAAGGCTGTCCTCTACGACCAGTTCTTCTGTGAGGTCCTCGCTACTTATCAACACCAAATCTAAAATGACATCACCTTTTGTTGGTTTGGTGAAGAAATCTAACGGTTTTAACATACAGGAATACCGGGGCCTTACCATTATTAGTAGCAGTTGTCTTCCAATCGTACTGGGAAATTAAAGTCTCCCATAATCACACAATCCCCAGTAGTATTTATTTCATTAAAAATATTAAAGAGATTTCTATCTATATCCAGATCAGATCCTTGGGATTTGTAGCAGACCCCAAGGACTATCCTAGTGGAGCATCTGTTTTCTTTCTTCCCCAAAGTGGTTTTGACCCAAACAGATTCCATCACTTCTAATTTCTGTATGATCTACCTTGTCATTAATATACAAGGCTACTTCACCACTGTTGGCTTTATTTCTATCTTTCCTAAACACACATACACTTCAATACCTGTATTGCAGTTATGCCTACTGTTCCACCATGTTTCTATTATCCCTATGACTTCCAGTTCCTCCATTTTGTTATCCAGGCTTCTTGCATTGGTGTGCAGTTATCTTAGCAGTTTCTGCTTGGCTTCACTCAGATTCCTTGCCCAGGTACAGTCATTTTACTACCAGTGTCACCTACCTGACAATTGCGGTCAGTGGTATTGTCACTATCTTTCCTCTTGATGTCCAATCCCCTATCCTCTGTTGTTCTTTTCTCCATTGTTGTATCCTCTCTTAATTGATTTTCCTCCTGTTCAATATTAGAATCAGGCATGGAGATTACTTGAGCGTCTCCCCCAAATTACTAGTTTAAAGCTCTTTTAATCAGTTGTGCTAACCTCCCAGAAGTCTGTTTCCCTCCACTCAAGCAGAGTCCATCCCATGAGAAACAGCCCTGTGTCTGTGAATGCCACCCAGTGGTCGAACATCCCATAGCCCTCCTTATAGCACCATTGCCTGAACCATCTGTTAATCATCGTAAACTTTCATCTACTCCACTTTCCTTCTCTCAAAACTCAGGTTCCTGGGCCTCCTGATTTAAATTTTTACAGAGATTTTCCTAAGCCATGTAGTTCAGAGTCCAAGGACTCCTGATTTCATACATACATAATCATCTTTCTCTCATATGCACAAAGTTATGTAAAACCAAGGAATCTGGTTCTATGGTTTTATAGCATTAGCCATACTAGATCAGACAATTGGTGGTGTGGGCCCTATAAGTACCTAGACAGACCTCTGTGCACGATCATCTGGTGACCTTAAGAATAAAGTTCATTTTATTCTTTATTCAGTTTGGACTAAGCTCCTCTCTTACAATAAATGACTGCTAAACGGACGCAGCCAGGACCCTCTTGAATTCTACTGATGTATTTGATTCACTCATTGCTTGCAAATGTAAGTGCCCCAGATTACCTTTACATTATGTAATCATTTCCTGTAAATTTTCTTTAATCACTACTAAATTTACTGGTCAATACTTGTGTCTAATGCAGATTGCATAGTACAGGAGTGAGTAAATGCAGTACATAATTTAGAACCCTAGAGGGAGCTTAGAAAAGAATCAGCAGGAAAAGAGGAATACTATACAGTATTGCAAGCCCCAAACATAGAAAAATTCAGTCCCTCTCTAGTCTTAGTTGTATTAAACTAGATGAAGGGGACACACACAGTCGCTCATGACTAAACCTTTCATCATTTTTAAAACCTCCATCATGTTTCTTGTTGCTCTTCTCTCTAAACATCCCAGGTTTCTGTGCTTCACCCTCATATACACATAACGTCCTTTCTGTCCTCATGATTCTTTCAAGTTCAGCCACATTTCTTGCAGGTGAGGAATCTTAAACTGGTAGCTGCATCTAGATTATTGCTGCACCATTCATTTATATGAAGTCACCATCATATTTTCACTGTGTTTTAATGGAACCTAGCAATCAGATATCTTTTTTTTGATGGCTACTGCTGAAGCAGAAGCAGCATAATGAGTTAACAGATTCAGATTTTTTAGCAGAAGAAATAACAGGTTTATAATTCCCAGTTACTCTCTCTCTCTCTCTCTCTGTGTGTGTGTGTGTGTGTGTGTGTGTTAGGGCATCCCTGGACACTTAATATTAAAGAATATCAAAAAGCAAGTGGATAAGAGAAGAGTTGGGATGTTGCATGGAAGATGCCAAGTTGCTCATCATATGCTTCCCATACACTGTCTGATGGAAACAGAACCCCTATACTGTATTGTCCCACACATTCCCACTCTGTTTTCCCCTATGTGGACCTCCAGAAGGGCATGCGGGTGGTTGGTCAGATAAGAGTTTGCTAAAGCTCTGCTAATCATTTATTAAAGCAGTCCCTGGCTTGCCCAAGCCCTTAATCTCATTAACAGGAAAGTGGGCTATGCAGGGAAGGGACTTTATCCTGTAGAATTCACTGAAAGTAATTGTGTTTGCTAAGCAAATACTTAGTTCACAGGGGAAAGATTTAAATATCCACCATGTCTGCAGAGTCACTGTTTTATCAGCTGAGCTGCAGCAACATGATGGGTCATCTGGTCAGCTAATTTCACACACTGTGCTGGGTGCAGATAGTGTGGAGTCATGCATATTACTTCCCACGGCAGTTTTGTTACAGAGCACTGGGATGCAGGGCCGGCTCCAGGCACCAGCTTACCAAGCAGGTGCTTGGGGCGGCCACACCAGAGAGGGGCGGCACGTCCGGCTCTTCGGCGGCAATTCAGCAGTGGGTCCCTCACTCCAGCTCGGAGCGAAGGATCTCCTGCCGAAGTGCCACAGATCGCGATCGCGGCTTTTTTGTTTGTTTGTTTGTTTGTTTGTTTTTGGGGGGGGGGGGGGGGGCGGTGACTGCTTGGGGCGGAAAAAACCCTGGAGCCGGCCCTGCTGGGATGAGGGAAGGTATTGAGAATGGGAAATGGTGCCTTTACTCAGTAGTTGACCAGTTCAAATCCAGCCCAAAGCAGAAGTAGTTGATATTTGTTACCAGATCTCATGGGTTTTGGTGTCCAAGTGAAATAAATTGTGGGTCTCAGTCCCAGCTCCTAGTAGACAAGTATCTCTATCCCTCAAAACTGGCATTAATAGGCTTCTTTGTTGCAATCTCTTCACAATCCAGTGATTGAATTGGTTCTGTACACTGTGCCTTGCTAACTTCTTCAAAAAGAAAAGTCACAACATTAGTCCAAGACTCTCCATTCCCCAATCCCTCTGCTTCTGCTCCAAATTCTGAGATCTCTGCTTATTTTCTGCTTCTAATCTTTCAAACCGCCTCCTGTGGCCGCATACCTTCACACCTACTATGTCCTGGCTGACTCTCCTTTATCTTTAATTGGTCTTTCCTCTGCTTCATTGTCCTCTCCCTTCAAGCACACTCTTGTTTCTCCATTTTAAAGAAACCTTCCTTCATTCTAATTTCAGTCTATAACTACTACCTTAGCTCCCACCTCCAAGATCTTTAAGTACCCTTGCTGACTTAATTCTTCTCCATATCTCTCCTTAATTTCTTACAGTCTGGTTTCTACTCTCTTCACACTGCTAAACATACCTTAATTGGGGTCACTAAAGACTACCTTCCAGCTACATTTAACCATTCTGTACCTTAGATCTCATTTCCTCCTACTCACCCTTACACTTCCTGTGTTCATCCCAATGTTTCTCCTCCCTTTGCCTCCTTTCCCCCCACAATCATGGGCGGCAGGTGAACCAGTCATTGCGGGAGGCTAGCCCCCAGCCCCTCCCCTTCTGCCATTCTCACTTTAAACCAGGGGTCCCCAACGCGGCACCCGCTGGGGCATCTAAGTGTGCCGGCGTACTGGCCGGCGGACGAGCATCCGCCGAAATGCCGCCGACAAGCAGCGATTTTTGGCGGCATTTCGGCAGCAACGCCTCTGGATGATGCGGCATTTCAGTGGTGACGCCTATTGACGTTGCCGCTTGTCGGCGGCATTTTGGTGGCTGTTCATCCGCTGCGACGGTCCTCTGTGGCTCATCGTCTGGTGCCCGCCAGACGAAAAGGTTGGGGACCACTGTTTTAAACTACCAAACAAGAAGGGTGCATCAGCAGTCACACATGTAATTCACTCCCATGTGTCTGCTGTGAGGTCCAATAGGTCAGGCGGGGACACAGCTCTCCTGTCAGCTGGCAGATAAATCGAATGAAATTAAATGCATGAAATGCAAATTTCCATGAAATGCAAAAGCCTAAGAATTCTGGCCACTATCCTTTGCTCCTCTCACATAGAGAGAATTTGCTTAGTGTCCAGACTGCACTCCAGTTGCCACAAGAGTTGTGTGATCTGGATTCATACCTATTGTGTCTCAATATGGGTGTGGGACTGTGTTAATGCACATTACAAGGAGCCAGATTCTGCCTTGAATTATGCTGGAGTTAAATTTGGGTAATTCCATTGAAATCAATGGAGTTACTCTGGATTTGCACTGATACGAGTGAGATCAGAATCTGGCCCACTTACTGAATATCTTTAGTGCATGGAGTATACTTATCCATAAAGTGCCTAGTCCTTTAGAAGTGCCTAATATGCCCTCCCCTCTCATCCACTTTCTTTTTTACTATTAAAACTAAACTCACATAATCCTATTGTTCTCTCGTACTTGGATCTTCCTCAATGGGTGGACAGAAACTGCTTTTAAGTTCACCTAAAATAATAAAGGCAGTTGTCCAGTTCTGTTCTCATCCCAATGCGGCCGTTGTTATTATTTGTATAAGCTGTAGTGCCTAGGGACCCCAGTTGTGGGCGAGGACCCCATTGTACTAGGCAGTGTACAAATACAGAACAAAAATGTGGTTCCTCTCCAAAGATGTTACATTTGACCCTTGAGCCAAACTCTGGGGGGTCTTATTCCTACTCCCCAAATATCCTTGTTAACATACCTTGAGGGAAATTCCACCCCAGTACCTAAAATCTGATGGTCATTATAAGTCTATGTGAGAATGACACCATTGTAAAACATCTAATCCCATCTGTGCCCAGAGCATATTGTCCGTATCACGCTGGGGGATGACACCAATGTTTTTGTTTTGTAGCACTTGCTGAGGGACTGCAGGTCACGGTGCCTGAAAAGAAGAAGGTTGCTATGCTGTTTCAGCCTGCCCTGCTTCGCTGCCACTTTTCTACTTCCTCCACGCAGCCGGCTGTGGTGCAATGGAGGTTTAAATCCTACTGCCAAGACCGCATGGGAGAAGCTTTGGGTCTGGCCACCTCAGGGATACAAGCGGTGAGCAAAAGGAACCTGGAGTGGGATCCCTACCTGGACTGCGTGGACAGCAGAAGGACGGTCCGTGTCGTAGCCTCCAAGCAGGGATCCGCGGTCACAATAGGGGACTTCTATAAGGAAAGAGATGTCACCATTGTCCATGGTAATGCCCCCTAGCTGCTTTAGTATTGTTTAGAATCATTCCTTGGCAATTATGAATACTGAAGGCTGTTGGAAATTGTTTAGTTAACTCCACCTGGGGCAGGGGTATTAATTATTATTTTTTGCATAATCCTAGTGCCGAGGGACCCCCAGTCATGTACCAGGACCCAATGGTACAAGTTTATTCTTAGACAATGGACTCTACCAACTAAATCTGACCCATAGAGGGGAGTTTAAACTCATTCCTCCTGGACTTTTAACCTGCTCCACAAAGGGGCTCCAATCCTGACTGAGGGGTTACTCTCTCCTGGGTCAACAGGGGTGTTCTGTTTTCATGTTCATTTAGTTCTGGGATTCTCCACACTGCTCCCACCGATGGGCCCAAATGCTGACTTGGAGGTGCCAGCTTCTCCTGTGATAGAGAATTGGTAGAGAATAGGGAGTGCAGTCTCCATGGCTGGGCTTTCCCGCTCACAACTCTTCCTATCCTTTTGAACAGACCTCCTCTCCTCCTGTCCTGCCAACATGAAGGAGTAATTCTGCATCTCATGTTTATTCAACTCTGGGCTTCATCACCTACTCCAATAGGGACCTAACCCATTCCCACTTCAGGAGGGAGAAAAGGAAGAGATTTAAGCTGTGTGAAGTCAACTGGGGGGAGCTGAGACTTCCCTCAGTCTTTTGCGGGAAGAGGCCATATGAGACTAGGACTCCTTAATACATGTCATCCTCTCTAATTCAACAAGCCAGCTAGCTGATAGGGATTACTAGCCCCTTGCTTCCTGGTGTGGCGGAAACACACTCACCTCTTGGAGGGGAGGGAATATTTTCCTTTGTTTTCTAGTGATGCCTTTGGGAGATGGTTGATGTGTTCCAGAGGAAGTAGCATTTAAACCCCGTTTGCCCAGCAGGAGTACTGTCAAGACACTGGGCCATTGCCAGTAGGGAGGGCAAAAGGAAGGGGAGTTAGTGGTTTGTCCAAGGGCTCCATCCTCTGCCTTGCAATCTCTTTGTGGGCCTTGCCTGTGTTTCTCCAATTCCCCATTCAACACCACAGCTTACCGAGCTACATCTGTTTTCAGAGTAATGGGCTTTTGTTACTCTCTTAGGGTCCAATCCCACCTCCCTCTGGAATTAATGGGGAGCTGGATCGGTTCCTAGAGGCTTGACCTGTCACACAGCACTAGCTAGGGATGTAATCCCCGTAAACCACCAGGGAACAAAAATCTACTCCCGTCAGTGACAGCTCCCAGGGGGTTGCACTTGGAGTTGGAGCCTGTGTTTTCAACCCTTCACTTCTTGAAGGGGCTGGGGGATGGCCCCACCCTCTGCATTTTTTGTTTTTCAGATGCAGACCTCCATATTGGGAAGCTGATGTGGGGAGACAGTGGGCTCTATTACTGTCTCATCATCACCCCTGACGACTTGGAGGGCAAGAATGAGGAGTCAGTGGAGCTGCTGGTTCTGGGTGAGCCATGTTTCACAATTTGCTTCTTCCCCAGTGGAAAGCTCTCATGCTTTGTCTCCCTCTGAGTATGTTTATGCAGTATATTGTGAGGGTAGTACATACATATATTACATTTCCTGGGTCTGATTCTCCCCTGCCCCCCACCTTGGGTGGTGATTTGTGTCTGGGGAAAGTGGGTATCAAACACTGCCAAACCAGAACAGGAATGTTTCACATCCACATAGCCTCACTTGGCACATGGGCAGGTGGCTACCTAAGGGGCAGGGCAGTGGAGAATCTAGCCCCCTATTTAAGATTTAAAGTGATAAAGTGCCAGCAAATAAAAAATCTGAAATTGTGTCTTTTAAAAATATACACTAAATAGATCCCAAATGCACTGGGTTTTGCTGCATTGAGATCTGTAATGGGGGCAGGCAGCCCCTAACGTTCTCCCAGATTGTCTGGAGGCTCATCCCTGAAAAAGAATTGAGAGGGCACCAGTTTTTGCTATAAGGGCTTGTCTATATGGGAAATTTTTCCAGTTATGCCGATATAATTATATCACTATAGCTCAACTTCTATAGTTATACTTGGTACACTTCCTCTTGTGGACACACTTATTCTGGAATAAGAATGGCCTTTTCTGGTTTAACTGAAACTGCTTCCAAAGCAACATAAACTAAACTGGGAAAAGGCCCTGTAGCTTGTCAGTCTGATAGCCAGCCAGCCTAGTGATCAGGCAGTGGCTCTGTGGTTCTTTCTGGCCTGATCGTTCTACAGCAGGCCCCAGCTAGGAAGGCCACTCGTCTGGTTTTATACTGGACAGTCCTCTTTTTGGCTGGTTTGTCCCCTGTTCAGTACTGGGACAATACCGGAGCTGTTTTTGTCTGGTATTGGACAGGGGACTCTATTTTGAAGTGCATGCCATTCCGCCTGCAGCAGCATAGGGTGCTCTTGAAAATGGCATCCCCTGTGCAGTGTGACCTCTCACACACCATGTGTACAAGGTCACACAAGCAAGGGTGGACCCACACCATTCCCAGAAGCGCCAGAATGTCCGGTATTCCAGGAACATGTGAGTGCATAGGCGCTGACTTCCCGTCTGCCCGGTGGGTCCTTGACCCCTCTTGCTCCTGGCCCCAACCCTGCCCCGCTTCTTCCCACCCCTGCACCGCCCCACCCCCATTCCACCCCTTCCCTAAAGTCCCCGCCCCACCCTGACTTTTCCAACCCCAGCCCTGCCACCTTCCTGCCCCCATTCCACCCTCCTCCCCCAAGTCCCCGCCCCTGCCCTGCCTCTTCTCTGCCTCCTCCCCTGAGCGCGCGGTGTCCCCACTCCTCCCCCTCCCTCCCGGAAAGTCCTAAGTGCTGCCAAACAGCTGTTAGGCGGCGGGGGGGGGGAGGAAGCGCTGGGAGGGAGGGGGAGGAGCGTGAACACGTCACGCTGGGGAGAAGTAGGCGAGGAAGGGGAGCTTGGCTGCCGGTGGGTACGGAGCACCCGCTAATTTTTCCCCATGGGTGCTCCAGCCCCGGAGCCCCGGAGCACCCACAGAGTCGGCACCTATGTGTGAGTGGCCACGTTAGCCCCAGTTGGGTCATATGTGGCAGGTCTCAATCTCTCTCCAGAATGTCCCTTCCACTCCCCTTAGGGTTTTGTCATCTGAGAGGTGCAGAGGAGCCAGGTAAGGAGACCCAGCCCATCCACTCCACCAGGTCCTGACTCAAGAGGGCATTACAGTGTCCAGACCACTGTTTGATCCATGTCCAGATATACTCCCCACAGGTCACTTCTGCTTAGTCTGCCAATGGAATATTGCCCAGTTCTTCACTGTCTCTTGTGAGTTTTCAACTCCCAAAGAGAAGGGGGATCTGGATCACTGCTTCCAGAGTGGCCTTAACAGTGCCGGAGCCATTCTTCTCATAGCTCCAGGCATCAGCCTCACTTCCTGATATCGCCTGTATCTCCTTTCTCTGGCCCACCCATGTCCTTTTAAACTATCCGTCCACCTGGAGCATGCCCTACAGCTGCTGAGGGGTGGGGCCTCTCTAGCCCAGTACTGTCCTATCCCTTCCCCCGGTTTAGTAAACTCCAGCATAGCCACTCTTGTACCTTAATAAGAATGTCCACATGGGGGTTTATATCAGTATAATCATGGGGGTTTATATCAGTATAATCAAGGAAAACAATATTTTAAACATTAGCCAAAACCAACTTTTTTCTCTTAAAGTGTGAGCCATAGTTTGCCTTAAATTAATCCCCTAGAAATCAGAAGTTAAAACCTGAAATCAGAGAAGTGGCAGGTGATGAGGGCATAGTCCCTCTGGAGAAATATTACCTTCCTTAATGTTGTATGTTATATATTGATATATTGCTGCTGTGGTGAAGGTCATGTTAAAACACATGGATAGATAACTTGTGTAGAGGCTGTACATGCACACACTGGAACATATATGTTGGCCTGCTAGGTCAGAGGAGTACTTAGATGGCATCTGAACAGAGGAGAACAGTGCAGCAAGTGATAGTGCTGGAGGAAAACCACTCAACCAATATGGAAGATAAGCACAGTGATGTATTTTAATGCACTGCCAAAGCCCATCTACAGACAGGAGGTGGACAGTGGGCCCTTGGACAAGGGAAATCAGCATTAACCACTGGCACATCCACGTCCAGTCCCATGGCACTATCGTGCACCATGTACTTGACACAAGCCTGAACCCCTCTGAACTTTGGTTTGCTCTAAATCCAGGTCTGGATCCACACTTTTCAGTTTAGGGCCATCTCTGTCAGATACTAGCCACGGGTCTTATTATGTGATGCCAACACGGATATTGCTACGGGGTAATGGGCTATTTAACTGTGCCTCATCCTCACACCCCAAAGGCACCTAGCTGGCCACCAAATCTCAGTATCATAATAAATAATAATAATATAATTAAGAATATCTAGCTCTGATATAGCACTTTTCATCAGTAGCTCTCAAAGCACTTTGACAAGAAGGTCAGTATCATTAGTCCCATTTTACAAATGAGGAAACTGAGGCACAGAGAAGGGAAGTGACTTGCCCAAGGTCACACAGCAGGACTGTGGCAGAGTCTAGAATAAAAACCAGTCTCCTGAGCCCAAGTCCAGTGGTCTATCCACTTGGTTGCACTACTTCTCAGATACCATGGTGAAGCAATGTGCTACCATGGAGACAGGAGAAGCCTAAATAAATGGATGTTGTTTCAAATCTTGGGACCGGTGTATAAAAGATTATATGGAGAAGAGAGCCTTGTCCTGCTGTACTGGCTGTCGGGGGATGCCTGTGTGCCCCAGGCTGGCAGTAGTGTCCCACAGTGAGAGTCAAGAGCTCCTCTGCCTAGTGGCTATAATTCCCAAGGGCGGGTAGCGGAACCTTGGCCCACCCTAGTCCACTGGGTTCTGACCCAGTGTCTTTCAAAGCCATAGGCCATATATATGGCCTAGGGTCTGGTATTATTATGTGCTCCCTGGGTCATTTCCTACCACTGTTTCCTGAACCTCCGTCAGTGGCTTTCTCCCAGGTTCATCTCTGGGGCTCCTTCCCCTGTTGGCAGCAAGTCGTTGTCCTCAGTTCCTGCGGTCAATGGGCTTCCGTGGCTTGGCTAGGAGGCCCAGTCCTGGCAGCTTTTTGGCAGAATGCTACTGCATCCAACTGCTCTCCTCCTTGGTCAGCCCAGACTGGGCTGAGCTGCTCCCTTTTGAATGCTCCTGTCACTGGGAGCATGCCCACAAAAGGCCAGGGGGCCTGACTTCCTGTGTCCAGACTAGCTGCTTAACCCTCAGCTCACCAGTGCGGAGTTGATACATCCCATCACACTGCCCTAGTCCTTTGTGCTTTTACTGGGAGGGAACCTGCAGCTCAGGCAGCTCGTTTTCTGTCGTTGCACTTTGACTGTTTGCGGCTCTTGCACATCAGGAGAGTGCACTTCAATGGGTTCTCCAAGAGCATGAGAGCAGTCTTGTTCTGGGTGTACTTTGCTCTGCTTCATAGGCTGGTTGGAGCAGCTTACATTCGCTTCCTCTCCTGGGTGTTGGTCATCAGACAGAATGATCAAGCCCATTAGTTATGAGTATCAGTGACATCCCAATTACCTTCCCTTCTCCCTGTCTCCTTGTCCTTCCAACACTTCTTATTCTTTTTCCTGCCTCTCTCTCTCTCTCTCTCTCTCTCTCAATGTGGTGATGACTGAAAGCAAGACAGTGCCCTTTGATGCAGGAGATAGGCAGCCAGCAATAAAGAAATATCATTTTTTAATATTCTGGAACTTCCTGGGATATTCTGATTCCATCCCACTTCTCTTATTAGTGAATTGCAAGGACAGACTGAATATAAATGTAGGTTTGAGAACTTCTGCAATCCTAGGGGATGCTCAATGAGACATTTTTGTTTGCTGTTTGCTTATCAGATGAAAGGCTGACTCCCTATTGGGAGCAGCTGAAACAGTAAAGGGATGATGTCTGAGAGAGTTTAAGTTTCCCATCATGCACAGTGTCAACTCCCTATTGACATGTCCTTTTAAAATACAGTGTACATTGCTTATTTTGGGGGTCACTGCATCTTTTAAAATGTTGGTTGGAGGTTGTGAGGGGAGCAGGAGTTCTACCTCTTTATCATATCAATCAATGAAAATGGAAATTGGGGAGGGCAGAATAAGAGAGGAGACCAATGAGTGCTTAAGAGGAAATAGGAAACATTTTTCAGATTTGAACCTCAGAAGCATAGGAATTATGCAGGTTAAAGGGAGGATGCTGCTTGGCAAGATAATTTGACATCAATAACAACATGTGGAAGATTTGGGAGGGAGCAAAAATACAGTGTTATTTACATAGTTAAGGGCAGAGGGTCCCAAACTTTGCCCAACCAAGGGCTTCATTAGCAACCTCAGGAGCTCAGGAGCTGCTTCTACAGGTCTGTCGCATCTTAGGCGCATTTAACATGTGTGATTTGCTTTAACGGTTGGCAAAAACAACAACAACAACAACAACAACAAAAGAGAAAAATAACAATTTAAATACTGTTTCTGTAGTGCGGGCAATTCCACCCGCCATTACACTCAATGTAATTTTGACTTTACACGAGTTTTGCTTTAGGCGCTGACTGCGGAATGTAACCCCAGCGTAAAATGAGACAGACCTGTACTATCATTTGAATAAAATGGAGTAGATTGCAGCTGCGCATGTCTTTATATGGACATACAGCCCATGGAGACTGCAGGTTGCATCAGCAATCTTCCATCTTGATCTGAGCAGCCCGGCTGGGACTTTTAGTGTCCCTGGATCACACTTCCATATCAAAGATAAGGGTAGTTTCTCGTTGCACTGTAGAATTCCACTAGCTGTTCTCACTTTGATCCCAATTCAGCAAAGCATTTAAGCATGTGCTTAAATCCATCCCCTGTTCAGCAAAGCCAGTGGGATTTAAGTATGTGCCTAAAGTTCAGCAAAGCACTTATGGGCATGGACTGCTGAATCAGGGCCTTTATCTACCCCATCTTAGGGGATCAGTGGGGAAAAAGTGTTTTGCTATAGGGGCAAGAATGAGATTGGGAGCAAATGAACCCACTCTAGAATAAGGACAGGATGCTATTAAAAGAGTATTAATACAAATTATTATTAAATATTTGTATTATGATAGCGCCTAGAATCCCCAACCAGAGATCAGAGTCCCAATGATCTAGGCACTGTACAAACTGCAGTGTCAGGGCTAATATAGTGCCTCGCAATGACATCTTGGGGTTTTGGTGATGCTAGCTTAATTGATGTTCTTTCCTTGGAGATCAGGACCCTTTAGCTAGGCTAAGTGACTTCTGTAACTCAAGCTCACTGTCTCTATTAAACATACAGAATGTACTACACTTGTAATAAAATTATTATTTATAGCCCTTTTCATCTGAGGACCTCAAAGCTCTTTATCCAGGTTATTAAATATGATCCCCATTTTACAGCTGGGGAAATTTAGGCAAAGATTAAGTTAAGTTGACTAGCTCTCAGACATACAGTGAATTTCTGGAAGAGACAGGAGTAGAGCCCAGGAATCCTAACTACCAGTCTGGTGCGCTAGCTAATGGACCACACTGCTTTGCTAGACAACCGTTGACATCTTTTATTCTCTGTTCCATTTGGCAGGTCAATTAACACAACATGAATTACACAATTATCAGATAGTATTTTATTAATGAATCTCCTAGAAGCCTAGACTTCTCCAATCATTACTTTTTAAATTAAACAATTAGCATCTGAGGTTTTCTTAATCCCATGTTAGTAAGCAAACATTTAAAGTTGATAAATGAAAATTTGTTAATTTACGTTACCTGTCAAAATTCATAAAGCATAAAAATCAAATTCTTCCTAGCCTAATACACGCAGAGAGGCATAGTTGTAGATATATATACTTACTTGTATACTTACATACATTGTAATAATAGCTACCTACCTGTCTAATGTATTTGTTGTATAAATCAGTGCATGCTGCTGTGTGTGTGTGGCTGGACCTTTGTGCTATGTTCTCAGTCAATAAGGTAACTTATTTTACTTGATATAAGCAGTGCCAGCTTTAGTCTCCTCTGCCCCAAGAGAGATTGAGCCCACATCAGCTTCTATAATCCAGAGATGGGAGAGTTCATGGCGGGAAATTGCCCTGACAGGATGACAGCTGTAGCATTTCATTTTATTCCATTGAAGAGCTGCCAATAACATCCCAGCCTACTTATCCACAGTAGTTGGCAGATGTATTAGTGTCACTGGCATACACAGGGGGCTAGAGGCCCAGAATTCAGCCCAGGAAGGCCCACAAACAGCTTTATAACCAAGACTTTCTTACCCACAGCTCTGCCTGGGCCAGAGAACCATAAAGTGGGCAGGAGCAAGGAGTAATTATTTTACAAAGGACAAGACAAACAAGACCAGTTTGTACTCGCATCTGTGAGTGCCGTGGTGCCAGGAGGGCACCAAGGGTGTCCTCTCCTGCTAAACTCCTGTGTGATGTAGCTTTTCCATAGATCCTTCTGCTGTGCACCCATACCTCTCTCTTGAGATCTTGTCCAACACCCCCTTCACCTCCCAGTTACTTATTTCATGCCATTTAGAAATGCTACTTGTTGCCAAGGATTCCCCCCCCCCCTTCCTTCTTATTTGCCAGCCCCAGCCACACGCTGCTAACAAAGGAGAATGGCACGATTAAAAGGCCTCAGCTACTAAGGTTTCCATGACAACAGCCTCCTTGGAGGTCTTTGTTGCCTGCTAAAGCTTTGATCTCCAAGAACGGCTGCCTCTGTTTCTCCCTCCGACTGACAAACAGAGAAAAGAGGGACGGGGAAAAAAGAAAAGTTTACTGCTCGCAGAGGGAGCAAGGAGGAACTCATTACAAGGCCACACTCTCCCAATAAATCTCCCAGCAGCAGCCTTGGAAGAGCCTCCAATTTATGAGAGCCACGCTTTCTCCACTCTGCTTCCTGATGCTCCTACTGGGTCAGTCTCCAAGTGCCAGGGCCCCTTGAGTGTAACACAGGTTGATGACAATAGCATGTTCATCCACTATTGGGAAGGAAATAGCTGTCTGGGCCCCTACTGCCCTCCACTGCTGGGGGGGATCAGAGCATCAGTCCCCCCAAAGGGAACATATTGCCACTCACTTCCATCGCTGACTCCTCTGCTCTTCAATGTACTTACCCCTGTGTTCCCTCATTATTTTTTCCAACTCCATTTTTTTTTTACCCTCTTCTCTATAGACCCCATTCCATTCAGCTATTTGTCTCCTCTGGCTCCAAGTCAGACCTAACTTTTTGCTCCTTTCCTTCTGGGTGTATCGTCTACCCTGCATATTAAGTTAGGTTCTTTTGTTTTCTCTCTCCCTCCTCGCTCTGGTTTTAAGACTCCTCTTTCCTTCCCTTTTATTTCTCCATCTTCCAGGTCTGCTCTGCTTTCTTTTGGTTTATCCCCATTTCCAATTTTCCTCTCCCTCCCCAGACCTTCTACATCAGAGCCTGTCTATAGGGCTAAAGATCCTCCTCCCACTTGGTGATGGGCCTTGCTGTGCTTGTGCTGCCACTCTAGTCTTTGTGCCTCTCAGCTGCAGTTGAGTGGCCATAACTTCCGCTTGTGCCTGAGAGGCAGCAGGTGCATGTTAGGGGAACAACTGAGAGGCAGCTGCTGGAGTTGCTTGTGTGGAAAGCATAATCAGCAGTGCGGCAGGAATAGAGACAGTGCCAACACGTCCCAGATTTTTATTGACACAAGGACAAACTCCTATTTTGAATAAAACCATCCGGGACAATCCTGGAAAATTGGGCCATCTAGACATAGAGGTGTCTGCTGGGATTCACTGAGGGGTGTTAGCATAAGAAGTTACAGTCCTTGTGGATATAGAGGCATTTACAGAAGAGACATTGAAACTAGACAGCCATTTCAATCCATTTATCAGAATGTCCACAGTCCGCTTTCCGAGACAGGCCAAGCAATAATAAATAGGCAACAAAATAGGATGACCTCTTATCAGGGTATCTGAATAAACTGTTTTCTCCTTGACAGCTCTTTTCTAGCCCACACTCTCCCTCTTCCAAGCTTACTTTTAAAAAAATGAGTTTGGTGCCAATGGAAGGAGCTAGAGTGATATGGAGCGCTGGCGTTTATTCACGGGACAGGGACAGGACAGGGACAGTGAGCTTTCTCCTCACTGACCTGGGCCAGACTGACCACTTAGTCTAGGGGGGCAGCGGGGAGTACAGCTCTGTGGCCTATTCAGTCCTTGGCTTTTCTATTGAGACTTCAGAGCATGGGGGGAGCGGCAGGCAGCTAATCCCAATTGGGGTGGCCTGCTAGGGGGCCTGTTCCCTAGGAACTAGGCTGATGCCCCCCATTCCATTTCATGCATGACACTTTTTGTCAGTACCATTCTGGGCCTGAATCAAGCTAAACCTAGAGGTGAAAGAATCTTATACCTCACTCCCTTCCCCCTTGAGCCATCTAATCTCTCCCTCTTGCTGTATATTTTTGCTTCACTTGTTGCTCATCACTGTGGGAGGAAAGTCGGCCTTCAATTAGCGAGCATTCATGACAAGCCTGTGTGCTACCTCCCCCAGCCGTTGCTGTGGTAACCGCTGGTATGAACAAGAGCGGCTGGGTCAGCTGAAGTGTTTCTCTGCAGCCTAGCCTACTTAACAGCCCTTATTAAAAATGAGGAGCAGGGGGAGGGTCTGTGAAGGGGGGAAGTTACATGGCACGGAGGGGATGGGTTATCAGTGAATTAACTCAGCCCGGGGAAAGAATCAAAGTGCTGAAAGCTAGATGAGGCACAGTCACTCAGTGTATTGTTTTCTGGTAGCTGGCTGGGCTCTTCACGTCAACATGTTTAGGTTCAGATGTGGCCTCTTCCCTGGGTTTCACTGAATTGGCCTCTCCTGAGAGGGCTTTGTGAATTCCTTCACAGACTGAATCCCTTACACGGACAGGGAGGAGTGGGGAGAAAGCCTTGAGTGCAGAGACAATGCAGAATCTGCTGATGCGAAGGTGGGAATTTTGCTGAATTCTCAAGATTCCAGCTTTATTTGCCCTTCTGGCATGGTGAAGAGATCCACTCTCCTCCTAAATCCAGAAACATCACATTGTGCTTATTGAAGGGGCCTAACTGAGTAAACTGTTGTACAGATTGCATGGAATGGTTGTCCTGCTTGTCCTCACAACAATTTAGGATTTCCAACAGCACCATGGTTTCTGACATTTGCCTCCCCCCACATATCACATCTTACAGCTGTGGTTTTACCAGGACATTCTTGGAACCATGAAGCACCTATCTATAAAACCCAGCACTACTGCAGGGAGCTCAGGTTTTAGGGTGGGCTTGAAATGAGAGGCACTACATTGGGAGATGGGGTTACCCAGGCCAGTGCCTGCTCCCAACTGGTGTATCGCCCTCTTATCTCTTCATATTTTACCATCCTCAAACCTCTGATGTCTCTGCAAGGGACACAGTCTGCCTGCATGCAGAGTAAACAAACAGGAGGCAGACACACTTTCTGCAGCCGTGCAATGTTAATGTGTGTTTGTACCTGCAAATACATTTTGCATGCATGTGATTCTTGTGTGTAAATAAGGCATATATTTGATGTGCATGTGGAGCAAGTATGAGTATAGCATTCTTGTGATGGGAGCCATGCATCCGGTATGTATGTGTAGAGCATGCCTGTGATATGCAAGAGTTACCTGGCAGGCATCTGACACATACGATGCCTGGCCTATGTCTTGTGTACATGACACAGATATATGTGTATGCTGGCTGAGAGTAGTCTGGACATTTAGTACTTCCAGGGAATGGACTACCTGGATTCCATGAAATTCTTTGGAAACACTGATGAAAATGTTGCCGTAAACTGATGGATAGAACCCTATTTTAAAGTAATAAATAAAGAACACTTCATCTGAAGGATCAGTTTTACATCTTCTGCTAAGTCTCTGACAGCTCATTGGGTCTGATGGTTTTACAGTGAGTACCAGAACAGCTTTGATGAGTTGCAACAGGTTGCAAAGCACTGCCTGAATTTAGAATGTTACTTGTGGCTTCAGCAACCATTTATGTAGATTTTGATCTCTCTAGACACTCTGCTGAAGCAATGAGAAAGTGGAGAGTGAGATTCTGGTTGATTTTAACATGCTTCAGGGAGAGACTAGAAACTAGGGTTACCATATTTTGAGCCTCCAAAAGGAGGACACTCCACGGGGCCCCGTCCCAACTCTGCCCCCTCCCCTGCTTCCCGCGAACATTTGATTCGCGGGAAGCCTGAAGCAGGTAAGGAGGGTATGGGGGGAGGAGGCGCAGCCCAGTCTGGCTCCCCCCCACCCACCCACCCACCCCCGGCATCTCCAGCCTGGGTCGGCTCGGGCCCTGGGGTGCCGGCCCCGGGCCCGGCCCCCGGCCGAGCACCCCCGGCCCGCTCGGCGCCGCCGGCCCGCGACGCTCAGCACCCCCGGCGCTGCCGGCCCCGCATGTCCCGATTTTCCCAGACATGTCTGGCTTTTTGGGATTTCCCCCCGGACGGGGATTTGGAGCCCAAAAAGCCGGACATGTCCAGGAAAATCCGGACGTATGGTAACTCTACTAGAAACCAAAGATTTTGGGTCCAGTTAATCACTGTGTTTGAGCTCTGCTCAGTGCAAAACCCGGGGGTAGGGGTATTAAAGGTGACTTTATACCACCTTTCACTGACTTACACTTGGTTGCCTGCCTTACTTTCCATCCCCCATGTGTGTCTGTTCAGATTGTGAGCTCTTCTCCTTCCTGCATATCTGTAAATAACCTAGCAAACTGTTGTTGCTATATAAAAATACACACAGCACAGATGCACTCAGGGGCATTCTGTATATGTTCTGGCATATATATATATATATGCCTGTAGTATACTTTACCTACATTCAGGACATATGCTGTGCATTAGCAACATTTCATACATGCAGTTCCAAAACAAATAGGTACCAAGTTGCCCTTAGGGCTTGGATTTTGTTTGTCTCATTCACTGTAAATTCAAATGGAAAAAGCAAGAGGTGCAGTGAGGTTTTACAGAAATCCTTTTCTGGTTGGTTTGCTTCACTTGGATATCGGCTCCATATCTCAAAGCATCTTCCGGTTATAGCGACATCCCGTCATACCCCCACCCCCTATAGTCATTATGGCATCTCTTGTGAACCTGTCTGTGCAGCTGCAGTGTCCCATATGGAAAAACATCACACGTACATGTGCTGTATGTATGTGGCTTACTTGTAGGGGTCATTGGGGTCAACACTTTTCTAATCCAGACAGCTGCGGTCTTTTGCACGCTCTCTCTTTTTTATGCCAGTAAAATGATTCTTTAAAAATTGAATCACTCAAGCCCCCAGATGAGTGTGTGTGAGTGTGAGTGTGCATGCCTGCGTGTAGTGTGTGTGCGTGTAGAACAATACCCTGCAGGCCTCACCTTGTAATCATGCTGCACGGACCCCCTTCTTGCAAGCCTCTGCCTAGATTGGAGGGGCTCCATTCCTGACTTTCTCCCTCCCCCCGAGCCCAGTTGGTTAAATCAAGGCCAGACAGATACATAGACAGCCACCATGCATTGAGCAGGGCCAATTACTATGGAGGTGACGGAATCCCTGAACCATATAGTTCACTTCACAGAGCATATGTCGGTCGATCCCATGTTGAGGAAGGGGGCTGAAAGCTTAGGCAGGGGCTGGGGAGTATGTTTTTCCTGCAGTAACCTCTCTCCCTGTTCTCCTCCTTCTGTCTTTTCTAGGCAGGACAGGGCTGCTTGCTGATCTCTTGCCCAGTTTTGCTGCGGAGATTATGCCAGGTATTCAGTCATTTAACCCTTTATTGACCCACTCTCTCTCTCACCTTGTTTGTCCATCCCTCCGCTGCACTGCACATTAATTTCCTTCTTACTTGTGTGCGTCTCCTGTATTCTGTGATAAACTGTCGCTTGTTGGAAGTGCATATTGCACTGAGAAATATTAAACCTCATGCTGGGGATAGGGAGGGGCTGTAACACAGGGATGCAAAAGACAGAAATAGCGGAGAGAGACAGGCCCAGCACTAGAATGGAAAAGTCTATTTACAGGAGGTTTTATATCAAGCTGTATGCCTGTGTGCTCACACACCACCATGATTGTGGCAACTCCGTTTTAACCATACTGTAATATCTTGGCACCCTTGTATGTCTACAAAGTACAGTGTGGATGCACCCCTGTATGCCCTCAAGAAGTATTCTTCAAAGGCCTAACTTTATATTATGGGATACTGTTATGAAAATCAGCCACCGAAGGTTGCACATATGTGGCACCCCTGCTAAAGGAGGGATACTAAGCCAAACCTGGCTGTGGGAGCTGTTCTGTGCAGCAACGCTACATTATCGGGGGATCTAGCTACAGCCAGATAGTTGGGGTGGGGCCTGAGGATTTTCTGGACTGCACAAATCCCTTACTATCCAAACTAATGGGATCCCACTTTTAAGCATTTCCCAACCCCATAGAGGTTCTAGTAGTCCAAGATTCTACATCAGATGGTCTTTCAGAGGGAAGAGATGAGAAAGCATTCGGCTCTGGGTACGTGTGAAATGACTGTAGCCTGAGGGCACTAAACCAAAGTGTGTCTCTCCCCATAAAATAGATTTCTCATACCCACTTTCGTACATAAGAGCAACTCTAAGTACACATGAAGGGGGAATAATCTGTCCCAGACACACACATGGAAAGGAGGGTAAAGACCCCTAATGTTAGCCATAACATTAGAGCCAGCAGAGGATTCAGTGTAGTAGGAGGAGTCTTTTCAACAAATATACTCAACAAGGCTTGATTCTCCAATTCCTTGCACCTTTTGTCACCATTTACACCTGTGCAAAGTGGATGTAAAATGCAAGCATATTCATCAGGTAGCTTTTTATACCTGCTTTGCACAGGTTTAAGTGACAAAAACAGCTGGAAGGCAGTGGAGAAACACACACACAACTTATGGAGAGGTTTCCTGATTGTGAGGACACTAAGCAACTCAGACATGGTAACCACAGTAACCTTAATGTTTATATGAATTTGATCATATTCAGAACTGCTGTGTGAGGAAATAACAATGGCTGTATCAGGAAAAGGATTATGGAATCACACTTTTCACTGGAAAAACGCCTTGATTTGTGTCTGTAATGGATCCAGCAGCATCTTTTGCTATTTCCTTATACTTATTACTTAAGCAAGACCCTAACTTGGTACGCAGCAAAGACCTCCCTATAACTCCAAGGCCCCTGTGACAGGAGCACTGACTCCAAACACCCACTTGCTAGGGCTGAGTTGCAACCTAAATAAAATATTAGCCTCTTTTCCTGCTCCTGGAATGTCTGCAGGCAGATCCCAGTCTTCTCACATTGATTTGGTGAGTTTTTTCCCCACAGGCTTTTTTTTTCTTTATGGCTTGATTGTGAAACACTGAGGGCAACTGCTGTTAGAGATTTTAAATTTGAGCTGTATTGCTGAGCTGCGATTGGTTGCCTGTGTCATGTAATATTGTTTCTTTTCCTTGACTGGATGAATGTCATTCCTTTAAAAAGGATGAGGACTTGAAAAAGCCCACTGTGCCTTTAAGTTTCTTAGAGAGGGATGGATAAGGGAGATTAGGGAATGTTAGCACATTTTTAGCCTTTTACTTTCTGGGCCACATGAAGCTCTCCTGAGGCATCGATGGTAGAAAAATGTGGCTGCTGTCAGATTTCCTGGCTGGATGCAGCACTGAATGTAATATTCTCCAAGTACATTCACAATAATAATTGTGTGTGTGGGCCTAGTAGTGAAGGGGCAGGCAGAGCCTTGTTTGGTTCATTTACCAGGCTATTTATAGTGTGTTTTCTGCCACCATTTGTGTAATTAAAACTAGAATGCTGGGGTAGAGCATGCACAAACAGGGCACAAACGCAGCTGGGGAAAACAAATGTTTGTGTAACATGTTTTATGATATTTGTCTAGCTCTGCCTCTAACCCTCCAAAGGGGATTGATTCTGTCCCACAAGAACAGAGTAGGGCTAGTGCCTCCATACTGTTCACCCCCCAGCATCTCCTCTGTCCAGCACAGTGAGAGGGAGCCTGTCTCCATGCCTCTCACCCTCTGTCTCCGAGATGTGACTGCAGGACATGTAGACGTACCCAAGCTAGCTTTGATCTAGCTAGCTTGAATAACAGCAGTAGTGAAGCTGTGGTAGCACGGGCTAGCCACTCGAGTACGTACCCAGGGTCCTGGTTGGGCTTGTACAGCCGTGCTGCCACAGCTTCACTGCTGCTGTTCTTCGAGCTAGCTAGATGACAACCAGCTTGAGTATATCTACACATGTTGCAATCACACCTCTGATTGCAGTGTAGAGTGTAGGAGGGACCTATTGTCTCCTTACTTTTCACCAGGAGAGATCCTGCTCCTTCTATTAGCCCTCATGCCTGTTCTCTCCCTACCCCTCCGGCTGGAGTCCTTGCCATTGTCTTTCACAGGTGTTGTGTCCTTTGACCATTTGTTCTCATTTGGTTTCCAGAGTGGGTGTTTGTGGGCCTGGTGATCCTGGGGGCTTTCCTGTTTTTTCTCCTGGTTGGGATCTGCTGGTGCCAGTGCTGCCCACATAGCTGCTGCTGCTACGTCCGCTGCCCCTGCTGTCCAGATTCCTGCTGCTGTCCACGGGCATGTGAGTGATTTGGGACCAAAGTGCGAAGCAGGGACCAAAGTGCGAAGTTTCCTCCCACATCCCTTTTGCTATGTGTGAGGGAAATCTGCTCATACCCTTCCCCAACCTGAGTGCCCCACTTGACTAAAGATTGCCTGTTACTAAGAATGAAGCACCCAACCTATAGTTTAATGGCCAAATGCTCTGAGTTAATTAAGAATGTAATTCCCAGAAGTCTCCTGCCAGCGAGGTGCTGGCAACTGTGCCTGCTCCTCTAGTGTCACATTCCCCATCCCGAAGCTGCAGTCCTGTCAGGTATGTTTGGTAGAAAGTGCTGTGGCTGCAGAGCAGAGAGCATTCTGGTATGTGTCTTTCCCACGTTGCAAAGCAGCTGCCTACTAGAGTCATGCAAAACACCTGCAACAAGGCCAGGTTCCATTGCAAACCCAAACCTCAGGCCAGGTTTGCTGAGGTTCATGAGCCTTTGGAGTAAGCTTGCCTCTTGAGAGTCCCATTCTGGTTTTCAGGATGAACTGCTACAAACCCAAACAAGAAATTGAGTGGAGCCTAGATTTATGTGCTGAATGCCCTTGACTAACCAGGCTTTTGAGGGCCTTCAGCAGAGAATAAGCTGCCCCTTACCATTTTTGGAACTCCTTTTAAGCTCAGAGAAATCCACCGGCTCTTGAGTTCCATTCATAACACACCAGACGCCTCCTGCTGGGCAGTCACCAAAATCCGAAGCAGGAGCAGCAGCAGGAGTGCTGTTTTGGAGCACCTTGGAGGGGAAGGGCTGGCACTTGGTTGCTAATTATTGCTCTCTTTTCAGTGTATGAAGCGGGCAAGGCTGCAAAAGCTGGATACCCATCTGCTGTCACCTCCATCCCAGGTCCTTACTACATCCCCACTGTTCCGGGAGCTGGCGTGCCATCTCCTGTTGTGCTGATGGAGAAGTCGCATCCCCCTCCCCTAGCACCAAGTGACTCCAGTGGAGGAAGCCAAAATGGTAATCTGCACCCAGTCTCTCCTGTCAGCTTGTCAGAGCATTCTGAATCAGCAGAATCCTCAAAGGGAGTGGGGCGGGAGAAGGAGGGTTAGCTCCATGGAGAGAATGGTGTGAGCTAAGCACAGGACTGAGAGCCTGAATTTTAATCATGAGTTTTAATTATTTTAAGCAAGTCACTTTGTACCTCAGCTTCACTATCTGTAAAATGGGAGTAATTATGATCTTCTGTGGTAGGGAGTTCTGTGGCTAGGGACCCTCCCCCTGGATGGACACGGACACACACAGAACCTGTCCCTTGCCCCAACACATCAGAATCTGGGCTCTGTCAGCCACAGCTTCCTAGAATGACATGGTAGAGAGCACAGTGACAGGCATTCTGACTTAGCCAAGCCATAGACCATTGTGGGCTTTAAAGATGTGGAACTTAACTTTGAAATTAGATCTGGGAGTGGACTGGTAGCAAGTTTACAATATCTGTGTGATGTGTCTACCCAGCCTACTTCAGCCACCACTGAGAAACAGCCACCCCTGGGGAGGAACACAACATTTACTTAACAGGACACAGCCACATTACAGAACAATTTAGGGTGAGAAGTAGGGAAGAGCACTATTGCCATATGAAACTGCACAGGGAATTTGGGGAGGAGGAGTGTAATCAATTATCAAAAGTTGAATTTTATCACAGCACCACATTGATATGACACCATTGAGAAGGCAATTAGATAACTTAAGCAGGGAATCAGACTTTTGAAATATTCTTCCACCTCCCTTATCAGCATATTCGCTTTTTTTTTTTGAACTACCAAAAAATTCATCAGAAGGAGGAAGCCTGCCAAACAGTCGTGGGGCCACTCGATGATCAAGGTGCTAAAGGAGCACTCAAGGAAGACAAGCCTGTGACAAGGTCCCTCACCAAAAGTTCTTAAGCAAAATAATCAGTCATGGGATAAGAGGGAAGGTTCTCTCATGGATCAGTAACTGGTTAAAAGATAGGAAGCAAACAGTAGGAATAAATGGTAAATTTTCACAGTGAAGAAAGGTAGATAGTAAGGTCCTGCAATGATCAATACTGGGACCAGTGCTATTAAACATATTCATAAATGGTCTGGAAAAAGGGGTAAACAGGTTACATAGTTTGCAGATGATACAAAATTACTCAAGCTAGTTAAGTCCAAAGTTGACTCAAAGAGTTACAAAGGGAGTTTCACAAAATTGGGTGACTTGGCAAGAAAATGGCAGATGAAATTCAATGTTGATAAATGCAATATAATGCACACTGGGAAATATAATCCTAACTATACAAATTAACTGTTACCACTCAAGAAAGAGATCTTAGAGTCATTGTGGGTAGTTCTCTGAAAACATCTGTTTAATGTGCAGAGGCAGCGAAAAAGCTAACAGGATGTTAGGAACCATTAGGAAAGGGATAGATAATAAGACAGAAAATATCATATTGCCACTATATAAATCCATGGTACAGCCACACTGAATACAGTGTGCAGTTCGGGTCACTCCATTTTGAAAAAGATACATTAGAACTGGAAAAGATGCAAAGAAGGGCAACAAAAATGATTAGGAGTATGGAACAGCTGCCATATGAAGAGAGATTTAAAAGACTGACTGTTCAGCTTAAAAAAAGAGACAACCAAGGGGGTGGGGGTGGGAGCGCTATGACAGAAATCTATAAAATCATGAATGGTGTAGAGAAAGTGAATACAAAAGTGCTATTGACCCCTTCACATAATATAAGAACGAGGAGACATCCAATGAAATTAATAGGCAGTGCGTTTAAAACAAACATAAGGAAGTGCTTCTTCATGCAACGCACAGTGAACGTGTGGAACTTGTTGCCAGGGGATGTTGTGAAGGCCAAAGGTATAACTGGGTTCAAAAAATAATTAGATAGGTTCATGGAGGATAGGTCCATCAACGGCTATTAGCCAAGATGGTCAGGGACACAACCTCATCCTCTAGGTGTCCCTAAATCTCTGACAGCCAGAAGCTGTGACTGAACGATATGGACCATAGGTCAGACCCATTCTTATGTTCAGCTTCAACAATCTGTATATTTCTTCGCTCTTCCACTGAAATCAGAATGGTGAACTAATGAGCTGGTGGAACAAACTTTCATCTTCGAAAGAAAGATCTGGAACAGAGTGTTCAGAAATAGGAATAAATCAGCCATTGACCCAAAGCAGAAACATATCCAATGAAAAAATCATCTTCAGAACATGTTGGACTCCAGCCCAGTGCTTAATATTATTTTTTTGTAAAATGTCACTTCACATAGAATGCAGCACTGGACGTAGGCTGTGGACTTGGGCACATCAGGGGATTGTTGAATAGTTAGGGAGCATAGCCTCCCCCCAGAAAGTCAATGCGTGCTTTCAAAAATTTCACTGCACGTCACTGTGTCAGAGCACCTGGTTTCAGGCCTTGTTCCAGGCTCTTCAAAAGAATTAGGGATATGCTGCTTGAGATCCCAGCTCATTAGCACAGTACAAGTGTAAATTAAAATTTATGACTCAGGTACAATTTAAAGCTGAATGGAAAGGCTCTTTACTTGCCAAGACCCCACTTTATATAGACTTTGCACTTATAAAATAATAAAAAGACAGTTGAGGATCTTAAAAAGCTTTCTTATTTATATTACCATAGCCCCAGTCATAGTCCAGGACACCATTGTGCTAGGTGATGTACAAACTCAGGACAAAAAGACGGTCCCTGTCCCAAACAGCCTAGATGTTTAGAAAACATTAATCATGAGATCCCTGCAAGGTGAGTTGATATGATTATCCCCATTTTATAGATGAGAAAGCTGAGGCCTAGAGAGATTCAGTGACTTACCCAGTATCACACAGTGAGGCAGTGACAGAGCCAGGAATAGAACCAAAGTCAGGATCCCCAGTTTGCCATTCTGAGTAGGGTAGCCCTAAACTCAAGGCTTGACAGGCAAGTCAACAAGAAATAGACTTTCGGCTGTTCCGTTTGTAGTTGTAATTTTTAAGGCAATGTGTCCATTTTAAACTGAGTTGTTACTAGTGAGGCTCTGGCATGGTTTTCCTGACCAATGAGGTCAAGGATTTTTTTGTATTACAGACCTTGTGGAGCGGGAGGTGTTTGGGATGGCGGGAGGGACGATGGGCAGTCATGTCATTTGCAAACAGTGCTCAGAAAAAGCAATCCTCCATTCTGGTGAGGGAAACACTGCAAGCTCTTTATGAACACAGTCTAAACTTGTAGCTAGCATGGTTCTGTTGCCAGTGTGGACATTGTCTTTTAGAAGGTTCAAAAAGCAGTGCCCCAAGGGACACAGTTAACACGTAAGAACACATTAGCAGTTCATGAGGATGGAGTACAGTCTAACGATTAGGAAGGGCTCTGTTTCCACTGATTTGGCATGTGATCTTGGACAAGTTACTTAACTTCTCTGTGCCTTAGTTTCCCTATCTGTAAAACAGGAATAAAAATATTTACTCCACTGTTAAAAAGGGCATGGCAATCTTCAGATGAAGAGAACAAGTGTGAAGTACTAGTATTTTGGCACCATACAGAGGCATAATAAAAAGTTTCAGTAAGTGGAACATTTTGCATTGTTGTAATAAGATCTGATAAGTCAAACCACAGACACTAGGCTTCACCTGTAATAGAAAATATTTTCCATGCACTTCCCACAATCATCTTAACAGTTATAATGCCAGTATTAGTTCCTAGATGCTTCCAGAATTAACCAGGAAATTAGTTTTCCTTTTGATACACAGCAGCAATAGCAAGCCAAGCATGAAGTTTATTAAGCCTAACTAATTTTCTATCGGTTCCAGGAGCTGTAGATGTAACCCAAATAGATATCTGGCACAACCTCAAAATGAATAATGGCTCAAGGGACTGGAATGTGAGATGGAGCCTGTAAATCACCAGTTCAAATTTCACAAAGGTCGCTATGGACTCAAAGTCATTTCCACTTGATGGTTGTTCAGTGGCCTATGTAAAACGCGGTGTGGGGGTGTCACGCTGTTTGGAGTGGCTCACAGCTGTGAGTGGTTCCGTGAGGGCAGACATCCCAAACTGGTGGTAAGTGCTACAATTAGATTTCACCAAACCAATAACAAATGTGAACTTCTGGATCACTCTAACACAGCGTTTCCCAAACTGTGTTCCGCGGAACACTGGTGTTCCACAGGATGTGAATAGGTGTTCCGTGAAAGAATCATAATTAAAAAAAAAAGGGTCTTTAATTTTTTTTTTTAATTTTAAATTTGGCATATTTGAAGCGTAGTTTACAACTCTTTTTGAATGACTATAATTTAACATAAAACTCTTTTTCCGGTTATTGATAGATCTCGTATTGAATATCATGGCGTAAATTGAACGCGGCACACAAGCATGTTGACGTTTACCCCTTTTGGGCACGTTTCAGTTAGTGACGTCGTACCCCTTCTGCTCGAGGCTGTGCCAACTACAGTGGTATGCACACACCATTCTCTTTACGCCATGTTGAATATAACATATTCACGCAACACGTTCAAACCTGTGGGTCTTTACCGTGTGTGCGATAAACACAACTAAACTAGCTTCACTCGAAACAGTATAAATATTTGTACAAACAAAATTTGACAAAAATCAGTATTTCTAAATATTGTTATTAAACCTAATCACAATAGATCTGTGGCTAAAAGAAGGAACTTTGAAATGAAAAGCAAGTTCTTCTGGTACTCCAACTGTGGCCGAAATAAACGAGCAAAATATTGTGACACTTCAAAGTGAGGATGAACAATCACAGTCTTTTGTTGCCGAAAAATCTGTTAGTACTAGTGAGTTATCCAAGGTGAAAGAATTTCCACCGAAGTATATCAAAAAACAAGAAGAAGCAGGTGTTAAAAGACCGAAACGAAAGTATGATGAAAATTATTTGTCTTTCGGTTTTACTTGTGTTGGAAATAAAGATGTTCCTCATGCGCAGTGCGTTGTGTGCAACAAAATACTAGCAAACAGTTCATTGGCTCCTGCTAACTTCGTAGGCATTTGGAAACCAAGCAGGCTGAATACAAAGACAAAGATATAAGTTTTTTCAAGAGGCAGCGTGACTCACTTGGAAATTGTAAACTTTCAATGATTAAAATTGCTAAAACAGACAACAAAAGTGCAACAGAGGCATCTTATCGAGTAAGTTACCATATAGCGCTTGCCGGAGAAGCTCACACTATTGGAGAAACGCTTATCAAGCCTTGCGCGAAAGATATTGTAATGTGCATATTGAGCGAGCAGTCTGGTAAAAAAATTGATGCTGTACAGTTGTCAAATAATACTGTGGCACACCGTATTAAAGATCTTGCCGATGACATAGAAAAAGAGCTAGTTTGCCGACTGAAAATTTGCCATGAGTATTCATTGGAGCTAGATGAGTCCACTGACGTTTCAGGACTTGCTGTGCTATTAGTATTTGTCCGATATAGATTTAATAATATTATTGAAGAGGACCTGCTCTTATGTGAATCTCTGCAAAGCAACATGACTGGAGAAGAAATATTCAACTGCATCAACAATTTTATCAGAAAGCATGAAATTAGTTGGGGAAAATGTATCGATGTATGTACTGACGGTGCTCGAGCAGTAATCGGGAAGATGAAGGGAGCTGTAACGCGAATCATAAGTGTGGCACCAGAAAGCACTGAGAGCCATTGTGTTCTACACAGACAAGCACTTGCAGTTAAAAAAATACCAGCATATCTGAAAATTGTGCTCGATGAAGCAGTACAAAGTATCAATTTTGTCAAATCTCAACCACTTCAATCCAGGTTATTTAAAATTTTGTGCGAGGAAATGGGTAGTCAGCACAAAATGCTTCTTTTACATACAGAAGTGAGGTGGCTATCCAGAGGAAAAGTGCTTGTGAGGCTTTTTGAGCTTCGTAGTGAACTACTGGTATTCTTCACTTCAGATAATTCAGGATGAAAATTTAATGACTGTCTCACAAATTCCTCATGGCTAATGAGACTTGAGTATCTTGCAGATATTTTTGCAAAATTAAATGAAATTAATCTGTCGCTGCAAGGAAAGAATATGACCATTTTTACTACAATGGATAAAATTTTGTCGTTAAAAAAGAAACTGGAATTCTGGGCATCTTCTGTTGAACAGAATAACTTCGACTGCTTCCCTACAGTACATGAATTTTTAACAAATAAATTCTACAGTCCATGAAGAATTTTCCAGCACCATTTTCCAGCACTTACATGACTTGCAGGCCTCTTTATTAGAATATTTTCATACAACTACTAATGATAATGCTTGGGTTCAAAATCCGTTTGTAATTACAGCCAAACCAGTCGGCTTTACTGCGCACGATTATGAAAGGCTAATTGATTTAAATTCTGACTCTGATTTGAAACAAAAGTTTAAGGATCTTCCGCTGAATAATTTTTGGAGCAGCCTAATAGAAGAGTACCCTAATGTGGCTAAACGTGCAGTTTGAGTGCTCCTTCCTTTTGCTACAACTTATTTGTGTGAGATGGGATTTTCATATTATACTGCAACAAAAACCAAATATAGGAATAGACTTGATGCTGCACCTAACATGGGGATTCAACTTTCCAGCATTATTCCTAATATTAAGCGAATTTGTGATAGAAAAACGCAGAAACACCAATCCCATTAAATCCAAATTTGTATTTCTGTTTATAAAATAGATTTTCCTAGTAAAAATCTAATTTGTTTGGTGTTTGTGTATATATAAAAACAATTTTTTTAAGTAGAACACTGTTTTTAATTTTGACTCTTGCACTTGATTTTTGTACTACTTTATACGCGCTTTCCAGTTAGAAATTGTTAGTTCAAGTTATTTTAAATTTGTATTTTTGTTTTGTTTTATAAAATAAAATATATTTGAGCACAAATAACAAATTTTTTATTTGAAAACCAAACGACTACAAAATAATATTATAAGTGTTCCGTAATAGGCTAAAAAGTGTTCCGTGGCCAAAAAAGTTTGGGAAACGCTGTTCTAACAGTCTTACACCATTGAGTCACAGACAATCCCCTTAGACTCTCCAGTCTATCTTGCCACCCAGACAAACTGGACTTAGTGATAAGTGGTCACTTTCACCAAAAGTCACACCACATTTAGGTTGCTTCCAGTCCCATGAGACCAGTCACTTACACCAGATCAATTGGTACTCTAGATCCTACACCAAAGACAACGCCTGTAGTCAATCCTCTAATAAACTATCAAAAGGTTTATTAACTAGAACAAAGGAATAAGAGAGTTATTTACAGGTTAAAGCAAGCAAACATATACACACCAATGAGTTACCATATAAATCCTAAGAGTGACAGAGTTGTAGTGATCTGGGCCTGCCTGAAGTGTCTTTCAGGGCAGATCCAAGGGGCAACCCCTGGGGATATCTGGCTGCAGCTTAGAATCTCTGGCCCTTCAGAGTTCAAACAGCCAGCAGGTGCAATTTCTTCCTGTCAGTGATTTTTATTCCCTTCCCCCAGAGTCAAAGTGCACATCTCCTCTTCATGGATGGGGTAGGAGGGGGTGGAGGGCAATCAACAAAATATTTTGTCCTCTGATGTCCCACAATGGTTTGTCTGGTGTCTATGGGCCTTCTTCTGTTGAGCAGGTGATAACACCTCCTGTGGCAAACTAGTATTTCACACTTGGTAATGTTTCTCTCCTGACTCTGGGGGCTTGAAGTTTCAGAGCAAACACTTCTACAGTTACAGAGCAAACATGTAAATATCACCTTATAACATGGGATATAGCTATTATCAATTAGATTAATGCATGGAGCAACATACAAGCATTTCATAGAGTCTAAACACTAAATATCTTCCTATAAGACTAATACCTATTTTGAGCAAAACTAACATACAGGTGACCTGGTCAGGTCTCCAGTTACGAGGTTGTCAATTCTAAGCTAATGCCTGTAGCCTGGGCAAGAGGTGGCATCTGGCCTGCCAGCGTGACGGGGGTTAATCCAATTCCTAGTAGATACCGGGGTGCTGGAACAATTTTTATAATGGGGTTTCAGAGTAGCAGCCGTATTAGTCTGTATCCGCAAAAAGAACAGGAGTACTTGTGGCACCTTAGAGACTAACAAATTTATTAGAGCATAAGCTTAAATTTGTTAGTCTCTAAGGTGCCACAAGTACTCCTGTTCTTTTTGCGTATAATGGGGTTGCTGATGATGGAAACCATGTATTTGGTATTACTACTGCAAGCCGGGGGTGCAGCAGCATCCCCAACAACCCTAGTTCCAGCACTACCAAGTAGATATGTCAGAAAAAATATCCATAATTGGCACTTTTGTTGGCAGCGTCCAGGCTAGAGTTCAGGCACACTGGCAAGGCAGAGCGGGAAGTGCACACTGCTGTACTTGCTCTGTCAGTGCGGTGGAAGAATTTAGTTTCCAGATTTGTCAATCCAGCACCTTTCACTGGCACAAAATTCACATATAGAGATATAATGTAATAAGCTTTGTAGGGTAGGGATAGTAGCTCTGTGTGATCTGCACATTTGCAGGGCTTATATGCACATAATTTTAACAATAACAAAGCACAATGGAAGAACAAAATTCTAGACTTCCATCAGCTGAGCTATTTAAGAGTGATTTTTTTAAGGTAGACAAACTGCCGACACTATTCTAATAGCACCACACTATATCTTACGCATCTAATTGTTTTTACTGAGTACACATATACAAGGTCATAGTTTAATAGGGTTATTTACCTTACAAATGTACAGTAACACCATACAATAAAGCCCTTTCACACCAAAGTACTTCACAAACTAATGATAGGAATTGATTTACCCATAGCTGAAATGCAGCCATCTTTGGAGTGGAGCATAGCAGCACTGCACAGCAGTTTGGGACAGAAGGTGACTCAGGACTTGTCTACACAGCAAGTTACTATGCAGCAAGCCAGGGTATAAATCTGCAGTGCACCAGCCTGCCACATAGTAACTCACCACGTGGACATGGCTACAGTGCAGTGAAAATCTTCAAGTAGCAGTACGCTAAGCTGCACTGCAGGACTTTCATGTGCTGTAGCCATATCCATGTGGCAGGTTACTGCATGGCAAGCTTGTGCGCTGTAGATTCACAACCTGGCTTGCTGCGCAGTAATGTCCTGTGTAGACAAGCCCTTATAGTCCAACCAGTGCACACCATGCAATGTAACATGGAATCTATATGTTAGTCACTACTGTATCAGGATGTGGAATAAATCGAGAATCTTCCACCACAAAACACCAACCAACGTTATTGAAAACCACAGTATCAGATAAGTGTGCAAGCAATGTCTGGTGCATGCACAAATATGAGCAAGCATATTAAATCCAAACAAAATGGATTGGTTGGTTTCAAGTTCTAGAAGTATGCCATATGCCACGAAGGGGTATAACACTCCCCTTGCAGGTGAGGTAACTTACTAGTTATGACTGAGCCCTACATTTTGTATAAAATACGGTATGTACAGACTGCAGCAGACTGCAGTTTTGCAGGTACCTAATAGAACAGATGGGATCTCTTTTAAGATTCTGCCATTGGCTCACCAGTACCTTCAGTATAAACGTCAGAATTTTATTATTTACTTTTAAGGCACTTAAAGGTCTTAAATCTGAAGACACTTAATGGGCTTCCCTCTGTATTCCCTGGAACTTCTGATACCCCATGGAATATACTCTTCACCACGTCCGAGCAGAGCTCAGGTTGAGTAGGGGAGTGGGAGAGTGCAGCGGGCCAGTTGCAGCTCCCTGATTCTCAGCCACCTGGCTTCAGTGCAAGATAGTGCTGTTCAGAAGCTTATGCCACTGGTCCTTCTGCTAGTAGAGGGCCAGGCATAGCAGGACTCCACTCTGCCATGCCTCCTCTCACCCCATTGCTGCCTTGACAAATCCTTTCCTGAGGGTTTGAAATGGGGGGTGTTCTCCTGAGGTCGACAAGGGTGTTACTTTACCCTTTGCCAGTCCCTGGGTGGGGTAGATTCACCCTGTCACAATGACAGTATGTCAGCGTATTTTGTTGTATGTAGTGGTCTCATCCAAACCCATTTTGCTATAACTGCAAACTTTATAAACAACATAGTTGTTCAACCTCATATCATGTTGCTCTTGAATTTCACCCGAAGCAAAGACAAAATGACCAATCCACAGGCTTTGAGAATTGTAGGCCACCTGCCTGATGATGTGGGCTCAACTAGCTACAGAAGTTGTGTACACCAAAAGCCACTGCTTGGTTTGAAAGTGCTGTTCTCCGAATGTTTTCTTCTCCCAGCAGTGCGCAAGGGGTACAGGATCCAGGCCGACAAGGAGAGGGACTCCATGAAGGTGTTGTACTACGTCGAGAAAGAACTGGCACAGTTTGACCCAGCCAGGAGGATGCGAGAGCGATGTGAGAAACAGGCATTGTATGACCCTTCCCAGAGGGGCCTGGACTAGATGACTTCTCGAGGTCTATTCCAGTCCTATGATTCTATGATTAATAGTCTGGAAATTCATAGTGAAGGTTCCACAAACAAATTGAACTTAGACCCCATGGCCTAGCTTTTCAAGAATGTATGATGCCTAGAGTTAGGCTCAGAACATAAACAGGCACCAAAATCTGTGGCATGATTTTCAAAGGTGTGGCTAATCTAGCAGCTCTCACTTAAGTCAGTAGGAGCCGTTCGATGTTCAACACTTTTAAAAATCAGCCCTGTTTATGTAAAAACATAAATAAGGAGTTAGGACCCTAACTTTTGACACCCATGTTTGAAAATCTAGGCCCACATTCCTGCCTTCTCTGTCATATAGCTATGATATAACTGTGGGTGTATGAGACAGTGTGGTGTCTGTATAGTTTTAGGAGGAAATGTGGGTCTGTAATAAGTCTCTTAAGGTATATGTTATGTTATTGGTACAACAGCCCCAATATGCTTTGGGGGATGGAGAGGTAGTTGTATTGGCCACCTCAGTGAAATGGTGGATCTGAAACAGTACGGTTGTTTCGTGCATTTACCAGGAGAAGAGATGTCAGGGATTCTAGCTGTCAATGTGTGGGCAGTTACAGTGGAGGAAGGTTTGTGACACTGGGCAATATGGGATGGGTCAGAGGCACTTTGTAGATTGGTATTTACAGTCTAGGGGGTGCGGGATAGAGTTCACACAGGCAGTGTGGAAGAGGTATCATGGCATGGCAGTACACTGACTGGGGGTCAAGGGGCTGGTTGACATATATAGAGGATATCAGTCTGTGGGGCTGGCAAACATCAAGGCAGAGTTCCTCTGAGTGGCCTCCACTGACTTCTAGGAGACCTTCTCGAAGTGGTGAGGGCTGTGCAGGGTTCTCTTCTCCATGGGCCCATGCGGATTCCTCATTTTGACCCTAAAACCTGCACACCCATCCCTGTTTTTTCATTCCTTGTACCCCATAATCTGTGGGTTCTCTGGCCCCTCCCTCATCTGAAGGGCCAGGCCTTTCATTGTTTTGCTGGGCTCTACCCACCAAGCCAGGGTTCACATCACTGATGCCTTCTGCCAGCACACTTCAAAGTAGACGAACAGACCTAAAAACGTTGCTGGTGAAGAAGACAAGAGAGATCAAATGCCTGAGGTAGCCTAGTAACTGACTCATCCAACCCAATGATATGAGGAGTCTTGACATTCATATGTGGTGGATACAGGTCATTTTCCAAAAAAACTTGTGCCCATTATCATTAGCCTGTGCATCCAATAGGTCCGAGTAGGTGTCTGTATAAAGATGGCTTTAGATCCTGGCAGTCACAGATGTACGAGCTCCCTCAATCAATGATGATAAAGGTTTAGGGAATGGCATTAATCACAGCTCTGTACTGATTAGGAGAAACTAACAAATTACATGTAGTTCTAAAACAGTCATCATGGAACGCATTGCCATTTACACCCACCAGATCTACTATAAAAAGACTCTCCAGATTACAGCGTCTGGAATCCAGATGTCATTGTGCTTGACGGGGTAGTGATTGACAGCGATTCAGCAGACGAGAGATGGCAGGGAGCGTGCAGATCATTTTTTGAGGGGGTTGATCTTGTTTTAGCTTGGCTAGTCTGGCCAAACCCACGGCCAGCCAGTCTGACACCAGAGGAGGTACGTGTGTGCCTATGTGTTATGCCACACTTATACAAAACAGAACACCCATATAAGGCTGAAATTGGACAGGGTTGCACACCAGAGGCATTCTCCAAATCTGTTGAGAGTTGAGATCTAAAATTCACCCTCCTGGGGTAAGAAGGGCCCAAGGCCAGCATTCTGAGAAGGGGTTTGGATTCTGTTTCTGATTATTTTTAATAGAGGGGGACTTGGCTTCTGTCTGAATGTATCAGAACTAGTCCCACCATGGTCTCACTGTCCCTTCTCACACACACACACACATCTCCTCTGCAGTATCTGTTTCTCTCCCCTGTGTCCTGGCAGATAACAACACCATCTCTGAACTCAGCTCCCTGCACGAGGACTCGAACTTCCGTCAGCCTTACCGGCAGGTGCGAAGGAAACCCCTCCCTCCTGCGGGGGACCTGGATGGTGATGCGGAGTACTGGGCAGGGGTGATCAGCGGAGGTGGTGCATCAAGGACACAGGCAGTTTCTGATTACAGGGAGGAGAGGGACAACTTTAAGCACAGGTGAGCGCAGTGCTCAGGAGACAGCTGTACCTGGCCAGGGAATGGTGAAGGAAGAAAGGTCTTATACATCACAGCTGTCCTCACTTTCCTGCTGATCTGTTCCCAGCTGGCAGAGCAGAGGGGATGCAGAATGGGGGAAGATGGAAATGGGGCCTGTCTTGGACAAAAATAGAATTGATCTGATTCCCACAGCTCTCCTTAGCCCATCCACTCAGGCAAAGCCAGAGCCTCTCCTATTCCATGTCTGATAATGTGAAATATTTGATAGTCATTTATAAGGCCAAGAAACCCACACCCCTCCCCTGTGTTCAGTGGGACTCCTGGGAATGGCACCCCAGTCTCTCTGATGCATTAAGAGATACAGTGCACTCTAGCAGGAACCACACCCCAGTCTCTCTGTGCCATGCAGTCTGCAGTGCTGGCCCAAGGGAATGGCACTCCACTCCTTAAAGCACACTAATCCACACATTCATCGCCTGGGAATCTCACCCTAGTGTCTCTGGTGGAGCAGCCTGTAGGAAGTCCAGCTCAGTCCCTTAAAGTGTTCCCTTCCCCAGATGGTCTGTTGGTACAATGTACATTGTTCACTCAAAGCTTGCTGGTGACTGCACTATTGCAGGCTGATTCTTAGTTTCCCCATCAGGGCATATGTGTGCCAACAGGCTTCAGTGCTAGGGAGTAGCTCTTGCTTCCTCCTCCCAGCTCCAATGGGGGGCACACACTGCATCTCACAATTCTGCCCTCCTCTCTCCTGCAGCCAGCAGAGATCGAAGTCGGAAATGCTGTCAAGGAAGAACTTCTCTGTGGGTGTGCCGGCCGTCTCCATGGACGAGCTGGCGGCCTTCGCAGAGTCCTACAGCCAGCGCACCCGCCGGACAGATGTTGGCCAGGAGCCCAGGCGTTTTGAGAGGTCGGAGTCACGAGGGGGACGCGGCGGGGTGGCACAGCACCAGGACAGTTCCTCGGAGGAGTACTATGGCAAGCGCAGGGGAAACCGCGAGCCGCTGACAGACTCGGATCGGGGCTGGTCATACAGCCCACCCAGGAGACGGGCCCATGATGAGAAGCACCTGCCCAGGCTGGTGAGCCGGACGCCTGGAGGGAGTCAGAAGTATGACCACTCCTACCTCAGCAGCGTTCTAGAGAGGAAGTCCCGGAGCTATGAGGAGAGTGGCGAACGGAGTGAGACACCCTCGAAGCTGAGCTCGCAGCCCAGCCAGCGAGGGGGAACGTATTACGCCTGGTCACCGCCGTCCACCTACAAAGCAGGGCAGCAGCAGCAGCAGCAGCCGCCGCCAAAGCAAGAGGAAGGAGAAGACACCCTGCCTCCATACAGTGAGAGGGAGCTGAGCCGGGGCCCTTCGTACAGGACCAGGGAGCAGGCTTACCTCAACGCCTCGGACAAGAAGAGGAAAAAGGAGCCCAAGAAAACAGTGAGGCCGTGTCTGGCGCTCCTGATCCAAATGGGATGAGCGGGGAACACCAGGCAGGGGATGCTATCTAGGGTCTGGGGGATCACCAGACAAGAGATGGAGTTTAGGGTCTTGGTGGAGGAATCCCAGGCAAGGGATAGAGTGTGAGGGACCTTGCCAGAGATGGTACATGTAGATTTAGGAGATCCTGAGGGTGAGGCAGCTATGGGGAATTTTAGGGGATCATGATGGGGAGAGGCAGGGGTTGTGATCTTTGCATTTAGCCAATCATCCTGGAGTGGGTGGGGCAGGAAGGGGAGGTTATCTGGGATAGAGCAGTCAGGGTGGAGTGACTGGGGAGGGGAGGTTATATTTGGGCCTAGGCGGATCAGATGGAGTAGGTGAAGAGGGAAGGTTAGGGGCATAGGAGGATCAGGATGGAGCGATGGGGAGGGGAGGTTATCAGGGTTAGGGGAAACATGGTAGGGATGAGACATTATCTGGGGCTTAGAGGAATTGCGGGCCATATCCATGGCAACCATGCTAGATGAGGGGTGGGGTATCCATTTTGTGGGCTGGGATGTATGTAGTGGCGAATGCTTGTGTAACAGCTCTCAGAGGAATGGTTTTGGAAAGGTGTGTCTGTGTGGAGATGAACTGCTCTGTGTCTGTGTGTGCATGCATGTGCCAAATGCGCTGCTCCTCAGACTGGTTAGTGGGGAGGAGCAAATTCCTGCTCCAGTTTGGTTTGTGGGGGTCACTGAATCGGTTCAAAGGCCTTGGTAGGTCAGGGTGTTGAATGTCCCTTCATGTCCCCTTAGTGGGATACATCCCTCAACTTGGGTAGTGTGATCAATAACCTCTGAGCTTAGTTAGTGTGTGTGAGAGAACGGGGGGCCCTGCAGCTTAGTGTGGAGGTGGAGGCTGCCCCCTTGGCAGCAGGTGCATTCAGCACACTCTGGTGAAGCTAATGCCATTCATTCTGTTGTGCAGGCCCAGCGCCCCGGCCCCCGCCCAAGCTGCCTCTTTCTCCTGGTTCCACATGTGATTTTATGTTTACATTTCTTCTTCTCTCTCCCTCAGAATGATTTCCCAACCAGGATGTCCCTTGTGGTTTGATGTTGTCACAGAAGAGTCGTGTTGATGGGCTGGGTACCATGAGGTGGCCGTGAGGCTGAGATACAGAGCCCTGAGCAAACAAGTCCCAATGAACCTTTGCAGCCACCAGCCATGGACATTCTCTTTCAACTGTCTGTTTCACCATGGGAGTGAAGGCCATGTGTAGAGGCAGACTCCAACGAATAGCTCACATCCCACTTGCTGTGGGAGAGTCCTCCAGGAAAATCTATGATAGGGCTCTCTTTGGAACTCTGTTCCACATTGCAAGGCAGCTGTCACCATATTCTGTGTCCCAAGGGTCCCAAACTGTAAGAGAGGCTGGCTTCTTGCCTCTCACCCCAGAATGCCTCATCCCACATTAGGATAGACCTTTCTCCATACTGCTTGCTCTCACTGTTTCCCATGGCCTAGACTTGGAAGGAAGTTGTCTTCACGCCTCTTGCACTCAGCGCCTTAGGAGCTGGGGACTGCCTCTCACACTCATCACACCAAGGAGTCTCCATGTCCCATCTTTTCCATGCTGGGAGGAGGCCTCATTCTAAGAACTGCAGGTTTCCTCAAGATGGCAAGGCCCCATCCCCTGAAAGTTCTGAAAGAAAATCTCTAACAAAAAACCGCTGAGCGTGTCACTATGCTAAGGGCTGAGCAGGGAGAGAAACAAGCATGGGTTGGTCTGTTTGATATTTTTAGTCCTGTTCATTCAGTGATGGGAACTGCGAGTGAGATTTTATGTACTGTTTTAAAAGTGGATCTAAGTAGATTTTATTGTAATGAGAACATAACATGGTTCTTCTCACTGTTGTTTGTCTCGATATGTGTGCATTTCCTTGAGGCTGAGATATGACCATATAAAGCTTCAGATGGGTAATCTGTTTGATCATATGACAAACACAGCTCGACCTTGTCACTGTTCTGCTTGTGGTGTCATCACACTGCTCTGAACAGTGGGCTTTTTGTTCTAAAGAAACAAGAAGGAGAAAATCTTGGTGTGAGAGAGAAGCCATGGCTCTTCCTTCTGCAAGGATCAGCATTATCCCTTTCTGGTTACCAATCCAGGACATCCGATAGAGAAACAACAACAAAAATAATATCTTGGCTGAAACACACACTTAAAAATCACCTCATTCCAGTTACTTCCAGGTCGCCCACTTCCATCTTGACGTGATTTTAGTGGCTGATGTCTCAGGAACAGCTGAATTTAGAAATGCGTGCTTCACACCATCTGGAAGCATGACATTTCTGCTTTCAAAGAGTATAATATAGTCATTTCTCACTCTAATTTAATTTTTAGCTGCTAAAATCATGTTGGAATTCATGTGGAGGGGGAAAAAAGTAAGATGGTGATCAGAACATGGTTTTAACTTCCACCTGCCAGGGCTAGAAATTAATGGGCACCTTATATCAGTGGGATAGCCAGCATTCCCCTGTGACATACAGCCTTTCTTTCCATTCCAAAAATTAGTAAAGTATCTGGTCTTAAATCTGTTGCTAAGTGCTCTAACAATGCTATTTTGGGCACTAGTGCAGGATTGGACCTTGCAGCAGTATGATTCTCTGTCCCTATTTATTAACATAGCTGCAGTGCTCCATGACTGTTACAAACTTCTCTTTGGATTTGCATTGAACTTGGCACTTTCCTTGCCATATACTGGGAATTACTCAGTACCCTATTTTTGCTTCAGAATGGTGGGGGACAATCCCCAAGAATCTGATGTCACTTGAAGTCATAGTGGGAGATGGGGATTATGGACCATGTGTTAGAGCAGTGGTTCACAACCAGGAGTCTGGGGCCCTCTGGGGGGCCACAAGCAGGTTTCAGGGGGGCCACCAAAGTAAACCAGAGAGGAGGGCCGGCATTAGACTAACTGGGGCCCGGGGCTGAAGCCCGAGCTCTACCACCCTGGGCTGAAGCCGAAGCCCGAGTAACTTAGCTTCGCGAGGCCCCCTGTGGCATGGAGCCCCAGGCAGTTGCCCTGCTTGCTACCCCCTAATGCTGGCCCTGGCTTTTAATCTACTGGATATGCAGAAAAAGTTGTGGCACAGGCAGGGCTGTGGAGTTTTTAGGGCATGTTGGGGGGGCTCAGAAAGAAAAAGGTTGAGAATCCTTGTGTTAGAGGAAGGATCCATTCCCATTCTCCGTCACCACTCTAGTGAGTGTATCTTTGTAAATCCGAGAGAGAGAGAGAGAGAGATCACCTTGTGAGCACACACCATCCTTCTGGGTTTGTTCTGTGTTATTGTTAGACAGACAGAAAAAATTTATACTCTGCTCCTCATTAGTGTGTGATCCTGGAAAGTCCCAGCACCAGAGCCTCCCAAAGAAGAGCTAAGGAGGTTGAAGGAACTCATCCCATTGTGTCCTTTCTACGTGGCATCCAACAACCCCAGACACCATTATATGTGGAGATCTGAAAGAGCTCTGTCAGCCAGTACCATAGCATGAGGGAGGAAAGAGAGGGATTTAAAGTTGTCTTGGAAATCTGTATTTCCCAAAGCATTCTGGAAATTGTAATAGAGTTGTGCCTCCTCCTTAAATCAGTCACTGGTTCATTTGATCAAACCCTCAGGAATCTAACCTATATATTAAAAATAACACACCTCTCACCATGTATTTGGTTCCCTTTTACTCATCTGAGGCTGATGCTTTAGGACATTTGAATACTGGCTGTATAAGGTTTCCATTTAGTCAATGAGGATGAAATCACAGTTGTGAATGGGATAAATGCAGATTTGTAGACCATTTCTTAGATTTAGGACAGGGGTCGGCAACCTTTCAGAAGTGGTGTGCCGAGTCTTCATCTATTCACTCTAATTTAAGGTTTCGTGTGCCGGTAATACATTTAAACATTTTTAGAAGGTCTCTTTCTATAAGTCTATAATATATAACTAAACTATTGTTGTATGTAAAGTCAATAAGGTTTTTAAAATGTTTAAGAAGCTTCATTTTAAATTAAATTAAAATGCAGAGTTGGTGGCCAGGACCCGGTGGCCAGGATACGGGCAGTGTGAGTGCCACTGAAAATCAGCTTGCGTGCCGCCTTCGGCACGTGTGCCATAGGTTGCCTACCCCTGATTTAGGATATCCTGGTAACATACTTATATCCTCTCTGTCTGACTCTCCACATGTCTTACATTACACTCAAACTTTAATGACTGGGAAAGAGTTGAAAGTAAAAAAAAAAAAAAGTGTTGATGTTTCTGATCAGGATAATTATACCTGGAAATGCACCAGGACTAGAGTCCAGGCACATTTTTTTCCTGGGTGACACACATAACATTCCAGTCTCAAAAAAGGACCACGCTCCCCAAAGCCACATTAGGACACTGCACAGTCCATGCTGTTCCACTCTTAATCTATAATCACACACACACACCCCCGCCTGGCTGTTTAATATTTTCTGTATGCAAATGAAGTTCTATACACTTGGTGACTGAGACAAGCTGTAGACTGGATTATTTCTCCAGTAGGGAGGGGGATCTCTGCACCAGCTCCAAATAGAACAGTTCATAGGATGGATGGGGGAAAGGGAACTGTGGTTTCTATAGCTACAAGGATCCATTGTCCCATAAACTCTGAAAAGCAGCATCAGCAGTGCTATTCTAGCCCATGGGCTGATACAGTGCTGGGAAGATTCACTTGTCATTGTTTCAGATGAGGAAAAATGGCAAGTGTTTATCCACTTAATCTGTCAGAACATCTGTAGAGTGACCAGCACTGTAAAATAAACCAACCTAAGTATTCCACTTAATCTGGGAGTGACAAGGATCTAAAATTCTAAATTCTCTATTGATCAATTTTATAGCTAGCATAAAATTAAGATCCTTTCCCTGCAGGATGTCGATATCTGAGTCACATCAAGGACACGGATATTTTATAATCACAACATGAAATGTACCCCCTCTTCCTTTCTAGATTATTTGGGAGCAGGCAACAGTCACCTGTGTGCCCAGGTGCCTGATGATGTCAACAGTAAAGGAGATCTTGAGTATCCCAGTGGTGATATTGGACAGATGGGAATCCTCTATCCACCCCTCTGCTGCAGTCGTTTTACTTGTAAAGGAAATTAATCTTGGAGATGCCTCCACCTGGCTGGGGCCCTGTACACACTCAAAGGTGTGCCTTGGGAGCTTCCAGGAGTAACCCTGAGCTAATCTATGCAAAAAGTCTAACTCAAAAGTACCAATTTTAAATAATATACACCCAATATGCACTTAGATTAGAGTTAACAAACCTTTACTCAACAATTTAGAAACACATGATGTAACACACTGAGAATGAAAATGCCACAACCACTTTAAATCAGCAGGGGGCACTTCAATAAATCAGTTAACTGCAGTTTACAGCAGTAAATGAAACTTCGCCAATTTACATTTACACTGCTACCATTTCCCCACCCCCTGAGTGTGCACTCCTCTGAATTTCAGAGTTCTAGATGCTTGCGTGGGCGTGCTTGCTGTTGAAGCTGAGGACAGCACTCTGTTGGTCCAGTAAACCAGTCCAGCTACGGCAACATGGGGAGAGCAATTCTAACTTGGGATCATTTCAAGCTGCACAACCCCTCTGAACATCGGAGTTGTTATAGCCAGAGGTCAGTAACCCCAGATCCTGGTTAGACAATACGACCACTTCATATCTTCTCAGACTCAGGGAAACCCCTTAAGGTCTCTTTGCTATCCCCCTTCCCCTGCAAGCACTTTCCCAAACAACAAAGGTGGTGGTTACTCATACTGCCTTCACTCAAGGCCAACCTCAGTCAGTTCTGGGCACTGGACTGTTGCTGTGAAGCCCAGCAGTTGCCTCTGTGAGCCTCCCTGCTTGATCAAAGAGCCAGCAGCTCCTGGTTTGGACAGAGCTCCACAAAGCAATCTCAGCTCCCCTGACCAGCAGCCCAGCTCCTCACCAAAATAGAGCCCAGGGCATGCTCCCTCTGCATCCCCTGGAAATGGAAGTCTCTCTCTTTTTTCCCAATGGAAGTTGTAGTCTCCAAGGCTGGCTTGCACCACTCAGGGCCTTCCTGACTGGAACACTCCCAATTAAGCTCAGAGGCCCCTCTAAGAAGCATCACTATGTTGACTAGCTAAGATAAGAGTCACAATAAAAGAATACTTTAAAAATGTTTAAACTTTTAGAGCAGCAGCTGGATCAACTGTAGGCAGTCAATCCACTCGTTCTGACAGAGATGTGGTCTGGGCTGCTGAGGGAGATTGACGGAATGGAATGAGAAAATATACTTTAGCTAGCAATGAAAATGACTTTTCAGTGATCATCAGCATTTCTCTGCAATACTTTGTAAACCTGTCCAGGGATGATTTATGAGTAACCTCCCAGACAACTGAAATTGAAAATTAACAGATCAAGCATTTGAATATCTACAAACTTTGGGAAACAGTTGCGAGTGTCTCCTGAAAGATGGGGGAGGGATAGCTCAGTGGTTTGAGCGTTGGCCTGCTAAACCCAGGATTGTGAGTTCAATCCTTGAAGGGGCCATCTGGGGATTTAGTTGGGGATTGATCCTGCTTTGAGCAGGGGGTTGGACTAGATGATCTCCTGAGGTCCCTTCCAACCCTAATAATCTATGATTGTGGCAGGTCCTATGCTGACATTGTAACTGAGGGAGAGGGACTGGCACTTTAAAATAAACCTCCTGTCCCTTGATCATCTGTGTAGAGGCCAATCATGGCCCTTAGTGCAAGGGCCAGACAATCCAGTGCCACAGCTCCACTCCCCATTCTGTATCAGTCAGCAGAACCATGGCGCATCCTTTTAAAAGGTATCAGAGCTCTCACTCTGACCTGTGCTTTCCCAGTGACTCAAGGAATTCTGGCTGTGAATCAGCCAAATGCCTCTGGGGACACTTGCTGGCATGGGATATGTCCACAGCCCCCACTTAATGTTCACACGTAGCCCTGGTGGTGCTTTGTAGAGGCCTATTTTGTTTACATTTCACTTTCCTTTTCCAACAAATATATTGTAGATTTGAGAAAATCTTGATTCCCACCCCTAAAGCAATGAAGAAATAGAGACTGGATCCAACTTCTGCCCCATGCTGGACAAGGGCACCACCACAAGACCAACAGTCAGTTACATTTAAACTAGTGGAATTTCCCATTGCTTGAACTTGTAGGACAGGTAATAGCAACGTTGAGCTGAGTTGTTCCATTTTCAAAAGCTGCATCAGCTTTATGAGTTTCCCAGACACCACAATGGGCTGGGGTTCTTTCCTTAATGGAGGTGTATTAGAACTTAAGAACTAGCCCATTAATGCTTGTCCTGGACTACTTGAGTCAATGGAGAGGGTAGTGTGACCCTTCCTTTTATTATTTTCTACCCCTCTTCAAATATTTTCCCTAATAAGAGCCCAATCATGCTAGAGCTGAGCACTCTCAATTCCCACTGATTTCAATTGGTGTTGATGTCACTCAGTATTAGGCTGAAAGTATTTGGCACTTTGTCCCATCCATTTGGCCTTCCATGCTCAAAATTTCTACTTTTGTCAGTTGGAGTCTGGGGTACTCTCAGTAGCTCACAGGATCAAGCCCTTGATCAGTAGTAAGTCAAACCCAGCACCACAAGAAAATTTAACCCAGCCTGTTACTAAAAGAAATAGTAAAATTGGTTTCAAGATCTTTCTGGGGGAAGCTGGTGATATCAGCAGATTGCTAAGTCACAGATAGAATGATAGAGGGATGGCGGGAGCACAAAAAGTTTACAGTCACTGCAATGGGGATCGGGACTTAACTCATCCCTTCTGAGGGGACCTTTTTCAAGAACGTTGAGCAAAAGCCCTTTGGTCACTAAGGTTTAGGGGAGTTAGCTACAAACACACACATGCTTTCCCCACTGGGTATGTGACCAGACAATGAAAGTTTGTACGATATTTGATATCCTGCTGGAGAGTTTTGCTGGGTGAAGTTTCCCTGCAGCTGGAATTCTCCCTTTCTAGCTTGCTCCTGCAGTTCCAGCTGGTCCTAGACAAATTAATTTTTTATGTGTCAAACTCAGTGGTGATTATTTTTCTAGCACCCCTTTGAACTCTAAAACCTTTTTTCTCCAAGGAGACACAGCATAGTTTCTGGGCTATCAAAATCAAACCAACTGACAAGTGGTGACCATTGATATTTTAAAACAAAATATTATCAATTTTGTTATATTATTTTTAAATCTACCAATAAAGTGTATTTTCCCTACATATGTTACGCTGAAAATTCATGAAGGGGAAAATCAAACACATAGCATGAAGATTATCTTCCTGAGAAACAACCACCTGGATGAATATTCCTTTTTCTCCTGGGAATGCCTACAAGATTTCAAGAAATTCTGCTCTGTGCCCCTAAGAGGTGCAGCACAGAACTCATAGCTCAGGAGGACGTGGGGGGCTAAAGTGATTTTAAGCCACTTTTGAATCCTCCCAATTCTGGATTGTTCCACAGGGTCAGAGAGGCCCCTGGCATAATTTAGACAGCCGGGGGTCTGTGGAAATTACAGCAGCCACCCTTGTTGCTCCAGATTTGAGAGGTGTATGAACTCCAGAATTCAATTAAACTAATTGCAACCATATTATGTACATTCAGCCACCATGAATTAATAAAATAGAACACCACATAGTTAAGGGTTAATTTGAACAAGCAGGGCTTTGGGAGGCAAGGTCAAATGCTAGCTGCATGCCTGCTGTTTCTGCTAATCAGAATAGGAGGAGGGGAGAAGAGTCAACAAATTGAGACTGAAAGAAAATAGGTGGATTGAAACCTTGAGTTTTGGGTGCCTTTGATATAGAAGCTTATTTATGACTAAGATTGTTAGGAATGTTTGTTGCCAAGTAGTTTATTGAAGTTAGGAGAAGTGATGACCCGGTAGGGGTCACCATGAGCTATGTGTTTCATAAACGTTAGTTACAAAAGACTAGGTAATAGCGTGTACTTTGGAGGAGTTCTCTGAAGCTATCCTGAGAAACTTTTTCCTGACACCATACTCCCCGGCGGGGAAGCAACCGGCCATCATGAACCTGCTGTAAATTATTCAATATCATCTCAGATTCTAGGTAATTATATGGGATGTTTTAAACCTATTACTTATGTCTGTGTGTGCTTGAATCTAATAAATTGTAGTTTTAACTCACTTACTTGTGTTAATCTTTCATCACCGGGAATTGCTGCATTCCCATTGATTTATTCCTGACACCACCTGGAGTGAAACAGTTAAGTTACCACTGCTTTGGGTTCTGAAAACCCTGGGTAACAATCCCAGCAGGCTACAGCATGACCCAGAATCTCTGCAGTGCTGAATCCCCACTCCTGGTAGGCCAGGACATCTGAATGGGGCTTTGAAGGACAGACTTATGGCTGATTTCTGCAGTGGCTGGGCCAGGAGAATCTTCTCTCAGTTGGATATGCGGTTTTTAGGGCACCTTACCACTGTTCTGATTCTTTTACCTTGTAGTAAACAATAGAATGGGGGTGAAGATCTCAGCCCCTGAGCCCATAAGTCTCATGCACCACTTTCTCTCAAATGTTCCTCATTCTGGAGGACAGCTCAAAGTTCCCTACATTCCACACACATCTTATATTCTTTCCCCTTTATTATTTAAAATTACTGGCATCAGAAATAAAGGATCATGAAGTTGAGGTGATAGAAAATGTTGCTGACACTAAATGAATCAATCCCACATCCTTTCAAGTTTCCTGCATAAATAATTTTGTGTGACCCTCATTATAGGCCTTTGCTATGCTTAGTGGCCCATTTTGGGGCCTTGACAGGTTGAGAGGCATTCACCTACATCACTCCTCTACTGTTCTAGCTTTTTGTTCAAGCTCTTCTTTGGTTCCTGTCTTCTCTCTTCCCACTCCCCTCTTTTCTTTGCTATCCTTAGTTAAACCTTCAATCTTTCACATAAGGGAACACTGTCAGCTTAGATTTGGCCCCAAAACAGTTAAAAAACAACCAAAATAGGAAACTTTCCATTAATACTTTAAAAATCCATGCAGAACATAGTTTTGAAACATAAGCATTCCCCAGCACCATTTGCAACCCGTCTTGTTGCACTAAGAACCTTGAAGTGAAAATAACTAAACACAAAAAAGGAAATTCACTTCATAGATTTTCATCACCCAGGCAGAGATATATTAAAAAGAAACCCAATGACATATGCTATGGAAAGCAACTAGAGTCTAAGATGTTATTAGTAACAGAGAAGGTAATGGGTTTAAAAGGATGAACTTTAAATTAACAGGTTTCTTTTAAAAGTACAGTACTGGTCTACAAAAGCAACTCTGCAGGGGACTTCATGTTTATTGTCTCTCAACAATTTTAGGTCAAATCTGCCCACTTCATAAGTAAAAATTTGTTTCCCCCTATCTACCACATCTGCAACCTCTTCATGCATTCTGAAAGTCAACCATCACTCCCCTTCCCCATCATAAAGATCCTGCAGGCCAAATCAGGCCCTTAATAACAGTCAAGCTAGTGCATTATCTCCCATTTATACACTTAGTCACACCTGTGCAATCCAATCAGCTCCAAATTATCTCCTCCCTCACACCTGTATAGCCCAACGGGCTTCAAATTGGGCCCTCAGTTACACCTGTACAACTGCATTGTGCTTAGGAGGGACTCACACTTCAAACAAGCCACTATAGTGTAACAGTGAATGCAGAATATGGGCTGGGGCTTTAAAGGGACGTTAGGGTGAGATTCACAAATGGACAGTGCTGAGTGTCGTGATGCCTAACTTTTAGTTTCCTAGAAAATCACAGCAACAATGCTAGGATCTATAAAGCCTGAGTTAGGCACCTAGGTTCCCTGTGCAGTGAATGCAATCCACAAAGCCAGCCTGCTAGGAGGGGAGCCCCCTAAGCTAGCTAATGGAGATGCCAATGAGAGAGGTGTGTGCTAAGCCCCAACCCTTCTCCTGAAGATAGGCGCCTAAGTCCAGGCTGCAGTGTGGTGCTCATGTCTGCTAAAAACCCACCAACGGGGAGAAGATAGACATTTGGCCACCTAAGGTGTATGCAGGGCTTGAAACAAAATGGCTAGGGGTGGAAAGAAAGAAGGAGGAGGAGGAGCTCCCTTATAACCTTTAGCCTCACATACTCACGCACAATGTGGGAGAGACCCGGTTCAAGGCCCCCCTCCTCCTGATGGGGAGAAGGGATTTGAATAGGGATCAGCCACCTCTCAGCTCAGCACCCTAACCACTAGGATTATAGAGTTATTCTAACTTTTGGCTCAGTTAATATTTATGCATTCTCTTGCTTAATTAACAGGGAACAACCTCAATAAGAGAGGTTGAGGAAGCCCCCTTAGAATAGTCTACAGTCTAGTGATTGGGGCATTCACCTCAGGATTGACTGAGGCCTGTTCAAATCCCTTCTCCCCCTCAGGAAGAGGGAGGGACTTGAACCAGGCTCTTCCTCACCCTGGGTGAGGCCCTCCCCTGGCTGTTTTGTGTGGACTAGCCTGAAGGGGTCAATCCAGTAGGGCATACTTAGTGGCTGCCTACTGGATCTGCCCCCTTGTGACTTACACAGTTGAATGCCTATTTAACATCTTTCCCAGCTTGTTAATCGCTCTGGGGCTTAGGCGGGAGATGGCGTCTGGGTGCCTACCACAAGGCAGTAGTGCACATGCTGAGGCAGGAGATAGGTGCCTGGAGTGATGCTGCAGTGTACACCCCCAGAGGGAAAAAAATTAGGCACCAAGTGAGATTAGGCACCTACAGGCTTAGGCAGCAGCCAGGCTGCTGTTCTGTGGATCACAGTGATCCCTAAAAATAGGCCTTCGGTGCCTAAGTACTTTTGTGGATTGCAGCCTGCGTGCCCAACTGCCATTGATTCCCATAAGCCCCTTTGAAAATCCAGTCATGGTACATAATCCCCTTGTTGTTGTATTCACGGGTTATGCATTGCTCATGTACATGGCAATCTTTTTTTCTCCCAGTATGCCAGGAGCGAGTTGTTCTGTTTAACTGCACTCAGCTTTTGTTACTGCTCCTGTGCTCTTCTCTGCACACTGAGGTTATTTTCAAAAGAAAAAATAATAATAATGCCAAGGATAATGGGGAAAAATAACAGAACGTTTATTATTTTTTTAATACCTGGTGTTTTTTTCTCATACACCCTTCTCATCCAACGTTATCCATTTGTCAAAATTTTAAAGCAGGAAAAGCTAATGCCAATCTGCCCTGATTATCCTGTAGGTAAGTAATTTGTTCCCTTTCTCTCAAGAATCAAAGTAATTTTGCTTTAGTCTACCCATAGGGCATATGTGCTCATTTTTTGTAGGCCTGCAGACTTCTTTTGCACTGGTTTTATTGGTGCAAATTAGGGCTGTCGATTAATCGCAGTTAACTCATGCAATTAGTTAAAAAAATTAACTGCGATTAAAAAAAGTATGGCGGTTAATCACAGTTTTAATTGTACTGTTAAACAATAGAATACCAATTGAAATTATTCAATATTTTGGATGTTTTTCTACATTTTCAAATATATTGTATTCTGTGTTGTAATTGAAATCAAAGTGTATATTATTTTTTATTACAAATATTTGCACTGTAAAAATGATAAACAAAAGAAACAGTATTTTTCAATTCACCTCATACAAGTACTGTAGTGCAATCTCTTTGTCGTGAAAGTGCAACTCACAAATGTAGATTTTTTTTGTTACATAACTGCACTCAAAAAACAAAATGTAAAACTTAGAGCCTACAAGTCCACTCAGTCCTACTTCTTGTTCAGCCAATTGCTAAGACAAACAAGTTTGTTTACATTTACAGGAGATAATGCTGCCCTCTTCTTATTTACAATGTCACCAGAAAGTGAGAACAGGCATTTGCCTGGCACTTTAGTAGTTGGCGTTGCCAGGTATTTATGTGCCAGATATGCAAACATTCATATGCCCCTTCATGCTTTGGTCACCATTCCCAGAGGGCAGCATTATCTCCTGCAAAAAGTAACCAAAGTGGTTTGTCTGAGCGATTGGCTGAACAAGAAGTAGGACTGAGTGGACTTGCAGCTGTTAAAATTTTACATTATTTTTGAATGCATTTTTGTTGTTGTTTTTTACATAATTCTACATTTGTAAGTTCAACTTTCATGATAAAGAGATTGCACTACAGTTCTTGTATTCGGGGAATTGAAAAATACTATTTCTTTTGTTTTTTTGCAGTGCAAATACTTGTAATCAAAAATAAATAAAAAGTGAGCACCGTACACTTTGTATTCTGTGTTGTAACTGAAATCAATATATTGAAAATGTAGAAAACATCACAAAATATTGAAATAAATGGTATTCTATTATTGTTTAACAGTGCAATTAATCGCAATTAATTTTTTTAATCGTGATTAATTGCGATTACATTTTTTAATCGCTTGACAGCCCTGGTGTAAATGCTTTTATTTTGCTTGTTTGAGCCTCTTGCACCCTCCCTTCTCCTTAACAGTCTGGATTCATTTGTTCTTTCTCATAACCAATTGTATTAATCCCCCCCCGCCGCATGTTTTAAATTAATGGTCAGAAACCACAGAATGTTCGGAACTTGATTTGACAAGCAGCTACATGTGTGGATGCATATCCACTGAGAGGCAGCATTATCCACGGATTAGATCCGGAGTCAAGAGAACTGTGTTCAGTTCACAGTTTTGCCATACATTTGCTGTGGGACCTTGGACAAGTCACATCCTCTCTCTGGCCTGGGCTACACGGGGGAGTGGGGGTCAAACTAAGATACGCAACTTCAGCTACGCTATTCACGTAACTGAAGTCGAAGTATCTTAGTTCAACTTACCTGGCCGTCCTCACGGCGGCGAGTCAACCACCGCGACTCTCCCGCCGACTCCACTTACTCCTCCTGCCGAGGTGGAGTACAGGCGTTGATTCGGGGATCGATTTATCGCGTCTAGACGAGACACGATAAATCAATCCCTGATACATCGAATACTACCCGCCGATCCGGCGGGTAGTATAGACATACCCTCTGTTTTCCCAATGATAAAGTGGGGATAGTATATACTGATCTGTCCCACAGGGAAATTGTAAGGCTTAGATAATGTTTGTAAAGTGCTGATGGGCCCAAACCAAAACCTCAGATTTGTCTTTCTTGGACTTTGGGGAAAGTCAAATCTTGATCCAAACTTCATTTCTGTTCCCATTTTCCATCATGAGCTGAACCAAAAGCCAGCTCTAAACTTTAGAAAAGTTGTATCCAGATCCAGATTTTGTGGTTGGGGACCATCTGTATGCTTGAAGTCTATTGGATCTACAAACATAGGGTACGTCTATACCCAGCCGCTAGTTCGGCGGCTGGCAATCGAACTTCTGGGTTCGACTTATCGCGTCTTGTCTGGACGCGATAAGTCGAACCCGGAAGTGCTCGCTGTGACGGGTTGGATCACAGAAACCCCCTTGGGAGCTGCCACCCAATGTGCAAAGACTACCCCTGCTTCTGTTTTCCCTGCCAGCTCAGGACTCCAGCACCCTGTCTTGCTGAGCTAGACACTCCCGTCTGGCTCCAGACACAGACCCAGGGTCTGAATCACTTGTCCCAAAGCTGCAAGTTTACCTGAAAACAGCTCGCAGTAGCGTGCTTGTCTTTAGCACTCAGATGCCCAACTCCCAATGGGATCTAAACCCAGATAAATCCGTTTTGCCCTGCATAAAGCTTATGCAGGGCAAATTCATAAATTGTTCGCCCTCTATAACACTGATAGAGAGATATGCACAGTTGTTTGCTCCCTCAGGTATTAATACATACTCTGAGTAAATTACTAAATAAAAAGTGATTTTATTAAATACAGACAGTAGGATTTAAGTGGTTCAAAGTAGTAACAGACAGAACAAAGTAAGTCACCAAGCAAAATAAAATAAAATGCGCAAATCTATGCCTAATCAAACTAAATACAGATAATCTCACCCTCAGAGATGTTTCAGTAAGTTTTTCTCAGACTGGACACCTTCCAGGCCTGGGCACAATTCTTTCCCCTGGTACAGCTCTTGTTGCAGCTCAGGTGGTAGCTAGGGGATTCTTCATGATGGCTTCTCTCCCTCTCTGTTCTCTTCCCCCCTTTATATATCTTTTGCATAAGGCGGGAACTCTTTGTCTCTCTGGGTTTCCACCCCCCCTCACTGGAAAAGCACCAGGTTAAAGATGGATTCCAGTTCAGGTGACATGATCACATGTCACTGCAAGACTTCATTACTCACTTGCCAGCACACACATATACAGGAAGACTCACAGGTAAATACAGTCATCTGCAGACAATGGGAGTCATCAAGATTCCAAACCATCATTAATGGTCCACACTTTACACAATTACAATAGGCCCTCAGAGTTACATTTTATATTTCTAGTTTTAGATACAAGAGTGGTACATTTATACAAATCAGATGATCACACTCAGTAGATTATAAGCTTTGTAATGATACCTTACAAGAGACCTTTTGCATGAGGCATATCCCAGTTACTTAACATTCACTTATTACCGTATTTTCTCTAAAACTATCTCAGTTACATTATATTGACTTATTATCAAGTTTTTATAAAACCATATAGACTGCACAACGTCACACTCGCCGTCGACTGCGGTACTCCAGCTAGACGAGAGGAGTACCGCGGAGTCGACGGGGGAGCCTGCCTGCCGCGTGTGGACCGAGGTAAGATCGAACTAAGGTACTTCGAACTTCAGCTACGTTATTCACGTAGCTGAAGTTGCGTACCTTAGTTCGATTTGGGGGGTTAGTGTAGACCAAGCCATAGGGTGGAAATCTCATGAGAACAAGCTCACCCTTCTGAGCTATACTCTGCTTCCTATTGTTGGTCAGACCTTCTCCTGGAGATTTTCAGCACTCCTATTTCCATTCCCAGCCTAACCCAGCAAGCACAAAGGCAGCAGCAAAAAAATAAAAAAAATTAAAAAAAAAAAGCATGGATTTTTTAAACGTGAAAAAATGTTCGAGGTTTTTCATGATTTAGGCAAAGATTCTCCTTGATTTAAACAGGTTTGCCTGACTCTGCTTTATATGCTTCACACAAGGTGGCGTCACAGCATTTCCAGACGTGGTATAGGAGAAGAGATCATGAAATTTCTTTTCTCTCTGTGTGACCTTGAACATCCCATGTTTCTGTAATCTAGTATAGGGATGAAGCGCCATCTGGTGGCTCTCATAGACCTTTGCATTAACCTCTTCCTAGGTAATTTTACAACCAAGCACCACTTTAGCCCCTCAGTATCTTGGCTTGAAAACTGCCACATTTACTCTGAAGGCAAAGAAGAAAGTTTCTGCAGAGTCTGAACACAATTAATAGGTAATTAAAAATACTGTGATTTGAAATTTTGACTTTTGTCTGTTTCTTCGACTTCCATTATCTTGAAAAGAAAAATCCTCATGTTTTCAAAGTAGTACCACGTCTCATTGCCCATTAGACTGTTTGATGAAAAGTTTAAATGAACTGAGTATCTTTTGTGATTACCAGATTTAAATTAGCTCCATTTTAAAATATTTGCAAAGTGTTTAATGTACCCTTTTTTCTCCAGCAAAACCACACACCACCAAAGTCTGATGAGGGGTTTTTCAAGAGTAGAAGTAGTAAAAGATTACACTACTGCTCAGGCAATTAATTTCAGAGGGTAAAGGTTTAGACTATTATGAATTAAAGTAGAAATGGGATTTACACCCGGATTTCAAAGCCTTCAAAGTACAGGCATGTTCAGATGATCTAAGGTTTTGGTTCAGCCCATTGTAAAGATGAGGGTTATTTGCAAAATTCAGATCCAGATCTCATTTTGGATTCAGAGTTCTTGGATATTCAGGTACAGGCTTTTGGTTCAAGCTCATCTCTAAATTGGAAGAATAAAAATGTCTCCCAAAAATGTTGTCATGGAACGTTAAGTCTTAGTCATTAGCTTAACTCTTTTTTTTTTTTTTTTTAAGTTACATGCCAGACTTGTTTTCATCACCCTTGCCCTGTAGCAGGTGTCAGTTATTTGCATTTTCTAACTATAACATATTAGCTGCAAGCAGTAGATTATTCAGTGGTTTTCTCACTGAATACATACTGCAGGGTAAAGGTAGCACTAATCAGATGTGTAGATTTACTAAAGATCTAGCTAAACATTTCATTTATTTGACTCCTTGAAGTTCAATGTTTCTTGACAAAACCCCAGGTTGCCATTTTACCTGCATCCAATCCAGCAGAAGGGCCTGATCCTGCTTTTACTGAAGTCAGCATTTTTATCAAGGATTTAGAGTAGGATTGGGCCGTAAATCTGGGATCTTTTGGCATACCCCGTATAGACTCTTCACTTGGGGTGAGATACCATTCAAAGATGCTATCACTGGATAGCCATCAGTACGGAGATGCAGTAGCCTGTCCAGTGTGCTAAAAAAGGTGAGACTTGTTTTCTGTTGGAATACTAGTTTTGCACACCTCCCCTCCAATTCTCAATGTTGTTTCCGCTTCAAATGGAGCATGTTTGGCTGTTGCTAGGGGACAATATATAGTCCACATTGGGGCGGGGGAGTGGCGTGGAAGAGGGAAAATCATTTCTGGGCTATGGGACTCAAAGAACCTCTTTGCCTTGGATTTTCAAGAGGCTAAAGGAGTTAGGTGTTCAGGTGCCTGTGAATTTCAGTGGGATTTGAGCCCCTAGTCCCTTAGTGTCTAATGAAAATCCCAGCCTTTGTGCTTATTTTATCTGGGATATCACACCAAAGGTCTCAACCATTTATCACCAATGCTTTGTACTTCTATACAAGGATCACACATTTATTAACAATAATACTTTGTCCTTATTGATTACAAATCAGACGTTGTTCTCTGTATGTATCCTGACATTTCAAAAAGCAATATCTTTCTCAGAGCAGAGAGGAAGTTTAACCCCTTCTTCCTCCCCACCCCACGCCCCTCCGCAAGTTTTCCAAGAGGAATAAGAGGCAGTTTGGAGCAGGGCCGGCTCCAGGCACCAGCCCACCAAGCTTGTGCTTGGGGTGGCACCTGGAGGGGGGTGGCGTGGCGCTCCGACTCCGGCCCCCGGGGAGAGCAGAGCTGCAGTGGGCTCACCGCCGGGGAGAGCGGAGCCGCGGCGGGCTCGCCGCCCTCCCCCCGGCACTCTGGCCGCCGGGGAGCGCGGAGCCCCGACCAGCTCGCTGCCGGGGAGCGCAGAGCCCCGGCTGGCTCGCCGCCGGGGAGAGCGGAGCCGCAGCGGGCTCGCCGCCCTCCCCCCGGCACTCTGGCCGCTGGGGAGAGCGTAGCCCCGGCCAGGCTCTCCACCCTCCTCCCGGGGCTCCGGCCGCCAGCAGAGCCGTGGCGGGCTTGCCGCCCTCCCTCCGGCGCTCTGACTGGTCGGGGAGAGCGGGCCCGAGGCCGGGCTCGGCGCCCTCCCCTGCCGCACTGGGCGGGGGGTGGCGGGAGGCTTTTTTGCCTGGGGCGACAAAAAAGCCAGAGCCGGCCCTGGTTTGGAGGGACAGTTAGAAGTTGTCCCTTCTCTCCAGACCTCCAAGAATCAGTGACTAGGAATGCTGTTTCTTGAAAGAGAAAGGTCTTTGCTGTCCAGATTGCTATGATGCTCTTTATGATCTTGTGTTTCTACCTTCTAACAACCTTAGTCTAAGTACATGAGTGTAAACAATGGAGGATTTGAGGCGGGGGCGGGCGGCTTTAGTCTCCCAATAACAAATAAGTAAGTTATGGATTGCATTCATAAACACTGAGTTTGGAACAGAAGCTTGTTTATTTCACTTAATTAAAAGTGGACAAACCACCATAGTACAAAACTGCTCATTAAACTATAGTCAACAGCTGTTATTTTATTATTGTTTAACTCTACCTCCCTAAATTAAAAAAATGGTCTATGCTCTTGTAGGAAGATTTAGGCTGGAGTAATTAGGTTCTAGGAATACATTCTTATGCCCAGATCCTCCAGTAATTTATGCATGTGCTCCTGGGACTACTCACAGTAGTCAATTGAAAACATACTTAAATGTTTGCAGGATTGAGGCCCTGGGCTTGATGTTTTTGAAGTGCCAAACACCCACGGTTTCAGATGAAATCACTGGCAGGTCTGGGTGCTCAAAACCCCTGAAAATTGAGCCCTACTTACATATAAATATATTTATTTTCACCATTTTGATGTTATGTCCTTGTAAACAGCTGTAAAATAAATGCTCATGCAGCAGAATCTTTATAATCCGGAAGCTCCAGACAGCCGATCATCCTGGTTTAGTACAGCTTCCTAATCAAGAGAGAGTACTATTTTGTACTTGCAGTGATTGTCCAGCTTGTGTCAAACCTGTTGGCTTACTCAAGAATTAGGAGTTACGTTGAGCTGCCAGTGCCAAGTGGCGTAAAAGGAGTTAAATTGCAACTGAGCTAGAGAAGTGTAAGGCCACAACATTTCTATCAGAGGCCTGAAGAGAACTAACCTTGAAGAATGTTTGAAAAGGCCAGGGCAGGGATGGCTGTTAAGACAGTTTGTGTTGTTAAACCAACAGCAGAGGTCTTTGGAGGGGAAACCCAGTCCAGCCCCTGAGCATCAGAGGAACATGAAATCCTTATACTCTAGAAGAATCACTTCATCATCTGCAGGCAGCCAATTAAGCAGCAGTCACTGCCAGCTCAGTTTAATTGGGTTCCCTGTTAAATATCCCAATTAAGATGAATTCAAGATTAGGACTATCCCAATTCATGGGAGTAACAAAAAGAAACGTGGACAAAATATTGGGTACACTCGGTGTCCCTTAATGAGAGAGGGCAGCTGTTAATGAGAGAGTGGAGGAGAATGAAAAAAAAAAAAAAACCACTGCTGTTTATTAAGAGCTAAATTCAGTTCAAATTGCTGGCTTTTTCCAGGACTCCACCCATAGAGCTCTGTACCAGGACACTGAGCACAACACACACATCCGAGGAAACACAAGATAGCAGCATTGCATCATAAGAACTGGCATCAGCTCATTAATCTCAAGAGAAGAATGTTGTCATAATAAACATGTGACACACCACACCACGTGTGGTAAGAGATTGCACTTTCTTTCCTGGCTCCACTCACTTTACCCGGGCCAGCATTACAATGGGTATATTCATATCAGGAGTTAGTATCCACTGTCTCCAAGTACCTTACTGTTACAGCTGTAGCCAGCTCTCAGGAATGGTTAATCTTTTGGTGTGCATCATATATTGTACATCATACTCCTTCCCCTCCTCTGAAATTGCAGGTTTCACTAAAGATTAAAACAAAAAAAAAGTACCATGAACAATAAAATAAAATATGGCCACAGTTTTTCTTCTGTAAATATAGTCTGGCTGGAGGCTGATGTGCTGAGTTCTGGTCATTAACACAGTAAGGGCTAGATTCACAAAGTACTTCAGTTTCAGAGGGGTAGCTGTGTTAGTCTGTATCAGCAAAAACAACGAGGAGTCCGTGTGCCACACGGACTCCTCGTTGTTTTTACAAAGTACTTAGGTGCCTAACTGCTTCTTTAGGCACCTAAGGCCAACATTAAGGCATTAGTAGCACCCTCAGAACTGCCATTGAGCTACCACCCTATCCTTTAGGCACCTATGTTTGGGCCAGCGGCATGTGCAAAGCCACCTAAGTCCTGATGCTGCTCCATAGCTCATGAGCTCCTTGGAGCTGTAGCTCAGGATTCTCAAACGAGGCATTCCCCTACCTGTTTTACCACTGGGGCTGACCCAGGAGGCTTTCTTAGAGCTCACCTACGGTATTGGGTCTCACACAAAAGACAGCCAGGAGTGAGAGACAGAGAGAGATGGTATGTGTGTCTAGAATAGGCAGTGGTTAGGGCATGTAGCTGAGGAGCTGTATTCAAATCCTGTCTCTGCCTGGTTTGGAGCAGGGACTTGAACACAGCTCTCCCATGTCAGTAGTCTAGTCACTAGGGTAGTAGGTACTTTACACTGGGTATAAATAAGGACTGTTGGAAAGTTGGGTTCAAGTCCCTGCTCCACATCCACTTTAATCCCATCATTGCACCAGCCCTTCAGTCACCATAGAGACTTGCAGCGTAGACATGAATTTCTAATGTAAAAATGCTTTTGTGGGGGGCTCCTTCCTCCACCATATAGAAGCAAAAGAAGGCACAAGCCCAATTATTTTTCTTTGCAGGTCACCTGTAGAGGAGTTTCCCTAAATGCCTCACCTTGGGGTCCCAATCCTGGCTGCAGAAGCAAGAGGAAGAGAGTCATGTGTAGCTCACCAAAAATGGAGCAACAGGGTCTGACGTATACTCAAATGCACACTCTACTTGTCATTTGCACTTCTACTCTCCCCTGCCCTGCCTTTACCCATACTGTTCCCTCTGCCCATGGAGACTGACTTCTGGCATAGAGCAAAGTTCTTTACTTTTATTTTTTTAATGAAAGCTTATCAGCCCTGAGGGGACTGCAGGGCTAATCAGCAGTGCCTTCCACACAGGATGCAAATGAGTGTCCATAATAATACCTTATTTGTCCACAGCACCTTCCGTCTGAGGAGCTCAAAAGTGCTTTACAAAAAAATGAATTAATCTGCACAACACACTGAGAAGTAGGTCAATATTAACCCCGTTTAACAGATGGGGAAACGGAGAGCCAGAGTTGAAGTGAGCTTCCCAAGGCCACATAGCAAATCAGTGTCAGACCCTAGCTCCCAAGTCTGTGTTTTAACCACTGGGCCATGCTGTATCTCTAGGGAGGTCTAGAAAGACTATACTTAAATGCAGCTTCTGTAAAGCAAGGACTGGCTGTGTAAATGGCCATTTAAGGAAAAGACTTCAGTGGGAGTTTGTGCTCAATATAAAGCTTCCAACAGTTGCCCTGGAGGGTTCTTTCATGTGGTGGCGTCTTGAACCATGCTCTGAAATTGCCTTGCTAACACAGCAATCACAAAGAAGTGGATGGGGACGAGAAACAGTGCGCTATGAGATCTTGGGTGTGTGCAGGACTCTTTGGACAGGTAAGGGGCTTCAGGGAGCTTGCCCTGATCCAGCAGAGTACAGGAACTAGTCTGAACAGGCTGCCTGATCAATGACTGGTGCACCGTGAGAGAGGAGCAGAGGGCAGTGTACACTGTGGAGGCTATTACACTGGTGCTTGCTGCCGACACTTGCACTGTATTGATGGAGACTGGCACAGTGGCAGATGCCATGGCATTAGCCTTGCTCAGGCCAAGTGCAATCCAAATGTCTGCGTGAATTGTTGGGAGCAATTTTGTTTGTGAAGGCATGGTGTGCTACAGGAGCGCCGGGGATCCAAAGAGGGGCAGGGATGCCAAATTTCTATAGGGTAGACAAAGCTCGAGCAGGCAGGATCTTCTGATAATCCCAGAGTCCTCCTTTGAAAGCTTGGTGTTAAGTCTTGGGTCAAGTGCAGGGAACACATTTCTATGTCAGGTTAACCATTGAGACTTGGAAGCACATTTATCAAAGCAGACATTTTCAAAAGCGTTCTCTTCTAATACTGGATGCTTAACCTGTGACACCCAGTGCCTGAGTTTCAGAGGTCCTGAGCTCCTCCATTGACTTGCAGTTGTTAGGGTCCAGCACCTCTGAAAATCATCTTCTGGGTGTCTTGAGCTGGGCACTCAAAATCCAAGGTAATTTTGGGAAATCTGGGTCTACACATCTCAGCTGCATGATGTGACTCCGTTTAATCTCATCCCTCCCCACAGCCTCCAAAATGATCACTCCCACCATTGCCTGCCTCCCACCCACCAGCTCATTGATTCCTGACTAGTTCATCTCCTTTTCACACACACCCTTACTTCACGGCCCAGCCCTGCTCCCCCACCCCAGTCCCACAAGGCCCTGTGTCCAGCAGCCAGTTGCTATGTGGGATGCAGTCTCTGGTGCTGTCTGAACTGTGGCTGGTATCAGAAGCTCTCCCTGCACTTGGTGAACTGGAAGGGTTTCTCTCCCCGGTAGATGATTTGGTGGCTACGAAGGGTGGCGTTCCGACTGAACGCCACCCTTCCCACACTCGGCACAGCTGTAATGCTTCTCCCCAGCATGGCTCCTCTGGTGACCGTGGAGGTTGGAGCGCTGGATGAAGTGCTGCCCGCAGTCAGCGCACTGCTAGGGTCTCTCCCCAGTATGGGTTCTCCGATGCTTGACGAGGTGCGAGCTCATCCCAAAGTTCTTCCCGCAGATGGTGCAGGGGTAGGCTCTCTCCCCTGTGTGGGTCCTGCGATGCTGGAGGAGGTTGGAGCTGTGGCGGAAGCCTTTCCTGCAGTCCGGACATTTGTAGGGTCTCTCTCCCGTGTGGGTGATCTGGTGTCTAACCAGGGTCAAGGTCTGAGCGAAGGTTTTCCCGCACTCGGCAGTCTGGTAGGGCATCTTCTCTGCCCTGTGGCCAATCAGTCCAGAGTGCTCTCTGACGCTTTTCCTGTAGCTGGTGCATTGGTAGGGTCTCTCTCTGGTGTGCAGTCACTGCTGGGTGATGAGGATGGAGCTGATGATGAACCCTTTGGTAGGGCTTATCTCCCATGTGAGTCCTCTGGTGTTTGACCAGGTCCGAGCTCTGCCGGAAACATTTCCCACACTCAGCACACTGATAGGGCTTCTCTCCTGTGTGGATCTGCTGATGTTTCACCAGGTCTGAGGTCTTCCTGCACTGAGGGCATTTATAGGGCCTCTCCCCAGTGTGGGTCCTCTGATATTTAATAAGGTCTGCGCTCCGGCCAAAGCTCTTCCCACACTCCATACTGCTATAGGGTCTCTCCCCCACATGGATTCTCTGGTGGTTAATAAGGTTGGAGTGGATGCTGAAGCTCTTCCCACACTCCAGGCATTTGTAGGGGCTCTCACCCGTGTGAGTTCTCTGATGCAGAATGAGCTCAGCACTCCGGAGGAAGCTCTTCCCACTCTCTGCACATTTGTAAGGTCCATCCCCCATGTGGGTTCTCTGATGCTGGATAAGTTGTGAGCCCCAAGTGAAGCTTTTCCTGCACTCAGTACACGTGTTTGATTTCTCTCTCACCTGGGTTCTGCCATGGACAGTGAAGCCTTTGGGTCTCCTGCAGTGTTTTGGAGATATTGTATCTTGTCTCTTCTCTCCAGAGTTTTTCTGACCTGTGCTGACCCAGACAATTTCTTCCCGGGTCAGAACTCAGGGAATCATTCCTGTTAGAGCTTCCCAATAACAGCCCAAATGATCTCTCAGAGGCTTCCTGCTGAGGATTTTGCACCTCATTTCCACTCATCATCCCATCATCTGCTGGAAAGAAGGAAAATTCAGACATGATTCATGTCCTTTATTAGACAGAATGAAAACTTTGGGAAGGGAAATTGCAAAGGGTTCAGGGTTGTTGGTCTTTTTATTTGTAAAAAGCGTTGATAAGCTTGAAAATCAGGATATGAATCCCACAAAACTCTTTCCCAGAGGCAGAAACAAGGACTTGGTGGGTGAATTTTCCAAATATCCGCTCTGCCTTTGCTAATTCACTCCCCATATGAAATTAACAGGATCACTCATAGAGCAGTAGCACTAACTCATTAGATATGTTAAATTCACTTCATCCTCTCACAGTACAGCACTAGGGTTTGACGATAGATCAAATGGGAGCTGACTAAAGAGGTTGGGGTAAAGGAGGAAAATGTGGGAAGGTGAAAGGGAGGCAACCTGTGAGAAGGAGAGGAGAGAGTGGAGAGCAAGAAAGCAGGAAATGAACAAAAGAAAAAAGGGGACACCACATGGGGAGGTGGGAGAGAAATTTAAGTAATTGCACACAGATCAGAAAAAGACAGACAGGACAGGATAGGGTCAAGAAAAAGGACCAAAGAAAGGAGGGGATAAGAGAAAATTGAAAATGTGGGAAAAAGAGAAGAGACAAAAGAGAAAATAAAAAGGAGAGAAATTCAGGGATGTACTGGAGGAGAAGTTGGAGGACCAGTGATTGTACAAGGCGAGGGAGGATCAGACAGTGTGCATGGGAGGGAAAGGACCATGTGCCAGGCATAGCAGACATTATGCACAAGAGGAGTGGACAGTCTCTCTGTGTTCCCTGTCCCCACATTCAGACACCTGGATCAGTTCTATCCTCAGATACTTTACTGGGAGTTGTGCCCATGTATCCGAGGGTAAATTAAGGCACTAGGAGTTTGAAGCCTTTTTAATTTCAACTTTCTTTTATTAAACATTTTAAAGGAATGGGTAAAAGAAACAATTTAGGGTGGGATTTTCAGAAGCACTTATAGCTACCTAACTCTACTCCCACTGAATCCAATGGACATTTTACCAGTGACTACAATGCTAAGCACTTTTGAAAAATCCTTAAATGGTTACTAAATACAAATGCTAAATGCAATGCATTATTAAAGACTACTGTTAGTGCAACATTAAGGTTAGAATTTAAACGCAGACATCAGGAAATATAAATGCCAAGGTTCTCATAGCTATCTCTAACCCATGCACGCTGCATGTACAATATGTTAAGGTTATATTTAACCATCTAACATTTAACCATCTAACTAGAAATCAAAAATATTGTGTCAATAAGCCTTGCAAAACTATCATGAAAATGTTATCAGGCCATGCACAAAATCTTGCCCTTCATAGAATCATAGAATATCAGGGTTGGAAGGGACCTCAGGAGGTCATCTAGTCCACCCCCTGCTCAAAGCAGGACCAATTCCCAACTAAATCATCCCAGCCAGGGCTTTGTCAAGCCTGACCTTAAAAACCTCGAAGGAAGGAGATTCCACCACCTCCCTAGGTAACCCATTCCAGTGCTTCACCACCCTCCTAGTAAAAATGTTTTTCCTAATATCCAACCTAATCCTCCCCCACTGCAACTTGAGACCATTACTCCTTGTTCTGTCATCAGGTACCACTGAGAACAGTCTAGATCCATCCTCTTTGGAACCCCCTTTCAGGTAGTTGAAAGCAGCTATCAAATCCCCCCTCATTCTTCTCTTCTGCAGACTAAACAATCCCAGTTCCCTCAGCCTCTCTTCACAAGTCATGTGCTCCAGCCCCCTAATCATTTTTGTTGCCCTCCGCTGGACTCTTTCCAATTTTTCCACATCCTTCTTGTAGTGTGGGGCCCAAAACTGGGCACAGTACTCCAGATGAGGCCTCACCAATGTCGAATAGAGGGGAATGATCACGTCCCTCAATCTGCTGGCAATGCCCCTACTTATACAGCCCAAAATACCATTAGCCTTCTTGGCAACAAAGGCACACTGTTGACTCATATCCAGCTTCTCGTCCATTGTAACCCCTAGGTCCTTTTCTTCTTTTATCATGAGGATGAAATAAATAAAGGTATTTGACTTGACCATCAAAACATTAAAAAATACAATGACTCATCTTAGCTGAATAGAATTTTGCAAAGCTGACTTGCAAAGTGGCAGGGCTGGTATATGAAAAGAATGTGAGATATCTGGGGCACAGATTGTCTTTTTTTTATTACGTGTAGAACAGATTACCAAGAGATGTGGTGAATTCTCTATTACTTAGATTCTTTAAATTGAGGTTGGAAATCTTTCTAAGAGAGATGCTTCAATTAAATCACAAGTCACTGGGCTAGATGCAAAAACTGAAATTCTATTGCCTGCTTTATACAGCATCAGACTACAGGATCATAACGGCCCCTGTTAGCCTTACAATTGAGGAATCTAGGTGAGATGTAAATGTTTAACTTATTCCTTACCTGTGCATGAGGGTTGGCTATTTGGGACACACAGCTCTTCCCACGTTCCATCTGAGATTAAAAGTCCATCTTCGGAATAGGGAATCCTGCTAACAGAAAGCAATAAGAAAGTATGAGTATGGTGGTTAGTTAAATGTTTAGTATAACGATAGTTGCATGATTTGAAACCCCAAGGGGAGACTAGAGAGGGGAAGTAGCCAGTTCCTGGGTCCACTCAGAGCAATCAAAGGCTCCTTCTCCTCACAGCTCTTCAGAAGCCCCTCATTTGTTTGTCTCCTACCATCATCTTCCCTTCACTGATCTGGTCACAATGGCACCCCTGGATCCAGGGAGGTATTTATATTGTGGAATTCATGGTCCTGTTTGAACACTAACAAATATACGGTTTAGGTATCAGCGATCCTCTTATCCTCCCCAACTCATGCTAGGACAGGCCCTTAGTGGAGAGGCAGGGCAATGGGAAATGGGGGTTTGCTGTCTTTCTGGTGCCGCATCCCAACATAGCAGCAGCTGGGACACTTACAGCCTTGCAACGTACACCTGTCCCAGTCCCCTGACATCAGAGAGATTCTTTGGACTGGATCCTAGTCCTTGCTGTGGCAGTTTTGGATTAACTGGCTACATGAGTATTCTCCCAGAGAGAGGGAATCCCAAGGTGAGATAGGACCCGCATAGTGGCTTGTATGTCACTGCCTCCCAAGGCCCCACACTGGGAGTAGGGATTGTATCTATGTCCAGCTAATCCTCATGTGCTGTTGCCAGCCAGTGCAACTGAGGCTTGGTCTACACTAGGAACTTATGTTTGTATAACTATGTTGCTTAGGGGTGTGGAAAATCTGCACCCCTGAGCAGAGACACTGACTTTCTGTTTTCCCGGGGGTTCTCGACCCCCCCCCACTCCACCCTTTCCTGCCCTCGCTCCTCTTCCTGCATGCCGCTGAACGCTTGATGGTGGTGGGCAAGAGGTGCTGGGAGAGAGAGGGAGGAGCTGATTGGCAGGGCCACCGGCTGGCGGGAGGGTTGGGGTGGGAGGGGAGGACCTGATCTGTGGGGCTGCCAGTGGGTGCTGAGCACCCCCCTTTTTTTTCCCGGAGCACTAAGGAGTTGGTGCCTATGCCCCTGAGTGAAGCAGTTATACTGACCTAACTGCTGGCACAGACAGTGCTATGTTGACAGGAGGGCTGTCATGTCTCGGGGAAGCTCTCCCATCAGTGTAGGCAGCATCTTCACTAAGTGCTGCAGCACCGGTGCAGCTGTGCCACTGCAGCCCTGTCAGTGTAGACAAGCCCCTGGAGTAACTTGGAGGATGCTATAAGCTACACTTCAGGCTGAGGCTCAGGGAGGTGTAAAGGCAGCTTACACTGCTGCTCCAGGGGCACTGGGCATCAAATAGCCAGACCTGAAGATCTGGCCCCTTGTCTGCATTCAAGAAACACCAGAGTCAACTACACCCCAGCTCACCTGGAAGGCAGGTGTAAGGAGCAATGCCACCATCTGCTGCTCTCTGCTATTCCCCGCCAGCCATCCTGGGCGCAGGCTGACCTCTGGGAGAGGCTGGCTACACTGGAGGAGGAGAGGAGGGAAAAGGTGGCAGCATGGGGAGTCCAAAGGTGGGCCAGGAGCGTGGCTCATGGTGTCAGGTGGGACAACAAACTGAGGAACAAGATGGGAGGTTAGTGAGGGGGTTGAGGTGAAAGAAGCAGCTATCTTGTTCGAGGAGTCAAAGCTGCGAGGAGAAGCCATACAGCAGGGTCCGGGGCTGCAGTTACTATGGCAACATAAGCAGAGAAATTCAGCAGGTGTCAGTGAGCGGGCCTGAGCCTGCAGAAGCCCGGATGCTCCTGAACCGCTCTGATCCCCTCTGCTGGTGCCTGCCTGGGCAGGGAAGGTGATGTAGGGCTAGTTGGCTTCACGGAGTCCTGGTAGAGGATAATCAGCGGGGCCAATTGTCTCTTGAAGTGCCACTCCCTTACTCTAATCCAATGCTCTAACCCAGGGGTAGGCAACCTATGGCAAACGTGCTGAAGGCGGCACGCGAGCTGATTTTCAGTGGCACTAACACTGCCCGGGTCCTGGCCATCGGTCCGGGGGGCTCTGCATTTTAATTTAATTTTAAATGAAGCTTCTTAAACATTTTAAAAACCTTATTTACTTTACATACAATGGTTTAGTTATATATTATAGATTTATTATAGAAAGAGACCTTCTAAAAAGGTTAACATGTATTACCAGCACGTGAAACCTTAAATTAGAGTGAATAAATGAAGATTCGGTACACCACTTCTGAAAGGTTGCCGATCCCTGCTCTAACCCTTAGGGTACACTCCCTTCCCTGGGATGGCACGAATCTTCCTGGCAAATATTGCTGTGGAAACTACACTCCGGTATTGCAAGGGGGGAAAGGAGCATTCTTTTATCCCCTTTTCACATCCCCATAACCACTCTCCAATCTGCTGTTCAGAGCATTTGTGTGCTCCGAATCCTGTGCAGCATGCCCTGCACTACTGTTTGCCAGCAGAGACCTCACTGCATGGTCAGCCCCCTACTCTGCATTCTGCTTGCTCCCAGATGTTAGAGGATCATTGAAGGAAGAGATGGAAGAGATTGATTAAGATTACAGCCAGCCCCTCTGCCACTGCCAGAGCTGGGTGTAGTGTCTGATAGAGAACAGAGCCTATGCTGCACTGAGCCTTGCTATCTGTTCTAGCATTTTCTAAATCCCGCAAGAGCTGGTCTTTAGATGTGTTCCCCGTTCACGTCAAATGCCCCATGGGGAGTGTTAGTAAAATCCTTTTCTGTCCTACCTGCAGGGAAACATAGACTGGGATCATAGTCTGAACTAGGAGCTGCCTCCTCTCTCTCCTCCTTTATATTCCTGCTTTACTAGAGCTCATGGGCTGCAGCTTCTGGCAAGGAAGAGCACAGCACACCTCCTGGGAGGAGCAGGGGATTGGCCCAGCTTACCTCAACACGCAGCTCCGGTGAAAACTTCCTGTCAGAGCAGTACAGCTGGGGTGCACTGAATCCAATGGGAACCTTTCCCCAGCTTCTGGATTGGGGATTTTGAGCTACACTTTGGTCAGTGACAGCTTGAGGCATGCAGAAATCCTCCAACAAGGGCCATATTTCTGTAGTTTAATGTACTCATCCTGCACACACCCACATTGCATATCATTTCAAAGCTTATTTTATGTATGTTTAGATGGAGTATGATGTGGAGCTGCCAAGTGGTTCTGTAAGCCTGCAGGCGAGGTGTAACAATGGCATCCAAAATGAGAAAGTGTCATGTTTTGGCACAATTTCAGAAAAACTGCAACATGACAACACCTCACTCTGGTGATTATTGGTCATAGCTACCAATATGTATTGAACGATTTTGATTGGTTTTGCATGAGCAAGTTTTTTTCCCCCCAGAAAAGTTTAAGCTGTTTATCATGTGGCAAAAATGGCAAATAGCAACATTTTTCAATGTACTAACATGAAGTGTCCTCACATTGCATATGCTTAATTGTCAAAAGATCTCACAAGTGATTAGAATAGTTTTTTTATATTTTCAATTGAAATTTGCTGACCAGATCAGTCTCACTCTGAAGATTGTGCACCAGTAGCAGTAGCGAGCTCATAGTTTGTACCGGATAGTGGGTAGAGAGAAATGTACATGAATTCCTACTGTTAATACTTACCCATTTTTAAGCTTTTGTTGTACAGTGGACCATGAAGTCTGCCCAGTAGAAGGTTTAAATTTGTAATTGCCTAGGCATGCAGTAATAGCCGTGGAAATATTCTAGAAAGTAGCTTTTTAATTCAGTAACACTTACGCACAGGTCAGTATTAGTGTTAGAGATGACAATACACAGCTTCATATTGGGTTTCAGTCAAAGTGCTCACGAAGCAAAAATGCCAATTTACGGATTTCATTTATATCTAATTTAGAACAAGTCTGTATATTTGTACAAAATGAAAAGTGGTAGTAGGGGTTGTGGTAAAGCTAACAATATGTGTTGGGAATTTTACTTCTAGAGGGGTATTACAGTATATGAAGACATGGAGGATACAAGCCCCTTATAGCTTACATCAAAGAGAAAAAGACTCTCCACAAACTCATTTGTCAAGAAAATTAAAAGAATGCAAAACTGTCCAAAGCCACCAGTGCTGGACAGAATTGGTCCCGTTGCATTGTTTGCCTGAGAAAAACACACAAGACAAGAAACGTCATAAAACAGAAACATTTGAGAGAGCAACCAATCTAAGGGAGGCACCACTTCAAAAAGGAGATGATGACATGTTGCGTAGGGTTACCATACTTAACAAATAAAAAAAGAGGACCCTCCACGGGGTCCTGGCCCCGCCCATTTCCCACCCCCAGCCCCGCCCTAACTCTGCCCCCTCCTCCCTCCTACTCCCAGCCACGCGGAAAGGGCTGCCCGAGCACTACCGGCTTCACGGTTTGCTGGGCAGCCCCCAGACCCTGCGCCCCCGGCCGGCGCTTCCCCAGCGCAGCTGGAGCCCGGGAGGGGAAGCGCCCAGCCAGGGGCGCAGGGTCTGGAGGCTGCCCGGCAAACTGTGAAGCCGGTAGCGCTTGGGCTTCGGGCAGCCCCTATGCCTTCGGACCCTGCGCCCCCAGCCGGGCACTTCCCCTCCTGGGCTCCGGCGGCGCAGGGTCCGGAGGCACGGGGGCTGCCGCGGCCGGAAGCTCTGCTCCTCCCCTGACTCTTTGGCTCTGTTTAAGAGCCGAGCTGCCCCAGCGCTACCGGCTTCGGGCAGCCCCCGTGCCTCTGGACCCTGCGCCGCTGGAGCCTGGGAGGGGAAGTGCCCGGCCGGCGGCTGGGGTCCGGAGGCAAGGGGGCTGCCTGAAGCCCATAGCGCTCGGGCAGCTTGGCTCTTAAACAGAGCCGAAGAGTCAGGGGAGGAGCAGAGCAGCCACGGGAGGGGAAGTGCCCTACCGGCATTTTCCCGGACATGTTCGGCTTTTTGGGAATTCCCCCCGGACGGGGGTTTGATTGCCGAAAAGCCGGACATGTCCGGGAAAAACGGACGTATGGTAACCCTAATGTTGCGCAGAATATCTTTGGAAGACTTGATTGCTAAGGATGCAGTTTATCACTCAGCACTGCCTTTCTTCCTAGTTGAGTACTACAACTCTTTAAAGCAAAACCATCTAGTTACAGTGCAACAATACAGTCTCCTTATGGCATTGCATTTATCAGATGAGAGCTAGACAATGATCTTATGTACAAGAAAGTTCTTCTGTCCAACCTGCTACAAAGATATAAAGCCCTACTTCTGTCAGATGTAGAAACTGCAACCTATTCCAGTAGCAAATTACAGGCAAGATTAAAAAAACATTGTGGTTCTGCAATTTCATTCCATGCATAGCATGGGCAGGGCAAGTCTACCATTGCCTATGCAGTGTAACATTAGCTAATGCTATCCAAGTTGATAATAATCTGAAGCAGGCACTTAAGTCATCTAAATAATTTGTGGATGTTCTGGTGAGTGAGCCTGTTGAGCAGCTTTCAAATTAACAAGTGTTTTGTATAATACCCCTTCAATCCTTTGATCTGAAATAGCCAAAATAAAAGCCTCAGAATATTATCCAAAGTCAGGTGATTGTAGTTTACAGAGGTCAGGTACTTCTGTGCCCCAACTGGTGCAGAAGTTTGTTCTTTGGTTGATAGATAAAGGGGCATATGATTCAGCCAGCACTGAGTATCATCCTTCAGAAGACATTCAAAGAAGATGCTTCTCAACTGCAGAGCGCATAGTATCTAACCATTCTGAAATTATCACACCACTGCATAGAAGCCTTACTGCACAGCTACACCATGAGATTAGGTCTTGTAGTTTAATTGCCATATTACAACTTCATGGATTCTGCAACAATTATGATTAAGGCTCCATGTTTGTCATGGAGGACGCGGAAATCACGGATTCCGTGACTTCCTGAGATCTCTGTGACGTCTGCAGCAGCTGGTGTGGCTGACCCCAGGGCTGCTTGAGCAACTGGCCCTGGGGCCAGCTGCTCGGGTGGCAGTGGGGACAGCCACACTGGCTGCTGCTGGAGCAGCTCTGCAGCCAGCTGGTGGGATGGCCCCGCAGCCAGCCGCTGCTCCGGTGGCCCCAGGCAGTGGCTGATGCAGCTGGCTCCAGGGACCACCTGAGCAGCAGTCCTGGGAGTGGCAGCAGCCACAGCTCAGGGGCTCCCGGCAACAATCCCAGGGTGGCTGGAGCAGCGGTTGGTCCCGGGGCTTCCCTCGCCCCCTCCCGGGCAGCCAGAACAGCTGCTGGCCACCCGGGGCTTGCCCCCTGCAGCAACTGCAGCGGCAGGGGACCCCGGGGTTACCCCCACAGCTGATGCCATGGGCTCCCTCCCCCGCCAGCCTCACAGCCCTCCACCCCCCCCCCCCCAAGATTCAGTCAGGGGTATTTATGGTATAAGTCATGGACAGGTCATGGGGCCATCATTTTTTGTTTTTTACCTGTGACCTATCCATGACTTAAACTAAAAATACCAGTGATTAAATCTTAGCCTTAATTATGATGAGCCAAGGTGCAAAAACTGAAGTAGAAAGACTCCAGGGAGATGTGTTCATTCCAAATGGTGCAGGAACAATTTGTATAGTGGGGGTGCTGAAACAATCCCTGTATATATGATGGAAACCACTTCAAGCCGGGGGGTGGGGTGGGGCCTGCAGCAACACTCTCAGCACTCCTGGTTCCAGCACCTATGCGCTGGTGGAGATCTCATCCATGAAGGAGACGAAAATATAGACATTAACACAGAGACTGCTGATGGAAAGAATACCTTCCATTCAGTAGCTGAAGTGGTATTTCAAGAACAGTCTGCAGATAGTTCAGCATCACAAGAAATACCATTGAAACATGATACTCTCCCCAGTTAGCAGTCAGAGTCTCTTATCTAACAAACCTGGAATACATCCAGAATCAACTTGCAATGCACAATACTCAAGAGGAAGCAGACACAAGGAGGATGCTTCTGCATGCTGTATGTGCAAGTATGGCTTTTGAGTCTTTTGTGTCAAGGAATCATAGTAATTAGGTCACCTGATACAGATGTTTTGGTCCTTGCTGTTCACTACTTACCAAAATGGAACTGTGATGAGGAGGCATGGCCTCCCTCAGAGATTGACAAGGAGGGACCACAACCTGCCCCTTGGGTTGCAGAGCCTGGAAGGCCATGCCCGCCTCACCGGAAGCTGAGGAGGACAGGAAGTGGAAGTTTAAAAGGTGGGCCCTGTAGCTCAGTTGGGCTGGAGCAGCTGAGGGAGACAGACACATCCCGCTTGCTGCTGGAGCCCGAGGAGGACCCTGGCCGTACCGAGGACTTGCCAGAGCTGCCGATCAACTGAGACGCTGAGGAGCTGCTGGGGCTGTCTCTGGCCACCTACTGCTGGGAGATGGAGGACACCCATGGAACTGGAGGTCAGGGCCGGCTTTAGGCCGATTCCCCCGAATCGGGCCCCGTGCCCTAAAGAAGGGCGCCTAACTTAGATGCCTTTTTAATTTTTACTCACCTGGCGGTGGTCCGGGTCTTCGGCGCCACTTTGGCGGGGGTCTTTCACTCGCTCCGAGTCTTCAGCTGCGGGTCCTTTGCTCGCTCTGGGTCTTCGGCAGCATTTCGGCGGTGGGTCCTTCCGTGCCACGGAAGACCCAGAGCGAGTGAAGGACCTGTCACCGAAATGCCGCCGAAGACCTGGACTGCCGCCGGGTATTTGAATTAGGCCCCGCACTTCCTAAAGCTGGCCCTGCTGGAGGTACCCATCAAGGGGAAAGTAAGAAGTAGCCCAGGGGTACTAGACAACAGTCTGGTTGGGGGTTTGGCATGATACTAGGTCAGTGTATTGCAGGCAAATCCCTGCTGACCCAGTGGCGGACCACTCTGCCACCATTAGGGCCCTGGGCTGGGTGCAATAGGGTGGGCCTGGGTCCCCCTACCCACTGCCATCCCAACCTTAGGGTGGCAGCCTCCCCAATCTAAGACATGAGGCCTGTGTTTGTCGGCAATCTGCCAAAGCCAGGATGCCCCACTGTTTGGTCTTGCTCTGTCCTGACTGCAGGCCAGAGCCCTCTGTTTGCGCTTTGCCTTGCCTAAAGGCCTGGGCTTATAGACTTTGCTGCTCTGCCTTGACTGCAGGCCAGAGCCCCTTAATGGGTGGTGCTCCACCCTGCCTGAGGACCTGGGCACCTAGATTTGTTGCTGCTTGGCCCAGTTTAGGTGGCCTCAGCTTTAAAGACATTTAATTCCCCTCTGAGTGAGCGCACAAGGGTGCGATTACGAGAAGGCATGGCTTCCCTCAGAAATTGACAGAGGAGGACGGCCACTCACACTTACAGGAACACACAGATAACACATGGATTGAAGCAGGCACCATTACCGGCACAGCCGACAAGCATTGCTTCATACCTGCACACGCAATTTGTGAGACACTCACTCCTGACTTCTGCAACATACTTCCTGCTGTACACGCATTAACAGAATGTGACACTGTGTCACCCTTATTTGGTATTGGGGGGGGGGAGAAGAAATCTGTGTTTAATGTCAAAACAAAGGGAGCTTACTACTTCAGAGATCTTGCCAAATTGGGAGAGACTGATGGACAAGGCACAATTGCTGCAGCAAGGAAGTTGGTAATAGTGCTTTATGACCAGAGCAAGAAAGGAGACCCACAGAGGCTTGAATTGCTTGAGCTTCAATCTGTCTGTCAAAAAAGACAAGTTAATGGCTAAATGCTCACCATGTGAGGGCATTTTTTAAGTGCATGTCTAAAGAGCATCTTGGCAAACAAAGATTTGGATGTCCTTGGCATATAGGTAAACCAGATATTGGATCTCCATTGCAACATGGATGGAAAAAACTACTTCCTGTATTTGTCAAGGGCCCAATGGCATCTGAGCTTCTACAAGACCTTATTTGTGCCTGTACCTATAGAGGTTACTGGACAATCAACTGTCTGTAGTCAGAACAATCTTTGTTGCACAGAATTGGGTACATGCCAAGGCAATGAAGACTGTGGTAACCCAGGAACTCTTGACAGAGATCATAATGAAGAACAAGATGATAATTATGTTGACTAGAAATGTCACAAGTGCTATTACATTTCAATGATACCGGTACACATTTATTTATTAGCTTCTGGTTTACCTTTACATTGTTGTTGTGATGTTTTGAGTTCTCAAAGAAATCCAATTTTATGTCTTGAAATAATACATAATCATTAAACTAACAGAAACGAATGCAAATATTTCAGTGGTCATTTTATCAACTTGATGGGGTCATTGTTTATTTCTATGGTAACGGCCCCACTTGACAGCACCACATCATACATCATATTAAAGTAGACATAATAAGCTTTCAAATGATGTATGGTGTGTGTGTGTATAGAGAAGTTACATTGAGTTAACCAAATCAGTGGTGTCCGCTACTAATCTACTTCTGCTCACTGAACAACTACTGTAGTTGGTGGCTCATTAAGAGGGGGGACTTGATCTACAGGTTGTGGAGATTCTGCATCATGGCATGTGTTGGACAGGAGGGTCAGAGAAGGTCTAACGAAGGCAGTGTTTCACAACCAGGGTCATGAAAGGTAATCGGGGAAGGGTGGAGGCTGTTGCAAGGTGTTGAAAATTTTATTGCAGTCTAAAGGAAAGAATCTTGCTTTCGCACTTGCTGCAGACCCTTCCCCTTGAAGGTCCAGTATTCTCTGTCAATCTCCCAACACCCCCTATCCCCCAGTACATTTTATATGTTTATAATTGATACATTTTTTTTTTACTCTTAATCTAGAGAAAATGTAAGGGGATTGTGAAAATGTTGGACTTCAAATAAGGATTTGCAAACTCTAGTGGCTTTAAAAATCTTTGAATTACGTAGCACTGATTTAGGGTCTTTCCAGGGATTCTTGGAATTTTTAATATTTCTCAAGAACAGAAGCTTTTATTAAAAAAAAAAAAAAAGTCAAGAAAAATGTAGCTTCTAGCATTTCTGGTCCTAAGGAAAACCTTCTGCAGTGCTGTCTTCCCCAAACTGTAGCCAGACTGAAACAATATGTCAGGGGCCTGATCCAGCAAGATTCAGTGAGTACCTTCAGTGACAGACCCTAGTAGAAGCGTAGCACAATACCAATGATCTCAACGGTATGTTCATACTGAAATACCACCACCATTAGCTAATGTGAACACTAGCTGTTTCACTGTGGATCACTTAGTCGTGGCATTTGGCTAATATGCTTTATCCCTTTAATAGTTACATTCAGTTGGATCATTCCCTATACATAAATATAACAAATTCCTGTCCTCAGCCACAGTCACAGCTTCTCCATTCATTTCAGGCTCCATTTCCACTCTCCTAAGCCAACCAGCACACTTATTTTTAAGTTTTTCTTTTTGTGGAAAGGGAAAATCTGTCATAACCACTTATTTTATATCAGGAACAAAAAGAATCCTAACAAGAGTATTGGTCCCTTACTATATGTAAATGGCAGAATTATCAGTAATAATAAAGAAAAGGCAGAAGTGTTCTGTATTTGGGAAAAAAGCAATGCAGTTATATGTAACACTCTTTCCATTCTACTAGTATCTCAGAGGATGTTAAACAGCAGCTACTAAAGTTAGACATTTTAAAATCAGCAGGTCTGGCTAACTTGCATCCAAGAGTTTTAAAAGAGCTGTCTGAGTAGCTCACTGGACCACTAATGTAGATTTTTAGTAAGTCTTGAAACACTGGGGAAATCCTAGAAAACTGAAGGAAAGCTAATGTGCCAATATGAAAAAAAAAAAAAGGTAAATGGGAAGATGAGGAAATTATAGGTCTGTCAATCTTCAGCCACTTTCTTTTGCTGCTATTAGGGAACAGTAAGACTTTTGGGACACAGTTTGTATGAACGACAATGCTGACATTTTCAGAAGTGACTAGTGATTTTGGGTACCCAAGTCAACACCTTAATGGGACTACTTTCGGGGACAAGGCTGAATGCACCTATGGCAGACATTCAAATGGGGGAGGAGAGATTCTCATCCCGTTCCTGGTGGAAGCAAAGAATGACCGCAGTTTGGGATCAGTACATTTGTGAGATTAGAATGGGAACACAGCATCAGTTCTGGAGCGGTACAGGATGCCACAATATCGTGGAGAATACTAGCAATGGGTCCAAGCCTGGTAGAAGTCTCCCTAATGTAAGGATATAGGATAGTCGGTCAATGTTTGTTCACCGGTAAAACAGCAAACTCAATTTTTGGTAACATTTCAAGAGAACTCTTTCTTAAACAGGCAAAAGAATCCATAGAAACAAGGACAAATATTTTAAATGGACGCTCTCCTAGGCCTGGCAGCACAAGCGTGTTACTCCCTCTGGCTAAGCAGTCCATAGCTTCAGTAACATCGTGCGCATTTCATGGCTTGCACTTTTTCTCAGGATCACCATTCTTATGGCACTCTTGCTTTTTGCCCTTGCCAGCCTCCTATCACTGGGAGTTGGTTGCTGTCTTAATAGCCCATCATTATCGCTATCTCTATATTCAGATTTTGTGTGTGTGTGTGTATTTACAACACAACATATTTGATCACTTTCGTTCTAGATTAAATCGTGGAATAATTTTTTCCCCATTTGGCTTTGAGGATGGAACAGGCATCTCAAGAGGTATTTTGTTTACCACAGAGTTTTTTTGAGCTAGAGGTATTAACACCTTCCATATTATTGCCAATTTCACCCCTACCCAGTACCACCGAGTTTTGTCTGAACCAGCATCACTTTTAGAGGAGGACATTGTAGTTTTCCCTCTCGCAAAGAATGCTTTAGGAAAACATACTCGGTGGTCAGTTCTTTCCCCATTCTGACAATTCTGCCTCCCCACATCTTCCTGTGCAGAAAATCTGAACTTCCTTCATGGCGTGACTTTATAACTAAAAATCACAGCACGTTACTACTCTTAGGCTATGTCTACACTACAGACCTTACAGCAGCACAGCTGTACTGCTGCACCTGCACCGCTGTAAGGTCTCCTGTGTAACTGCTCTATGCCAACAGGAGAGAGCTCTCCCCGTCGACATAATTAAACAACCCCCAACGAGCAGTGGTAGCTATGTTGGCAGGAGAGCATCTCCCACTGACATAGCACTGTCCACATAACTTCTGTCAGTGTAACTTATGTCGCTCAGGGGAGTGTTTTTTCCCTGCACCCATGACTGGCAAAATGTTTACTGACAAAAGTGCTAGTGTAGACATAGCCTTAGAAATATACATCACGATCTCCTCACCATAACAATTGACAATTCCAGATTCATGGGGGTTTAAGTTAAAAAAAGATTTATTCAAGGGGGAAAAAAAACAGAATTATGAAATTAAAATTCATATTAAAGTTTAAGAACACATTTAGTTTCAAATTAAAGTTGGACAAATAGCTTAATTTTTTTTCAATGCATGTCATCCTCCTCCTGTTCACCAATTGTCAATTAGCAGATCACAGTTAAAACAAATTCATCCTACATACTAATTACACCTTTATAATTTTCATAAAGTGCCACCCACAAGGGCACTTGAGCAAGCATCTTTCTAAGTGAAATGTCTATTAGGATGTTAATTGACTTGCTCTCATGGACTAAGTTGTCAGACAGCAGCGTATTTGTCACAGACACATTAATTTCACTACCGTTTATTCAGCAAATACAGTTCCAAGGATATGGCCCAAGTACTATCACAATGTGGGGTTGGGGGAGTGGGGTTAAATAAATATAATCGATAGGAACTAATATCTAAAAAATGTACCAGAAAGTGGGAAACAGGAGCTTGGGTTCTGAAGGGAGCCACAAGGCCAGGGTGAAGTCGGGCCAGGATGCCAAAGCCTGATCAATGTATTGAGAAAGCGTTATGATTTGATCCATGTTTTACCCTTATCACTACTAAAAATAAAAGGCCATGATTCCTCTGAATACTTAACTCTTCCCAGTTTCCTCCTATTGTGGTGCTTCATACCCTTTCCCAAACAATGGCTCGAACCATCATCACACTAAGGACGTGCTCCCTCCCCACATCACACCGCAATGCTCAGCTGGCTTTCTCCCTACAGGAGAGCCGTATTCCCCCTCTTCCCAGCAATGGTGGTCCCTACTGTGCGTGGTGTTTCTGGTGCCGCACAAGCTGTGGCTGAAAGCGGAAGCACTTCCCGCACTGAGCACAGTGGTAGGGATTCTCTCCCGTGTGGATCCTCTGGTGTTTGATCAGATTGGAGTTCCCACTGAAGCACTTCCCACACTCAGTGCATTTGTAGGGTTTCTCCCCGGTGTGGGTCCTGCTGTGGTTGATCAGATCGGAGCTCTGGCCAAAGCTCTTCCCACACTCCATGCACGTGTAGGGCTTGACGCCGTTGTGGATCCTCTGGTGCTGGATGAGGTGTGAGCGCTGGCTAAAATTTTTGCCACACTCGGGACATTTGTACGGCTTCTCTCCCGTGTGCATTCTCTGGTGTTTTATACATGTGGAGCTATCACTGAAGATCTTCCCACACTCAGTGCATACGTAGGGCTTGTGTCCTGTGTGGATCCTCTGGTGTTTGATAAGGTTGGAGCTCTGGCTGAAGCTCTTCCCACACTCGTGACATGTGTAGGGCTTCTGGCCCGTGTGGATTCTCCGGTGCTGAATAAGGTGCGAGCTCTGGCTGAAGCCTTTCCCGCACTCTGTGCATTTGAAGGGTCTCTCCCCCGTGTGCATTCTCTGATGCTGGATCAGGTGTATGCTTCGACTGAAGCCCTTCCCGCATTCAGAACATATGGTTGGTCTCTCTGATCGGGGTGTTCGTCGGGGGACGACGTCCTCTTGTTGCTCCTGGAGGTCTCGTTCACCGTGAGTGGATTCAGTTGGTTTCCTCTCTGAAGGGTCCTCTCTCTGTGGCATTGCTGAGTTGTGCTGACTCACATGGGCTTTCCCCAGGTCAGGACCCTGGGATAGGTCTCCTCCAGATCTCACTGAAAACACCCGCTGCAGTTCCATGCTTGCAGAATCTTCCTGCTGAGGAATCTCCTCCTCTCCACTGTGATCGCCTGGCAAAGAGAAGATTATTCCAGACATGGTTATTCCCTGTGCTTGGGAGAAAGGAAGCTTTGGAAAGAGGACTTGCAAAGGACTCGTGACTACTGCTGAAGATCAGAAGTCAGGTCTTTCCCAAATAAGAGTGGAGGGGATGAGTTCAGCTTCTTAACACTCTTCTTAACACTCAGAGTACAGGTGACAGTAGACAATACTAGCAGAAGTGAGTCAGAAAGGGCAGAAAGCCATCCTTGATATTTGCCCTGGAGATAGTTTTCTTACATTGTAACCAGTTCTCTTAATTACAAAACGGAACAAGATGACATGAGGCAGAACCATGAGCTCACAGTAGCTATTGGAATTCCAACTTCTTTTACTTTACTCATTGAGTGTTTCCAAGTTGGTTCAGCTTATTCCTCACCTGTGGGGGTGTATTTCAAGATCTCTGTTTCCTTGAAAGCCTGGTGACCTGAGTCAGATAGTTCTTTGACTTTTTCCATTTGGGAGGCCATGTCACATTTAGGAATTGGAAAACCTGCTCATGAGAGAGAAAACATCATGGCTTGTTAAATATTCAACCAATGCTTGTCACAAACGATGTTTTTAAGCCCAGCTGCTCTAATGGGGAGGGGAGGGAGCAAAGCAGTAGTCTGGAAGGCATGAGTCACCTGAATGGTTGGGAAAGTGTTCCAGGATACCGTTTGGGAGATAACGGTTCTGATGGTAGATGTGTTTTATCCGTGTAAGAGATTCAAGGATCCCTCTTAATGGGAGAATAATATTATATACAAAGCCAGCAAGAGATCCCAGATTCCCTTTTTAAGTTGGTGCCAGTCCCAGGTAGAAGTGCGTTGCAAACCCAGGAATTTCCAGCAACGTTTGTATGCTCAGGTATTAGAGACAAGGACAGGAGTGGGCTGTCAACGGCACTTCTGAAAATCCTTCTAAATGGGAGGTGAGAGTCGCACCCAGGTTCTGAGGATTAAAGGGTCTGATCCCCCCCAGGAAAGAACCTTGTGCTAGAGCAAATGAAGTCACTTCAGAGATGCTCATAAAAAAGGTGACTCCTTACCTAGTGAGACGAGATTCTGGTAGTTCTCCTGCATGACATCCCTGTTGAGTTCCATCAGCCCTTTGCCATAAAGCCCTGCTAGGACACCACAACCACACCATAAAATGCCAATGGTACCTAAAACAAGCATTCTCCATTCAGTATTTGCTGCTCCAAGGACAATCCCACTGCTAAGTAGCAAGGGGTAGTGAGAGGAGCAGGAGGGGCACAGGAACTGGGAGTTGCTGCAGAGAAGAACAGATGAGACACAATGGCAAGAAAAAGGGAAGGAGGGAAACATCAAAAGTCCCAAAGAGAGAAAGGAGGATGGGGAAGGAAGAAAACCAAAGGGAGGAGTGGGCAGTCCTACGGCTCACCATGACCATAATATGTTATAACTAAAACTTACCCTGTCTACAGTAGTATTTTTTAAAAAGCATTAGAGTATCTCCTAGGAGATACAGCTCCACTACTGGCTGGATCCAAAGGCTGTAACTGCTGGGACTGCTAAAAAAAAAAAATTAGTTAGGGATGGACAAACACCCCAACATTCAGGCAATACTTGTATTCAGAGGCCGTATTATTGGATATTAACAAGTATATAAGCTTACAATGGAAATACCATGAATGAAAATATAAGCAATCAGGCAGCAGCAGAGAGGAGGGGCTGCCCATCATACTCAACCTTCAACAGTGCTACAGCAGCAGAGAGATCCACAGTAAGCTAATTGGCCAACCTGGAGCAGGCAAAGAGAATGAAGTGTCACTCTCTTCAGGGGAGGCAAAGATAGTGAATCCTATGGCTCCCCCGCTCCCTCCTTTCTTTAGTACTCTTGTGTGCCACTAGCAAAGCATATTCTAGGGTGTTTTCGTTCTGTCCTGAGCCAGGAGACCAAGGAGAGAGTAAGAGTCTGTAAACTTTCCCCCACTCTCATAGCTGGAGTTTTAATAAATGTTTATCATTTTGCTTTTAATTCCACTCAGCTACATGTACTTTTTATGGCTCAGCCAAGATATTTTTGGTTTATAGGGATTACTCTACTGTGGAGATCCATGTTTTCAGCAAGCCATTTTCTATCCTTAGGAGCCTGGAATCTGCAGGAGAATGGACAGCGTAACATTTCCATTCTCCACACTGTGAACCCTGGGGACTACAGGGCAAAGCTTAGATTTTGAGGAAGCAATCCAATTATAGTGTGTATATTTTTCCCAACACTGAATAATGCTCACTTTCTGCTCCCACTGAAAGAGATTTTTGCCATAGGGAAAAGTACACCTGATATAATGCTGTCCTCGGGAACCAAAAAAATCTTATTGCGTTATAGGTGAAACCGTGTTATATCGAACTTGCTTTGATCCGCCAGAGCGTGCAGCCCCTCCCCACCTGGAGCGCTGCTTTACGGCGTTATATCGGGTCGCGTTATATCGGGGTAGAGGTGTATATCCTTCAATAGCACAAGTCTGCCTGGCAAGTATTACTCTTGTATTTGGGAGACAAGGTGAGCAAGGTAGTATCTTTTAGTGGACCACTTTCTGTTGGTGAGTGAGACAAGCTTACACAGAGCTGGACTCAGGAGCAGCAGGTCTCTACTCTGCACCATCCCTTGTCATTCTAGCCTCCATTACTGGCTACTAGGAGATTCAGTCTCATTTACGCAGCAAAGTGATATCTCTAGATCCTCTAGTCCCACGCTGCTTGCGGAACGAACTCCCACGGTTTTGTAAGGATGGGAGACTATAATTCAGCAAGGGGGTGAAGCAGGGGGTATGAGGCATTCCAGAATTGCAATTCCCCCGTCAGCTGAGTGGGGACAGTGGAACATAGAAGCAGCAGCTTGCTAGGTCAGGTGGAGTGCTAGCAGATGCTAGGGTGAGATGCTGAAGGAATGGGGTGGAAGTGGCCTGCTGGAAAATGCTAGGGGGATAGGATGCAAGAATAAGAGGATTGTGGGTATGCTAGACCATGCTGCTGGACCAGAAAAGGGTGCAGTAATCGGGGGAGCAATCCTGCTGTATTGTGGCAGGATGGTGGTGCCTGAATTGGGGAGCTGCTGGGGTGTGTATGGAGAGGGGGGCCAGGAAGGAGAGGGCTGCCTGCTGGAGTGCTAGTGAGATAAAAAACATGGAGCGGGGGTTCAAACGGAAATCTGCAAAGGGACAGGAGGACAGATGGTCCCTGGAGAAGGGGGACAAGCCGTGTAAAGGTGGAGGCTGCAGGAGGGAGTGGGGACAGGAAAGGCTAATGGAAAACGTCAAAAGGGGTGCAAGAATTGAGGGTCACAATCCTGTTCTGTGCCTCGGGAAAGGGGCACAGAAACAGGATGGCATCCTTGGGAGCACCGTGGAGGAAGGGTAATAAATGGAAAGGCGCGGGGGGGGGGGGGGGGGAGAGAGAGAAACGTCCCTCATTTTTTCAGCTGGGTTCTGGATAAATTCCCACTCTGGAAAGGTCACAGGGGCCAGTTTGCAGGTCGCTGCGCCACTCTCAGAAGTCGCATCCTGAAAACACAATGTGTTTGCTAGAAGTCACACGGCTTCGAAGCGCAGAGTGATTTCTCGTGGGGCGGGTCTGCGGTGGTTTTTGAATGCTGGCCGTACAGGCTGCCTCACCCCCATGAGAGCCAGCCTCGGGAGCCAATGCCGGCACGCCTCCCCCTGCGCGCCTTCAGCTCCGCCACGGGCGCGCTTCCACAGCCCCGTTTTACCTACCTGCAAGAACACGCCGACAGGGATTGCAGCCTCCAGTCCCGGGCTCGCCCCTGGGAGAGAGGATGCGCTGCAGCCCCGCAGATCTCACTCACACGGCAGATTGCAGCTTCCTGCTTGGAGACTGGGAGGGCAAAGGACGCTTCCTGGGAGGAGCCAGGAGCGAGCCTGCGGGGTAATATAATACCTCAGCGCTGCTAAGGGAGGGGATCTACCCCGCCAGGCAAGGAGCGGATACGGCCAGGTGTCAAAGCTGCTGGGAGACAGACTCATCACACCATGGCAGTCACGGCTCCAGGCACGTTAGGGGAAGCATGGTCCGGGAAGTAGTGAGGGCCAGTCACAGCAGCCATCTTAGCAAGGGGGGGTGGACACCCCCAGGAACATTACTGAATTTTCAGGCTGTGCCCAGCGTGGAAACATGATGGTGGTGGAAGCCATTCCTTGCAAAGTTGCCAGCTCTCTGGTATGCTACTTAAAGCCCCAGCTCCTGGAGTCAAATGATTGCAAATCTCAGTTTATTTGTATTTTAAGATTAAAAAGTTTCTAGCCCTCACGATTGTGGAGGAGAGCTTGACTGTATAACCTGGATGTGTCATAAAGGCTCAAAAATCCCAGGGGAAACAAATAACCCCCAAACTTATATATTTTTAAAACCATGCTTTGTAAGGCAATTTTGTGATATTTTAAGAAACATTTTGGGTCTAGAAGACTAAGCTCTTTGGGACAGGCTTTTTGTTCTGTCTCAAAAAAACTGCAGCCAGTCAGCAACAGGCATTTCTGCAGTCAGCTCTTGCTGTTTTACAGAATGATGGTGGGAGGCTAGGTGTTGATAGTCACCTCACACAGAATAGCAATAGGGCTTTGTATGTATGCGGTATCAGAGGGGTAACCGTGTTGGTCTGTATCCACAAAAACAATGAGGAGTCTGGTGGCACCGTATAGACTAAGGGATTTATTTGGGTATAAGCTTTTGTGGGTAACCCCCCCCCCACTTCTTCAGATACATATGTATGCAGTGTTGTTGCTATGTCAGTCCCAGGGTATTACAGAGACAAGGTGGGTGAGGTAATATCTTTTTTTTGGACCAGCTTCTGCTGTTGAGAGAGACAAGCTTATTACCCACGAAAGCTTATGTTCAAATAAATTTGTTAGTCTCTAAGGTGCCACAAGTACTCCTGTTCTTTTTGCGGATACAGACTAACACGGCTGCTACTCTGAAAGCTTTCAAGCTTACACAGAGCTCTTCTTCAGCTCTGGGAAATGTACGTGTAAGCTCAAAAGTTTGTCTCAGTCTAATATGTTAGCTCACCCACCTGGTTTCTCCAGTACGACTTTGTCACAAAGTCTGGCAATCAGTCTCCCTCTCTTTCTCTCACTTAAACCCCTTTCCTTTCTGTGCACTTCTCCCCGACACCCATCCCAGGGAGGTAGGATGGGACTTTGATCACTTTTGGGTCTAGGCATTTTTAGTATTTAAGGAATAGGTTGTGTGAAAGGCATATTTGAGAGAAAACAGCATGTCTAGAAGGTTGGAACAGGGGGTTAGGAATCTGGAGATAAGGCAGTCTTTTGCTCTTTTATACTTGCTTTACAGTCCCTTTAAATTGTCCAAAATTATTATTTGAAGGAAAAACATTGCAGAAGATAATATTATACCTGCAGTGCCTTTAGCTGAGCTCCCTCGAGCTTTAAAAATGTTAAGCCTCACAACATCCCTCTGAGGTAGAGGTGTTATCCCCATTTTACTGATGGGGAAACAGAGGTACAAAGAGGTTACGTGATGACTAGTCAGAGATTACACAAAGCAAGTCAATAGGAGAGCCCAGAATAGAATTTAGTACTCTTGACTTTGAGTCCAGTAATACAGCTGTGTACCAGGTTTTATATCTAGAGATTTTGAAAGTTTCTATGGAAAGGTTGGTGAGATGTTTTTCAGCAAAAAAGTGATACACAGTGCAGTCAAATGATAAATTTGATACAAAATTTGAGACTGAAATCAGTGTATAAGGGCTGGTCTACAATGGGAAATTGACTGGAATAGGTATTGCAAAATAAGCTATTCTGTAATAGTGCCCCCGTGAATACTGTTCTGGAATAAAAATCACTTTATTCCAGAATAATTACTCTGCTGTGGAAATGCACTAGTTATTGTGGAATAAAACTGACTTTTATTCTGGAACATAGCACGGTGGATTGATTTAAAACAAAGCAATTTAAATCACCAATTTTACTCATGATTTAAATCAGCAAGCAGGAAACCTTGATTTAAATGATCAATTTTAATCTTGGTTTGCATTTGTAACTTAGTTATTTTCCTAAAGAAAAGCTGATTCTCATTGGTTGTTAACCATTAAAACACGTTGATTTGCAACTCTATATAGTCTTTACATTAAATTTGGTGGTACGTTTTGCTAGCCAGGAGGATACACTATATATAGGTGCACACACATTTATTAAGCAATTATAGAGCTTAATATGGTTATTCGCATTCTTCATTTTCTAACATAAATGTAAAAATTGTGAATGATGGATTTTGTATTTACTGGATATTATTAATTTTTACTTGTGAATTCTGTCAAGCTCTGGATGGAAATAGGAATTCAATTAAAATGTGCAGAAAAAATTAAATGAAGTATATCTACAGTTAGTGAATTGAAGTGATTGTATCTGGTCACCTTATCCTTCAAGATTTTAGAACTACCTGTAGTAGATCTCACCTTATCACAACTCGTTTTTATTCACAGACTGAAAGAGGAAAACAAGCTTCCAGTTTTTTTCTACTCCTAAGAAACCACTGAACCTGTTGAATAAACTGAAATAAAGAAACTACTCTCTGCACCCACAGAAGAGACTACTGCTGTCAAAAGGTAGTTTAGCACTTCAACAAATTCTGGTTCCAGATGCTTAGCCAGTTTGACTGTCTTTAAAACTTTGGTAGCAAACATGTACTGCTTAATTTTTTCATTTAATTTAAGTGATATTAATAGATTACAGTAAATCTTGGCCTTAACATAGGTTGTCATAATGTCAAATTTAATTTTAAATAGGTTCATTTTAAAATAAAATCTTTGTTTTTTAAAATCCATTTTTATACACCCTGTAATAGAATGTCCACAGGGAGAGCTATTCTGGAATGTCTAGTCCAGTCAATTTCCACATGTAGACAAGCTCTAAGTGAGAAAAAGTTGCTGGGCATGATACATTTTAATTGTATGACATATGAGGGAAAACACCTGTTGTGATGGTGACTACCTGAATTTTCTTTGTTTTGTATAAAAGTACATAAAGGGAAGATGCTTTCTGTAGATTGAATGTGGAATGGCTAATTTAATTTCCTGGGCTTGGGATGCTGCTAGAACAGGGAGGAGAGAGGGTTTGACTTTTGGCAGGTGGAGGTTGAGTGAAGGCTACTGGGAGGAGAAAGTCTGGACCTATACTACTTCTTTCATGTTAACAATGTCTCTTCCTCTCCTAATGTAGTTTGCCTCTATCCATGTTACTCGGCCTGATTCCCTCCTCTCGGCCAAGCAGCAGCAAGGGACAAGAAGAGCACAGCTGTCGGTGAGTTTCTGGTGTACTGGTTGCTTAGTGGAGATGGGCAAGTAGTAGGAAGGTCTGTGGGGTTAACTATCAAATATACTTTTCAAAATATTTTTACTTTCCACAGTTAAACACAAGCCAGAGGTCACCAAGACTATTAAACAGTAATGAAATAGATATGGCCCTTGCACAGTAGTAGTAAGAGCATCAGCCCTCTGTTTTCAAAATAGGTCCCATGTTAGGGTAAGTGTGATGGGCTGTACCAGGCATTCACTGCCCCCTGCCAGAGATCCTGCTCCTTTGGCACATGCTGCCCTAAGAAACTGTCCTTTCTTAAAAAAAGGCGGGGGAGGGAGCGAGTCTGGACCTACAGAGGCCTTCCAGTATCAGCTACTGGGGGAACAAGTGAGACTTGGTTCTCTAACAGCAAGAAGGGCCAGGAGCAGGCAGAGGTCACTCAGGGATCAGCAGGTTAGATAAAAAAGGCTGGTTGCATCTGTCAGGGCCTAATTCTAGGTGAAACTAGGATAGGGGAGTAAAGGCACTTTCTCCTGTCTGATCCCAAGAAGCCAGGCTTGGAAGAGCCTAATTCTGATTGCACCTTTGGGTTTAAATCACTGAAAGACTTTTTGTTTATATTATGCAGTGTGAAGCCCAGGTGGGCCAGTCTTTGATATTAATTTGACTGCTGTAATATTAGATGAGCTTAGTTTTGTAAGATGCTCCAATGACTCAGATGAGCCCATGACAAGAAGTTAAGAGACAAAATTCGGATACATATGTGCAACCCCATTATCATCATTGGGTGACACGCATACAAGCAAGGGAATCTGGCACAAGGAGTACAATCCAGGCGCTATTGGGAAACCACTGAACACAAGTGTGTTGGGTCTTACGCCTGTTTGTGTAATCTACTAAATGCAAAATTCTAATGTACTCAGAACTTCAAAGGGATAAGTTTGGAAGAAAAACTTAAAAAAAAAAAAGTTTTTATTGTTTAACTACCATATAATCAACTACATAACTCAAATTATCAAAAATTTGGTGTTTATACAATATGTATCCCTGTGATTCATAGGCGCTGACTCCATGGGTGCTCCGGGGCTGGAGCACCCACGGGAAAAAATGGTGGGTGCTGAGCACCCACCAACAGTCCCATCAGAACCTCCCCCTCCCTCCAGCGCGTACTGCCCGCTGGTGAGCACCGCCAATCAGTGCTTCCCCACTCCCTCCCAGCACCTACCGCCTGCCGTAAATCAGCTGTTTTGCAGCATCTGGAGGCATTGGGGTGGGAGGAGCGAGGATGTAGTGTACTTGGGGGAAAGGGTGAGCAGAATCTGGAAATTGTCGTAAGAACGGCCATACTGGGTCAGACCAATGGGCCATCTAGCCCAGTATCCTGTCTTCTGACAGTGGCCAATGCCAGGTGCTTCAGAAGGAATGAAGAACAGGGTAATTATCACAGGATCCATCCCCTGTCATCCAGTCCTAGCATCTGGCAGTCAGAGGCTTAGGGACACCAAGAGCATGGAGTTGCATCACTGACCATCTTGGCTGGTAGCCATTGGTGAACTTATCCTCCATGCCAGGGGAAGCATGCTGTGTTAAGGATGGCATATGATGCCTGCTTATACCACTACGGGAGCCTGTTTATAAATTAGTTTCTCTCAAAACGGACAATTCATAATCCATCCATCCTTCAGTGACGTGACGTCCCTTTTCTAATACAGCGAATGTCTAAGAAAACCATCACCTTCTTTTCTGGATTCGAGGTACCACTCCTTATCCCTTTCTTTCCTTCTCTGAGTGCAAAAAATCCCCCCAAAACCCCACTGACAGATGACCATATGTGCACCACACTGCAGCGACGTGGGACAGGTCTGAATGTTAAGTGCTCTCTGTCTTCATCTGCTTAAAAAATAAAAATCAGCACCTTTCTTTCATTCCATTCCCGCCACACATAAATGAGTGGTGTCCTGTTACTGCCTGACTCCCCACTACTTGTTCTCTGTGCCTGTGTGAATACACAATTCACGGTCTGCAAAGCATGGATTTGGGAGTGGTGACAGCCAGAAGCAATTTGTAATGGAATCAGTTTTCAGTTCTATTAGGGAGTGATGGTAATCTCTATAGAGAAAGCAGAAACTGGGGTTCCATCATTAGCTCAATTTTGGCATCCAGGCCAAGAATTCACAAAAAAAGTCAAATTGGCCTCAAAATTAGGAGGTTTGATCAGCGATTGAGGAAGACGATTTCTACCAAGTTTGAAGCAAACTGGACAAGCGGCTTCTGAACTTTGGATCCAGTCATTGGGGCCGGAGAGAGTGAAATTACTCTGTAGATTAGTATTAGGACCACCACCGGTAGGTGGGAGACACTGGGTCCAGGCTCCCTGCTCCAGTCACTTTAATTATTTATCCACAGTGGAACAGCTTCCACAGGAGAGACGGCGGAATATCCCATAGCCAAGTGGTTAGAGCACTCTCCTGAGGTAGGAGACTCCTGTTCAAATTTTCTCCCCCCAGCCTGCCTGAGGGGGGAGAACTAAACCTAGGTCTCCCACATCCCTGGTGAGTGCTCTAATCACTGACCTGAAAGTTGTAAGGTGGGCACCACCAATACCTCCTCCTCTGGCCATTTTGTGTAGAGCGAGGCAGGAGCCTAATGCATTCCCTCAAGAAGCAGCTTAGGCGCCTACGCAACTTGACTCTATGTGGCTGGTTCCTGTTCGTGGATCGCTAAGCACATATAGGCGCTTCCCTGCTCCCTGGACTTAGGTGTCTCAGAGAAGGGTGAAGCTTAGTACACACCCTTCTGGTCAGCATTTCCCTTTGGCTAGATTGAGTCCACATCTAGCTTGCTAGCGTTTGTGGATTGTATTTTTAGGCACCTAGCTCTCCTCAGTCATTGTACAGGGAACCAAGGTGCCTAATTCAGGCTATGTGGATCACAGTGTTGTTCCTGTATTTTTTTTTCTAGGCGCCTAAAAGTTAGGTGCTGTGACACTCAGTATTACAACACCTAAGTCCCTTAGTGGATCCCACCCTGAGTCTCCTATGGTGTTTCCTTAAAGAAAATCTTCAAAGTTCAACCCAATCATTAGCGTGGTTTGCAAATGGAAGAAGAATTTCTCTCTCCAAAAGCTTGCAGGGTGGACAGATGAAACTTGAGACCTGTGGATGGGTGGGACAGGGAATGGATTAGGTTTGTGGTGAAGGAGGCCTAGCTATCAGGCCTTCCTGTGAGAAGGTTGTAGGGCATCTGGCAAGGGTTAAGGTTCTGTTTGCAGGATGCGGGACAGTGGAATAAGAAGCCTGGCCAATAAAGGGATTTTTGGGGTTCTGGAAATGGGTAGGAGAGGGATCGGAATGGATCAGGGTTGTAGAGGAGGTCCAGATATCACTCAGGCCTTTTCAAGGAAGGGTTGTAGGAGCTAGAATTAGGTTCTAGGGCTGACGGGGATAAATAGCATAAATCAGATTGTGCCAGAGTGCAATGGAGATCAGGAGACAAGGGAAAGCAGAGGAAACAAGAAAGAGGAAGAATGATGGAGACAGCCAAACAAAGGCAGAACTGTACTAAATGACTCCTAAGGTGCATTGCAGGAAGGGGCAAGAATGCTCCCTCGTTCACTTCCAAACCCAGTTCACACCTCTCTGTGGTTCTTGTTTGAGAAATGTAACTTAAGTCTGTGGTTCTTTGGGAGGAGAGAAGAGGAGTGAAAGAGACAAGAGACCGAGGGACCCTGAGAAGGAGTAAGCAGCCAAGGGAGAAGAGATAATGGGATATGGAGAGAGTATAAAGAGAATCTAAAATGGATAGTTCTGCCAACCATGTTTACTTTTGCAGGCTAATCAACTCTGTGAAGGGAATAGTGGTTAAATTCTTGGATAAAGATTCAAGGACTCATGCACAAAGATATAACAAATAAAATTCTGCTATAGATCATGGGATGTGGTAGCAGGGCAGCAACTTTTTTCCTCAGAAGACCAAAATTAGCTAACTGTACACCCACCCCCTTTATTTTATTTTATTTTATTTTATTTTGCTTTACCACTTCAAGACACCTATCCTACTGCCATCCATGACCACCATGGGAGAATCAGACAGCTAACTTATTTTTAATCTTTGGTAAATCAAATTGTTCTCTTTTCTAATAGAGACGTTAAGCTGTTTTTTTTTTATTAGAAATGGTGTTTGTGACTGTATAATGAAACTGATTATCAGGTTTGTTTCCATGATTCAGGGTAAGAATCATGACATTTTCTTTTTGCTATTGCACATGGACAACGGGACACAGACTCGGCCATCGCACATCAGCTAACAAGATGAAAGAGAGCAGAGACATTATTATTAGAATCCCAGCTTTTTACTTCACTCGTTGCCTCACCTGTGCAGTCGACCATCAGGATCTCCATTTCCTCAGAGTGCTGGAGATCTGGGACAAATGGCTCTTCCCCTCTTTCCACCTGGGCTATCATCTGAGGCTTGGGAATCGGAAATCCTGGACATTGGAAAAGATATGTTAACAGCTGGCTAATGTTTGAGTGCTCGTCACAAAGAATGGTCATGATTTTTATAAGCCCACATTGTTTTACTAGAGGCAAGGGTGTAATCCAAGTAGAGAGAACATTGTCACGAATTCTGCTGGAAGAGTAAGTAACTGTTGGGAGATGTGTTGTAATCTCTGAAGGAGAATCAGGGATCTCTACACCCAGGAAAATAAGACAACTGACACAGTGTAAAAAATTAAATCACTTGCCCATTTCTAAGCCTGCAGAGTCTCTCTGGTTTTGTATTCAGAATGAACCCTATGGCTCTTCCCACAGGAATTTTCCCTCTTGCAAAGACAAAGCCAGTCTTAGTAGGTAATACAATGGTGAGAGTAAGTGAAACAGATCTGTTACGTCATATCTAGTCTATCCCTCTATTCTATCCCAATAGAAAGCTCTGGGAATTAGCTCCACTGCTGTATTTCAGAATCGTCCTTTGAAAGGGAAGTGGTAGGGAGAGGATGGTCTGTTCTTGCATTGATTCTGGGTACCATAGGGACTGATTTTCTAGTTCTAAAGGAGCAGGGAAGGACACTGAGCAGAAGCTGACCATAGACACTTCAGAGACTGCAAAGCTTCTTACATATATGAGAGTTGTACCCAGGGAGATCAGAGTCTCATAATTTTCCTGCATGACATCCTTGTAGATTTCCCTCTGCTCTTCATCCAAGAGGCCCCCACTCTGCCTGGCAGAAATACAAAGCCACCTCATCGAAAGTCATCAGCATCTGAAACAAGAATTCCTACTCAGTGCCTGTTGGCCTGCAACAATCCGACCGCTCAGTCACAGGGCAGGGAGCAGAGGCAGAATAAGAAGTCCTTCCAACACTGTGGGTAGGATCCTTGTACTGTGCCTGCACAAGACACCACTATCATGGTGTGTCTGATGCAGGAGACAAGCAAGAAAATAAGTGGAAGAGGAACAGAATGAGTTTTTATTTTTATTTTATTTATTTTATTTGAACAATTTCCTCCCTTTCAGCCTTAGAATTATTAACCACTCCCTCCTTCCAACTGGGTTTTGGTTTCCAAGAAACCTAAATTCTCAACATGAAGTTAGTGGAAATCATTGAATTTCACCTGGTCTTGTATCGAACCCTCTGACAAGTGTGAATGGTGGAATCATAAGTCAGCCCAAGTACCTTTGAAAGGTTCATGAGCCTGTCGTAGAATTATTGAAGTTGGAAGTGAAACAGATCTGTAATGTCGTGTCTAGTGTATCTAGGGTGACCAGATGTCCCAATTTTGGGGGTCTTTTTCTTATATAGGCTCCTATTTACCCCCCCCCCCCCAATCCGGATTTTTCACATTTGCTGTCTGGTCACCCTAAGTCTATCCCTCTGCCAGAGCAAGATTGCTCCCTACAGAACAATAGTGCACCATTCAGTGTAGTTTTAAGTGTTCCAAGCGATGGTACCCCTGCCATTTCCCTTGGGACATTATTCCACATCCTAGTAGGTCTCTCAGAATGTCTTTTCTGATATTCATACTAAATTTCTCCCTTTTTTTATCTCATCGCTCATAGAAATACTCCCCTATGCCTACCTAAATAATTCCTCTGCCTCCTCCGTGTTTGCACCCTTCAAATACTTGTAGAAAATTGTCTCCCCTCCAAAGTGGCACTTTTTAGCTTTCCTTGGTCATGGCCCGCCAGACCTGTGAACATTTTTGTTGCTTTCCTCTGAACTCTAATTCCTTGATACCTTTCTGGTAATCAGGGACCGGATTCAGCTCTGTTGCCCAAGCTGAGCCAATCCAAGTGGGCTGTAAAGCTCCCTGCCACAGGAGTATCCCTGGCACGGGAAACCCTGTGTGGCAGCCTCGACAGCACCCCTCTGTGCAAGGGATGCTTTGGGACAGGCTGAGTGAAGGCAGAAAAGGGAACGGTTGGAATGCCCTCGTTATTTTGCATACGGGCAGCCACCCGGGCAATTGCAGCCAGGTGACAAGTTAGGGAAGACCTCAGGGTGCTGAACTGGCCCCAGGTCAGGCTGAGTGTGGCCTATAACAGAACTGACTGCAGTATTCCTGATGCAGCTGCATCAGAGACAGAGGGATTATTGCCTTCCTGATCTGTGCCACTTTTGTGTGAGTGTGTCTCATTTATAATTGCACTGGCCTATTCTGCTACCATCTGATAGTCCAAATGTATGTCTTATTTGCTTCTTCTCACTTTATGGCTCTTTAGGCCTTTCTGTTTTCCAGGTTTCTCCCTCCCATTGAACACTGCAGTTTTGGTTATTCTCCCCTCCCAAGATCTATTTAACTTTTGTTTTTCCCCTTGAGTACTTCTATTTTCTCTAGTATTGGCAACACACCTGCCCCAGAGTGATTGGGATAGGGAATCACCCAACCAATCCACAGGGGGATAGCAGTAGGAGTCTCATGGACAGAAAAAAGATTGTTTCCAATTCCTTCCTGGAGCTCACCCCCATCCATCCCTATGAGGAGAGTGGCTGGAGAGGGCAGACAGTCTCTTGTCCCAAGATGAGTTTGGAACCTCCCCATCACATCTCTCCACAGGGAATGAAGGGGTGAGGATCGATTTCACTTTGGATTTATTTTATGTTAATAACCCAGTCACCAAGAAGAGGTGTGGTTATTGGACATATGCCTCTAGGGATTATTCCTGGGAATCTGTGAAGGGGAAACTGAGGCAGAGTGCGGCAGAGCCATCCCTGGCCAGCAGAGGATGCTACAGAGGAGTTGTACTCTTTGACATCAAGTTTCATGAACATGCTGTTTACTCCTTCAAAATCTTTAATAGAGATGATAGATAAAACCAATTACCCATTCCCCACTGGACACCATTCCTCCCCTACAGGGCCTGGCCTGAGTTTCACATTTGTAACGAAATCCAGAGTCAGGGGGGTCTCTTAAAACTGTATGAAATGTCCAGAGTGACAGGAAAGAACATTAAAAAATGAAAGTGACAGCAAAAGGAGGACGAGTGTTAGATCTCATAATCATAGCACTCACAAGAAGGGAAAGGAATGATCTAATCTGTACCCAAGGGTATGAATGAGAGTAAAATGATGAAAGGGATAAAAGGCAAATTTAGGCTGACTATCCGTAATTGTTTATTAGACTGCAAATTAGCTTGCTAAAGGTAGTGGCAAAAGCCCCATCATTTGAAACTAGACAGGGCAAACCTCTAGAAAATACAGCCAAGTTTTTTTTTTAAGGTGCCAAAAATTAGACTATTAAATCCATACTTAGGCAACTAAGCGGCCTGATGTAAAATGCATCATGTAAAAGCTCACTATGTCACCCAGACCACAGGACAGATGTATACAGAATTACATGAGTTCATGCACAATCATCATTTTAGAACTGAACAGCTCAACAACATTTTGCTTGTATAAAGTAATTTAAAACTCAAGAATTTCGGACAGTAAATTAAGCCTCAATTCCTCTGTGAGTTTGGCAAGTATCTTCCCGAATGTACAGAGGGGAAACAGAGGCACAGGGCGATTAAGTGACTTGCCTAATATCACAGAATCTGTGGTAGAGCTGGGAATAGAATCCAGATGCCCTTTCTTCCAGTCCCACGTATTAACCACAAGACAACATTACTCTTCTACCTTTTGTTCCTGATGTGTAGGTCTACCAGACTGAGTAGGCCTTTTGCTTACCATATTTCCTCCCTCTGTGATCTTCATCTTCTCCAGATCAAACTGACAGTTTTCTTCCTGCTCCTCTGCTTCCATCTCTTGCTCCTGAGGAAGCAAGTCAGGAAAAACGACAGATTTAGAAGGGAACAGAAATGTGGATGAAACACATTTTGAACTATTCCTATTTCAATTACTCAACCAAAGGAATTAGACACAGTTTTGCCCCAGCTGACATTTTTCATAATACAGCATCTCAGAGGCTGTTAAAATGGCCATTCCCCATTTCAGAGCACTTCTGTGAAAGGACTGAAGGAAACTGTGCAAATCAGACCCGTCAGATTGCAGCATTTCCTATATATACAATCTGCACAGACAGAGCCTGGAAGGGGGAACATCAGTTTTGGGAGGAACTATTTTAGAGAAACACCAGGAAGCAAACATGAGCCAGGAGGAAGGCTATGCAGAAGAGCTGATTTGGAGCTACTGAGCATCAGTATCACACTGAAGTAAAGTGCAGAGATTAAGTCATCTATGGAGCACTTAGCTGCAATGCAGCACAAGGTGCATGAAGGACAAAAGCACTGCTGCTTCCAGCAAAGTCAGCACAGCAAAGGAACTGCTGAAGAGAACAGGGGAAAGAGACAAAGACCAGCAACTCCCCCGGTTTAAAAATATTACAAGTGTATTCATTTTAGCAGTAATGAACTGCAAACATGTACTCAGCAAGAGAAGAACCAGGTAAAAGTAAAAGGTTAGGTCATCTTGTCTGTTTCTCGTTCCATTTTCCCGCACATCCCAGCCCAATCCCATCTGCTTTCATAAATCCCCTAAAAAACTACAATTATCTTACCATGATGCTTAGTAAGTTTTGAAAGCACAGTGAAGAGAGCTGCTTCCCCTACCCAAATTATGAGTTTGAGAGAGTCTTAAGGTGTTGCTGAGAATCAGGCTACCCTGCTCTTTTTGTAAGCAAGGAACAGTCAATCAGAAAAACCAAGCTACCCAAGGGGAGGGGACCAGAGAAATCCCCAAATGATTGAGGTTTCCTTTTTGCCTTTGGAATGTTCAGAGAAAGCCAAAAGCTGATTATCCCAGAGCTATAGCCATAGGAGGTACATACTGTAGGCGGGGGAAGGCAATGCCTCCCCAAACCACCCCGCGTGGCCATGCCCACACTCCACCCTGAGGCCTCCTCCTGCTTGCCGCTTGCCCCCAGCCCAGGCAGGTTGCTCCTCTTCTGGGAAGCGTGCTGGGGCTGGGGCGGCCGGCCTGTGGTTGGAACTTGGGGTGGCTGAGGTCCCCTGCGCTGGGGTGCCCTCGGGCACTGGGGCTGCGCCACCTGGGGCTCCAGGGCTGAGGGTGCTGGGGCCATGGCAGGCACCTGGCACTCCAGGGCTAGAGGCGCTGGGGCTTCCCACCTTGTGCTCGGGGGCTAGGGGCACTAGAGCTTGGGCTGTGGCACTGGTGCTCTGGGGCTGGTGGCCTCGGGCGGGAGCCTCTGGGCTTTGGCGGGAGAAGCAGGGCAGGAGGGATGGGGGCTCGTGCAGAAGGGGAGGGCCAGTCTGGGGGCTAGCCTCCTTGAGCCTGTGGTTCACCCATCACTAAGGCTGAGATTTACTCACAGGTATTTTTAGTAAAAGTCACGGACAGTAAACAAAAAGTCACAGCCCCTGACATGTCCATGACTTTTACTAAAAATAACCCTAACTAAATCTTAGGTGCTGGAGGTGGGGGCGCTTCTACGGACACTACTGCTCTGGGGGGGACGCTCCAGGGGATGCTGCTGCTCTTTTGGGGGATGCTCCAGGGCCCTGCCACTGCTGGGGAGGTACTCTGGGGCCCCACCCCTGCTCCAGGTGCACGGCAGCTCCCCAGAGCCCTGCTGCCAGCTCAGCGGCTGGGGGAGCAGCGTCCTGGGGCTCTGTTGCTGTTGCTGCTGGCGGGGGCGAAATGTGGGAAGGGGCAGCCCGGGCACCGCTTCTGCTTCCGGATTGCTGCTCTGGGGCAGTGCCTGGGACCAACTGCCTGGGGCCACCCAAGCCGCAGCCAGTGTGTCTGCTCAGCTGGCCCTGGGGTCAGCTGCACCAACTGCTGCAGAAGTCCTGGAGGTCCCGGAAAGTCATGGAATCCATGACTTCTGTGACCTGAGTGAAAGACTCGCAGACTTACCCATCGCCCATGTCTATAGCTAACATTGCAGCGTGGCATACACTACCTGCTTCTTTGTTATACACTCCCTAAAGGGAGTCTCTCTTTTTGCTGAAATCTCAGTGTATCATGCTCTGTAGTGTCTCCCTCACTCTGCCCTCTTCCCCACCCCCACTATCAACAGGTACTTCTCTGCTTCCTAGGATGGTTCTCCTTCTCCAGACTTTGCTGCATGCAGGTCCTTTAGCTTGGGATAGGCACAATTCAGAACGTGATTGTTTAGGAGCAGCTAAGGAGGCATAGCAATAGTGATCTCATGAGTTAGGATACACATTTTCATCCCTATTGGTTGGGAGAAGCTCCTGTCTCACCTGGCAGATCATCCCAGACAGAGAATTTGAATTGGCAATTTCTCTGAATTGTGTATGAGCTATAAACTCCGTCTGCTCCTGTCATGCTTCCAGCCTCATTTTAAATCCATAGCACATTTTTAGAACCCTCTCCCGAGCCCAAAGAGGTATTTAAATGCTTCAAGTAAAGGATTAAGAGTCCAAATGAATGATCAAGTAAGGGCTGCTGGAACCTTGAGAAGGGTCTCATATCCGTGAACATTATCCTCTCCCAGTTGCTACAAGAGGGTTCCAGATGATTGGCATCCACACTGCCCCCAGACTTGCTCATTTTCATACCTTTGGCCTCAAAGCAAGGATTGGCTCACCTTGTTGCACGAACACACGTTTTTTATGTCCTAACCACACAATACTGGATTAAAGGGGGGGCTGAGGGGACTGCACCCCTCAAGCCTCTGCTTTTCTGGGAGGCCTCCAATCCATCACATATAGACTGTATACAAGGGAGATTTCATTATATGTACACTAACACTAAAAAGAAAAGAAAAGCAACTAAAAACATAGATGCTCCTTGTTGACACTGATTTTGTTCTTAAGCTTTCAGTTAGAGTTTAATTTTTTTCAGACTTAAAGTTGCTGGCGATGGGGGTGTGAATTGGAAGCGCTAATCACTGGCTGCTAATTGCAGCACTGCCCAATACTTCTTTAGTATTGTTTTAATTCCCAAGTGGAGCAGCGAAAAGGAAAACTAAGTTAGAAAGAGAGAAAACTGTAAGCAAATTACCAAAACTTACTATTTCTTTGCTAGAACTACTTCAGAATCATCTTCCAAAGAAGCTGGACGGTCTTTCTCAGAAATGATAATCAAAGGGAAGATATATACATGTGAACTTGTTCCCTCAGGAGAGGGCAGAAGAAAAGGCAAGCGTTCTTGAAATCCAGTACAAAAGTGATACTGAAAATGATGACCCATTTTTCCTACCACTGTACAGAAGGCAAAGAGAATAGTAGTGATAAAGAGAATAATGTTGCCATTAGTGTTGAACAATATCCAATTCAATGGCCTGCTTTGATAGCAGAGGAGTTTCACACCCAATGTATTGAGAAAGGTCTGCTCTATCTTCAGAATCACAATGACAGATTTATAGCTTCTGAGCAGCAGTATAAACGTCAGAAAAGATCTCTCTCTTGTCTCTTCTTTTTGAATAAAAGTTACCAAATGGAGCGCATTATCAGAGGCAAGGCTTGATGTATTCTAAATCCACAGGAACGGTATTCTGTTTCATGTGCAAACTCTTTTCCTCGCCTAACAATCTTAGCCCCTTTGTAGCACCTGGCTTTTCCAACTGGAAAAAAGGAGAGAAGACTTGTTATGAAAACAGTGTAGAACATCATAATGCCATGGTTACTTGACTAGCCAGGTTGCATAGCTAGCCCATTTGCAAGGCAAGAATCACATTGATAGGGAGATGGTATGGCTGCTTCTAACACAAACTGCCTACTTGAAGGAAGTTTTAAGGTGTATTGTGGTAGTTGGTAAGTTTCTCGCTGAACGTGGTTTAGCGTTTAGAGCAGGGGTCTCAAACTCGTGGCCCGTGAGCCATCTGTGGCCCACAAACCTCCCCAATGCGGACCATGGGGCTTCAGCAGTTTTGGGGCCAGGTCTCTCCTTTGGCCCCACCTGCCGCCCTCAGGTGCTTCCCCCACACAGGCAATTTACAATGGCCCAGGGCTCCGGCAATGCAGCAGAGCTGAACTGCGTCTGCCTGCTCGCTCCAGTGGCTGCTGGCCCCGCCCTGTGGCCCCAGGGCGGGGCCGTGCCTCCCCGTGCTGCCCCTGCCCCAAGCACCCCTGCGGCCAATGGGAAGCTGCGGGGGCAGCAGCACATAGAGGCCTCCTGGCCCGCCCCGCCTTGGAGCCCCAGGTATGCGCTGCACCTCCTGACCCACTCCCAGAGCCTGCACCCATTCCTCATACACCCCAGCTCCCAAACTCCCTCCCAGAGCCTGCACTCCCTCCCCACACCCCCCCTTCCCACACTCCCTCCCAGAGCCTGCACCCCTCCTCCCTCCTCCCTCCCAGAGCCTGCAAACCCACCCCCTCCTCCTGCACCCCCCCGCCCCAGCCCAGAGCCTGCACCCAAACTCCATCCCAGAGCTTGCATCCCAGACCCCCTCCCTCACCCAAACTCCCTCACAGAGCCTGCACTCCAATCCCCTACCCCAGACCTCTTCCCCATCCAAATTCCCTCCCAGAGCTTTAGGCAGGTGGGGGGCGGAGTTTTGGGGGGCAGGTTCTGGGCAGCATGAGTGACATTAGTGGCCCGCTGAGAGGATTTGAGGACTAGCACTGGCCCTAAGGTAAATTGAGTTTGAGACCCCCTGGTTTAGAGGAAGGGAGGAACTTACCATTTCTCCTCAGAATGGAAATTATCTAGGTATTCTTGAAGCCATCTTCAAGAAAGGAAGAGAGAGCACAGGGAAAGAAGAACTTTGTGGTTAGATATGGGGGAGGTGTGTGATAGAGTGCTAGGTATGAAACCCTGAGTCAGCACTCTGTTCACAGCAGCTCCAGTCAGGCATAGCAGATTGGAGCTGACGAGGCAGACCTGTGCCTAATTTGTGGGGCAGGGCAGAAAGGCTAATTAAGCCACTAGCCAGAGCCCACAAATAGGCACAGGAAAGAAGTGAAAAGGGGGAAAGCAGGCAGTGAGAGGAAGACAGAGATTGCTCTCCCACTGCTTGTAAAGGTGCTTGGTATGCTGTGAAGATGGTGGGACTCAATTATAAATAAACTGCACAGGGTGTTGAACCAGCACAAGGGTCTCTGCATGGTTTGTAGATGGAGACAGAAACAGGACCGAGGAGGCCCAGTTACAGGACTATAGACGCAACCCCAAGAGTGACAGCAAGTAGTAAGAACCAGGGACTGGTCAATTGCGTTAGGTCCCAAAAGGACTCAGGGGTGGTTGTAACTGGATGGAAACCATAGGTGGTCATGGTTGTAATTCCCCAAGAGTGGTTCCAGTGATAGCAAGTGATCCCACAAGAACTCATCTCATAAGGGCCACGATCACAATCCCGCAAGTAAGGGGAGTGTAGGAACTAGGGTCGCAACCTACTTTTCTACCATAGTCAGTGAGTTATTCAGGGAACTTAGGACTCAGGTCTTAGTATCTGTCTATGGGTATGTCGGCACTACCCGCCAGATCTAGACGCGTCTGGTCTAGATGCGATAAATCGACCCCATAGCACTCTCCCGTCGACTCCTGTACTCCAGTGCTGCGAGAGGCACAGGCAGAGATGATGGGAGAGTGGCAGCAGTCGACTCACTGCAGTGAAGACACCACGGTAAGTTGATCTAAGTACGTTGACTTCAGCTACGTTATTCATGTAGCTGAAGTTGTGTAACTTAGATTGATTCCTGCCCCCCCCCCCCGCCCCCAGTGTAGACCAGGGCTAAGCGTGTATAATAACATCAAAATGACAGAAAAGAAGGGAGAGTCAAGTGGTAATGGTAATTTGGAATTAATGTTTGGAAAAACAGAATTAGAGGATTTTGTTTTAAAATATGGGAATGGTCCTTGGAAGCCTGGTGCTTTTATCGGGTCTGATGCATAGCATGAGCTATGTGAGCAATGGAACCAATGAGTTAAGCCGGAGAAAGATTCCCTTTTTCTTGGAATCTTTTCAGGGACTCCCAACAAAAAGGCAAAGAAAAAGGCTCCTTTACAAGAATTACAAATGGTAGCAGTGGCTTTAGAAGCAGATGTACAGGTGTTTAAAAGAGGAAAAAGAAAAAAGGGATAAAACGTTAGAAGAATTAGCTAATCTAAAAGTAGAAGTTGACACTCGGAGAGCTATTGTGCTGGCACAGGCTACGCAGATTGTTACCTCACAGAAGGAGGTATTGGAAGGAAAAGAATTAGTAAATAATCTCATGGTAAGGATACCATAATTAGAGGAAAACAAGTTAGTAAAGGAAAATTGTGACCGGGGTCCTAGTGCGGAGCCAGCTGTGGTCACTCAATTAGGGTGAACTGAAAAGAATGGGGCAGACTATCCCCATAAAGCTGGTGGATATTCCAATACCTAGATTTACCAAGCCAGCATAAAACAGCTTCTTTATTACCTCACAGGTTACTCAGAAGTCCAAACAATACAGTTCCCTTAAAGTGATCCAGCCTCAGGCCTCCATCCACGTACCCCCGTAAAATATATGAAAATTTCTGTAAATCTTATTTCATCATATAAAAGGAAAGGTTCTACCAATCCCAAAGGATCGGACACGTTACCTTCCAGGTTAATGAATGTTTCAGATCTTACCCAAATACATGCTACAGCCAATTCTTATTAACTAAACTAACATTTATTAAAAAACAAAATAGAGAGAGAGTATTAAGTGGTTAAAAGATCGATATGCATACAGACATGAGTTCAATTCATTTAGGTGCAGATTCATAGCAGAAATGGTGAGCTTTGTGGTTGCAAATAGTTCTTTCAGAAATAGCTCATAGTTTATAGTCCAATGTCCAAATATCACATTCAGGGCGTACCAGCATAACTGGGACCTCAGTTTTGTGACTCAAACTTCTCCTGATGAAGTCTAAGCAGATCTGAGATGACAGAATCAGGACCCAAGGATCTTTTATACAGTTTCATGTCTTTTGACGAGTTGGGATTTCCTGGGGGAACAAAAGGTAATTAGGATGACTTTGAAGGAGGTCCATCACCCCGGTACTTAGCTATACGAATTAACATAAGGCCATTTGCTTTTTCCATCACCATTCACAGTACATTTCAAAGAGAGCTGAATAGCAAGATATCCTGTGTTTACAATTCATTTAAATGATATCAGAATACAGCATAGACAGGAACTGTTGATTACATTGTCCACGTACTCATACATCTGTAAATACACAAAACCACAAACATTATCTCCCCACATGGCTTTTGAGGGTTATTTATTTTGCAGGATGTTTAACCCTTTCTAGCCATGCGTCACAATGAATTAGCTAATTCAAAGGCAGAAGCAGATAGCTTAAAAGCAGAAGCTGACATTCTAAGAGCAGGTTTCGGAGGGGTAGCCATGTTAGACTGTATCAGTTTGTTATGCCCAAATACATTTGTTAGTCTCTAAGGTGCCACAAGGACTCCTTGCTGTTTTAATTCTAAGAGCAGAGGCTGACAATTTGAGAACCACTACTTCAACACAGGCAGCTCAAACTGCAGCCACGCAGAAGAAATTACCCAATTCAAAAATAAAGATTAAATTACTGCTTTCATAAGCATTAGAAGCCACTCAAAAGACAAATCTTCAAAATCATTTAAACACAGCCCAGAATGTGCGACAAGATAAGCAGCAGGAGTTAAATCAGGCAAACACTCAGTTAAATCAGGCTACAGGCTAAGCTGGAAGACAAGCAAACATACTGTACACATTTGGAAGCCAGCCTCAAAAAGTATAAAGAAAAACACCTTTGTTCAGAACAGAAATCGGAAATGGTAGAGGTGCAGTTTAAGAAATGTAAAGCTGATATTCTTGAGGTTAAAGCAAGCAAAGAACAAGCTCTTCAGGAGCAACCACAGCAGCGCTGTACGCAGCTAGGTCTCAAAATGATAGAATGAACAGCTTAAAATAGAAAAAAAAAAAAAAAAAACTAGCAGAGATACAGAAAATGGCAGTTCATAATGCACCACAACCTGAGGGGACACTGGTTTTGGAATTAGGTGGCAATTCAGACGCTGATGTGGATAATGTAGAAAAGGCTGTATATAAAATACAAAAGGAAGCATTTCCACCCCCAAAGAAAAAGCCTGAAAAGGAATCAGCAGTAACTTTCACTAATAATGATCCTCAGCGAAAAAGGGAGCCAGCAAGGTAGACAGAATGGGGAAAATAAAAGTAGAAATTTTAGTAGGGAACAGTAGAAACAGTCTAATTCACTGAGGAATTTCATTTGGAAGTGGCTGTTACAATATGAGAGTAGGGATCAAATTGCTGGATCATCCACTGTAGAGCTGCTCTGGAGGTTAGCAGACCAGGAGGGAGCGTGAACCAACAGCTCCCCCACCCTTCAAGGAGATAGCATAGGGAAGCCGGGTGCCCCTAATCTTTCCAGTGTCAGCATAAGATCACGCTTGTTTGATGACACATTTAGATCAGGATACCTGGGGAGACCCATAATCTAAGTAAATTTTTAGGAAGCGGTGCAGTCAAAATATGTTGATAAATCATTAATCAGTATTAGTCTTGAAATTTGTAAAAACATGAAAAACATTAAGCAACCCTAATTATATTTGAATAATATGGAGAGGGAAAAGGGCAACCATGGAATGTTTTCACCAAGAAAGAAGGTTAAGGAGATGCCGGAGGTAACCACCTTGAACAAGGACCTCCAAGAAGGGAAAACCCAAGAATAGGGACTAACATGTTGTAAAGGACCTGTGCCCATAGATTCTTTATATTTTGAAAAATTCCCTGTTCCAGTACAGCATCCTGGGGCAGTAGTGTGCCAAACACCGGATGAAAGGGGAAGACCTATGGTATATGTGGTCACTGAAGGAGGGGTATTCAGCCAAATAATGTATTTGGATACTGGGCCACCTGCTCCTCCCTAAGTACCACCATCAATCAGCAAGCAAGGAAAGTAATCAGCCACTTAATAACATTCATCACAATATAATTTTGACAGTTTCCCTGCCCCTTTTATGATTTATGTCCTGCCCTCTGTCTCATATCTGGACCTTATTTTTGGTGTGATTGGCCATTTTGAAACTTTTTTTTTCATTTTTTTAATGGGGAATGTTAGGGGTGGTTTTTGTGTATGTGTTTTTGCATTTTAAGGTTAGAAAAAATAGGTTTATAGGTGTTTTTAGATAAATTAGAAAATAAGGCAAATTATGAGAGTTTTAAAAGTGCTTTAGAGAAAAATAAAGCTTTTTTTAGAAAAAAATAAGGACTCTGCATGTAGGTTATTAAAGAAAGAGGGTTATGAGTTTAGAGATATGTTTGTAGAAAATTATAATTTAGAGATGCTTCCTTATAAGGGACAGTATTATGAACATAGACATTTGGAAATGTGCCCAGGAGGTGGGGGTTGTGAACACTGCATGGCTGTGTGCAGCAGCTCACTACAGAAGCTCTCCAATTCGTTTAATTAAAGTTTTATTCCTTTCTCATTCACTAGTTTGTTATTTAGTGACTCCCAAGGTGGTGTCTGAAGTGCTGAATGAGAAGGAAACTGCAATTTTTTTGAAGTTAACTCCTGTGTTTGCAACTGAAAGCAGAGACAAAGGGAGGCACAAGAAAAGCACGTTGAGTTACAACAAATGAGGAAAAAGATCTTGGGGTCATCATGGATAGTTTTCTGAAGACGTCCACGCAGTGTGCAGAGGCAATCAAAAAAGCAAACAGGATGTTAGGAATCATTAAAAAGGGGATAGAGAATAAGACGGAGAATATATTATTGCCCTTCTATAAATCGATGGTACGCCCACATCTTGAATACTGCGTACAGATGTGGTCTTCTCATCTCAAAAAAGATATACTGGCACTAGAAAAGGTTCAGAGAAGGGCAACTAAAATGATTATGGGTTTGGAACGGGTCCCATATGAGGAGAGATTAAAGAGGCTAGGACTTTTCAGCTTGGAAAAGAGGAGACTAAGGGGGGATATGATAGAGGTATATAAAATCATGAGTGATGTGGAGAAAGTGGATAAGGAAAAGTTATTTATTTATTTCCATAATACAAGAACTAGGGGCCACCAAATGAAATTAATGGGCAGCAGGTTTAAAACAAATAAAGGAAGTTCTTCTTCACACAGCACACAGTCAACTTGTGGAACTCCTTGCCTGAGGAGGTTGTGAAGGCTAGGACTATAACAGCGTTTAAAAGAGAACTGGATAAACTCATGGAGGTTAAGTCCATTAATGGCTATTAGCCAGGATGGGTAAGGAATGGTGTCCCTAGCCTCTGTTTGTCAGAGGGTGGAGATGGATGGCAGGAGATAGATCACTTGATCATTACCTGTTAGGTTCACTCCCTCTGGGGCACCTGGCATTGGCCACTGTCAGTAGACAGGATACTGGGCTAGATGGACCTTTGGTCTGACCCAGTACGGCTGTTCTTATGTACCAGACACAGAGGCTTTTGCATGTATTTGGTGAGCACAATAGTAGCTTGACTAGCTTAAGAATGGGAAAAAGCCAAAAATGGATGTGTTGCAACCTCCATCCAGTCTGCAATTGTCAGGCAATGTTGCAGAGAACTGGAAAAAATTCAGACAAAGAGTTGAATTGTATTTAGCAGCCAGAGAGGCAGAGGAGAAAAAATGATAAGGTGAAATCACCAATATTTTAGCATGTTGTTGGAGACGAATCATTGGATATTTATAACAACTTTAAATTTGAAGAAGGTGAAAGCATGAAGTTAAGTAAAATACTAACTAAATTTGAGGAACATTGCATGCTCAACGAAAGAAGAACATGTTCGTAGACTTCAGGAAGTCCTGGATGTAACTAGAGCGGCAAACCTCAAACTAAATAGGGAGAAACATATTTTAGGAGTCACAGAACTGATGTTTGTTGGGGACATTATTTCAATGAAGGTGTAAAACCTGATAAGAGGAAGGTTTCAGCCACTGAAATGATGTCACATCCCTAGTCAAAGAAAGATGTCCAACAGTTCCTGGGAATGGTTAACTATCTTGGAAAAGTATCAGAGGGGTAGCCGTGTTAGTCAGATATCAGGAATGGCAATATACAAAAACCTGTAGGAGAACACTTCAACCTCCCTGGCCACACAATAGCAGATGTAAAGGTAGCCATCTTACAGCAAAAAAACTTCAGGACCAGACTCCAAAGAGAAACTGCTGAGCTCCAGTTCATTTGCAAATTTGACACCATCAGATCAGGATTAAACAAAGACTGTGAATGGCTATCCAACTACAGAAGCAGTTTCTCCTCCCTTGGTGTTCACACCTCAACTGCTAGCAGAGCACCTCACTCTCCCTGATTGAACTAACCTCGTTATCTCCATACTGATTTATACCTGCCTTTGGAAATTTCCATTACTTGCATCTGAAGAAGTGAGGTTCTTACCCATGAAAGCTTCTGTTAGTCTTAAAGGTGCCACAGGACCCTCTATTGCTTTTTATCTTGGAAAAGTCATACCTAATCTATCTACCAAAGCAGCAGCTTTGAGAAAACTCCTAGAGAATAAAAATGAAAGGTATTGGGGTGCAGAGCAGCAGGAATCATGGGAAGGTTTAAAACAACAACTGATACAAGAATCGGTGTTGAAGTTTTATGCACCAGAAAGGCCTATTAAAATTTCAGCAGATGCTTCACAGTCTGGGTTAGGTGCAGTGATTTTACAGAAGCATGAGGACTGTTGGCAACCAATGGCACATGCATCCAAATCACTGACTGAGGCAGAAACCAGATACACACAAATTGAAAAGGAACTTTTAGGAATATTATTTGCCTGTGAGAGATTCAATAAATATATTTATGGACAGACAGTGGAAGTTGAAATGGACCATAGGCCCCTGATTGCGTTTTTTAGCAAACCACTAAATGACTGTGCCTTAAGGCAGTGGTTCTCAACCAGGGGTACGTGTACTCCTGGGGGTACGCAGAGGTCATCCAGGGAGTACATCAAGTCATCTAGATATTTGCCTAGTTTTAGAATAGGCTACATAAAAAGCACCAGCAAAGTCAGTACAAACTAAAATTTCATACGGACAATGATTTATTTATACTGCTCTATATACTACATTATATGGTAATATAACGGGCATATATGCACTGTATTAGATATGTTTTATGTTATTTACTGATGCGTAAAGCATGTTAATGAGGTTAAAGTTGTCATGGTTTGCATGCAGTTGTGATGTAAAACTGAATAGATTTTTAAAACGAGAAGTGGTAGTGGTGACAGTGAAAATTGGAAGAAATTGAAAATGACTGAAGAAAAAACCCATTGTCAGTTCTGCGAGGAATATATTGCTTTTGGATTCACATCTACAAATAGTGATCCACCTCAAGCTTTGTTTCCTTTGCGGAGAAACTCTATTCAATAACAGTATGAAGCTGCCACATTTGCAACAACATTTGAAGACAAAACTCCCTGTTCATGCGAGTAAGCCAGTAGAATTTTTCAAAGAAAGCTTTCTGACAGACTTGCCAGAAGATTCAGGGGGCCTGGGGTCTTTGGCGGTGGGGGTCCTTCCGCTCCGGGTCTTTGGGGCACTTCGGCGGCGGGTCCCGGAGCGAGTGAAGGACCCGCCGCCGAACTGCCGCCGAAGACCCGGAGCGAAAGGAACCCTCGCCGCTGAATTGCCGCCGAAGACCTGGAGCGGAAGAAGCCCCCGCCGCCGAATTGCCGCCGAAGACCCGGAGCGGAAGAAGCCCTTGCTGCCGAAGATCCGGAGCGGAAGAAGCCCTCGCCGCCGAATTGCCGCCGAAGACCCAGAGCGGAAGAAGCTCCGGGTCTTCGCTCTGGGCGTGTTCGGCGGCACTGAACAACCTGCCGCTGAAGACCCGCCGAAAACTCTTGTGGGGGCCCCTGCGGGGCCCGGGGCAAATTGCCCCCCCCCGGGTGGCCCTGTTTGTAAGCATTATACCATCTGCAAGTACTGCAAGTAGTTTTTAAGTGAAATGAAACTTCGGGTAGGCAAGACAAATCAGACTCCTGAAAGGGGTACAGTAGTCTGGAAAGGTCGAGAGCCACTACCGTAAGGATTCAAAGAATGAGGATGAAGCTGCAAAAGTATGATTTGGTTGTGTAAATTCATGTGGCAAGGAGGTGTGGCCTCTCTCGGAGATTGATGGTGAGGGAGGGCTGCCACCCACCCCCTAGTGGGCAGAGCCATGTAAGCACAGCCTGCCCCACCTGAAGCAGAAGGGTGGGATAGGAAAAGGAAGTATAAAAAACAGGCCCCGCAGTTCAGTTGAGTTAGAGTTGCTGAGGGAGACAGACACATCCCGCCTGCTGCTGGAGCCCACAGAGGACCCCCGTTGTACTGGGGACTGGCCAGAGCTCCCAGGGCCACTGGCTGACCCAGACGCTGAGGAGCTGCTGGGGCTGCTACCTGAGGACTGTCCAGAGCTCCCAGAGCCACCAACCACTGAGACACCAAGGATCTGGGGGCTGCTGCTGGCCACCGACCCTGGGGAGACAAAGGACACCCACAACACCGAGGTACCAAATCCTGGGGACATAGGAAGTAGCCCAGGGGCAGCTGACTACAGGCTGGCTGTGTTGCTTTCTGAGTACAGGTCAGCGTGTTGCTGGATTGCATTCCCCGCTGACCCAGTGACAGAACACTCCGCCACTGTTGGGCCCTGGGCTGGCACCCGGTGTAGTCTAGTGGGCCCAGGGTCCCCTACCCCCTGCCACCCCACCCCTGGGGTGGCAGCCTCCCCATATTTGGCCAGGAGGTCTGTGTTTGGTGCTCACCCCTGCCTGAGCCCCTAGACTGTTTGCTGCCCTGCCCTGACTGAGGGCCTGGGCTCACAGATCCTTTGCTGCTCTGCCCTGACCACAGGCCAGAGCCCCTGATTGTTTGGTGTCCCCACCCTGCCTGAGGGCCTGGGCTCCTGGACTTTTTACTGCTCTGTCTGGCCTAAGAGCCTGAACACTGGAAGCAGCTAATTTCCCCCTGTTGAGATCACCTTTACAGGTGCGTGACAGCAAGGAGGTGTGGCCTCCCTCAGAGACTGACAGCGAGGGATGGCCACATACTCCTACAAGCAGTGGTTCCCACAAAACCAGAGAAGATTTCAGAGATAGAATCATAGAATATCAGGGTTGGAAGGGACCTCAGGAGGTCATCTAGTCCAACCCCCGGCTCAAAGCAGGACCAATTCTCCAACTAAATCATCCCAGCCAGGGCTTTGTCAAGCTGGGCCTTAAAAACCTCTAAGGAAGGAGATTCCACCACCTCCCTAGGTAACCCATTCCAGTGCTTCACCACCTTCCTAGTGGAAAAGTTTTTCCTAATATCCAACCTAAACCTCCCCCACTGCAACTTGAGACCATTACTCCTTGTTCTGTCATCAGGTACCACTGAGAACAGTCTAGATCCATCCTCTTTGGAACCCCCTTTCTCTTCTGCAGACTAAATAATCCCAGTTCCCTCAGCCTCTCCTCATAAGTCATGTGCTCCAACCCCCTAATAATTTTTGTTGCCCTCCGCTGGACTCTTTCCAATTTTTCCACATCCTCCTTGTAGTGAGGGGCCGAAACCTGGACATAGTACTCCAGATGAGGCCTTACCAATGCCAAATAGAGGGGAATGATCACATCCCTTGATCTCCTGGCAGTGCTCCTTCTTATACAGCACAAAATGCCGTTAGTCTTCTTGGCAACAAGGGCACACTGTTGACTCATATCCAGCTTCTCGTCCACTGTAACCCCTAGGTCCTTTTCTGCAGAACTGCTGCCTAGCCACTTTGTCCCTAGTCTGTAGCAGTACATGGGATTCTTTCGTCCTAAGTGCAGGACTCTGTACTTGTCCTTGTTGAAACTCATCAGATTTCTTTTGGCCCAATCCTCTAATTTGTCTAGGTCCCTCTGTATCCTATCCTACCCTCTACCACTCCTCCCAGTTTAGTGTCATCTGCAAACTTGCTGAGGGTGCAATCCACGCCATCCTCCAGATCATTAATGAAGCTATTGAACAAAACCGGCCCCAGGACTGACCCTGGGGGCACTCCGCTTGATACCAGCTGCCAACTAGATATGGAGCCATTGATCACTACCCGTTCAGCCCGATGATCTAGCTAGCTTTCTATCCACCTTATAGTCCATTCATCCAGCCCATACTTCTTTAACTTGCCGGCAAGAATACTGTGGGAGACCGTATCAAAAGCTTTGCTAAAGTCAAGGAATAACATGTCCACTGCTTTCCCCTCATCCAGAGTCAGTTATCTCATCATAGAAGGCAGTTAAGTTAGTCAGGCATGACTTGCCCTTGGTGAATCCATGCTAACTGTTCCTGATCACCTTCTTCTCCTCAAAGTGCTTCAAAATTGATTCCTTGAGGACCTGTTCCATGATTTTTCCAGGGACTGAGGTGAGGCTGACTGGCCTGTAGTTCCCCAGATCCTCCTTCTTCCCTTTTTTAAAGATGGGAACTACATTAGCCTTTTTCCAGTCATCGGGGACCTCCACCGATTGCCATGAGTTTTCAAAGATAATGGCCAATGGCTCTGCAATCACATCAGCCAACTCCTTTAGCACCCTCGGATGCAATGCATCCGGCCCCATGGACTTGTGTTCGTCCAGCTTTTCTAAATAGTCCCGAACCACCTCTTTCTCCACAGAGGGCTGGTCACCTTCTCTCTATGCTGTGCTGCCCAGCAGCAGCCTGGGAGCTGACCTTGTTTGTGAAGACAGAGACAAAAAAAAAGAATTGAGTACATCAGCTTTTTCCACATCCTCTGTCACTAGGTTTCCTCCCCCATTCAGTAAGGGGCTCACACTTTCCCTGACCTTCTTCTTGTTGCTAACATACCTGTAGAAACCATTCTTGTACTCTTAATATCCCTAGCTAGTTGTAACTCCAAGTGTGATTTGGCCTTCCTGATTTCACTCCTGCACGCCTGAGCAATATTTTTATACTCCTCCCTGGTCATAGAGATACAAGCCCATGTAAATCTGATTGTAAAATAAGTTCCCATAGCTAACAGGAAACTGCAACAAATAAGAGAGGAAACAGAGAATCATTGGGAATCCTTAAAGCGGTGATAATTAAAGGATGTGGTGACGACGCAGGAAAGGAAACAGAATGCCAGGTTTGTTGGTAGCCAGAGAGCTTTACAAGCCTCTTGCAAAAAGCCTCCCAGGAAAACTTTTCCTGGGGTTTTTATTTCTCTCCTTGCTTTGTTTACAACACTTCTTAGTGGTTCCATTTCATGCGCATAGAAAGGCCAGGCAGTGTACATGCACATAAGATAACAAACCCATCTCTTGAGCGCGTGAACGCCAGCTGCGAGGAAACAATCAAATCAGCCAAATAAGTTTCCCAAACATAGGCGCTAGAACAAGGTCACTCCTGCCTCATTGCCAAGGGAACAGTTTGCCGTTCTTCAAGGCTTGTGATTAGGGAGCAACACATTCCTACATCCCCCCCTATTTTATTATATATGCGGTGTTTAGACAAGGCACCTTCGCAGGGTAGCATACACAATGTCACTAGATTGGGTATACATTAAACAAAGCAGCAAAGTAAAACATCAAAAATCAAAACTAGGACCCCATACTATAAAAGGGTCTTTATCCACTCTAAGGGTGGCTATGACTAGATATAATCCCACCAAGAAAGAAAAACGTTTTGGCGGATAACTTAAGCATAACATTTCAGCATATCAATTTGCTATTACATGCAAAACTATTATCAGTAAGCTTAAAACAGCACATTTCTTTCACTGTCTCACATCCCAGATGTTGCTGGATGGTTTGCAGACAGGAACAAGGTAAGTACTTAACAGACCTTGCATTTCCGGGGCAATGGCCAGGCAGAAATCAGATTGATTTAATACTTCTGCCAGGTGGACCCAGGTGTTAAACTGCAGCCGCTGCTCCATCTGGGGTTCGCCTTGGCAGCCAGGGGCCAACAGGAAACTCCCCAATACACACAAAATAAGGAGTGAATTAGCATTAAGGCAAACTAACAATGTCACAAGGTAATTTTCTGCGGTAGGTTCTAGCTGCTGCTGCACTCGCAGCTGCTTGGCCTGCAATGAAAGGGCTTTAATCTGTCCCCAGGTTATGCGCTGCGGGGGCCCCCGCAGGGGGCGCTGGCGAGGACGCTCGGGATCCTGCAGATGTAGGTTGAACTGTGGAATGGGGTTCGACAGTCCCTGGTGCCAGGCCATCGCCGTGCCACGGGCGGACGTTACGCGCCAGGACCCACAACGGACCTGTAGGAAGAGAAACGGCAGCATGCCCCCGTCCCCACGTTATAAGGGGCACTGGGCCATGCCACTGAGGGTCTGGGGCCTTGCGATATTTAACAAAGGGGCGGGGCAAGGCCTGGTAGCTGCGAAAATGACATTCTGCTGCAGAGTAGTTGTCAGTCAAATTCAAATGATTCAGGGTAAAAAGCACTGCAGCCAGCCATTCCTGGCGGGGAGGAAGGCCTACGGGAATCCCCCCTTTCTGTTTTTGGTGGACCAGGGCTTGTTTGAGCGCACGGTTGGCCCGTTCCACAATGGCCTGGCCTGTGGGGTTATACGGGATACCAAACGTGTGGACAATGTCCCACGTGGTACAGAAGGAGGCAAAGGCCGAGCTACAGTAGGCGGGGCCGTTGTCGGTCTTAAGATGGGACGGGTGACCCATGATTGCCATAGCGCGAATCATGTGATTAATAACATAACGAGAGGCCTCACCCTTCTGGGGGGTGACCCACACATAATGGGAAAAGGTATCTACACACACGTGAAGATACTGCCAGGGGGCAAAGGGAGGGAAATGTGTAACATCCATTTGCCAGAGCTGGTTGGCCGAGGTTCCACGAGGGTTGACCCCTACCTCCGGGCTATTGGAGAGAGAAGCGCAAAGGTCACACTGGCGAACAATGGCCTGCGCCTGATGCAATGGGAGGGTGAACTGCTTGGCAAGGGCCTTGGCGGACTGATGAAAAAAGGCGTGGCTTTCGATTGGGGAGGAAAAAATTGAGGCCACCGATTTGACCGCCTGGTCGGCCACCGCGTTACCTTCTGTTAATAGGCCCGGTAGTGTGGTGTGACTGCGAATGTGTGCCACAAACAATGGGCTAGAGCGGGAGGAAAGGAGCTGTTGCAGGGTAAGAAAAAGGGCCAACAAATTGTTATCACAGGAGGGCGACACATAGGAACCTGGAAGAGACTTAAGAACATTAGTAACATAAAGACTGTCAGTAATCAAATTAAAAGGGTCATCCTGGAAGCATCGGCAGGCCAGGATGACAGCAGCCAGCTCTGCGCGCTGTGGGGAGCGCTGAGGCAGGGTAAAGCGGACTTGCCAAGTGTCTTGCGCCTGCCAGCTGACCGCACCTCGTGTTGGGCCGCCGTCCGTAAAAAGGGTAAGTGCATCCTTAATGGGGACGGTTGACAAAGACGGCCGGAGGTGAAGGCAACGTTGTTGTAGGAGCGAAAGACGGGGGTCAGGGGGAATGTGATATTTAACTTCCCCGACATAGTCAGCAAGAGACAATTGGAGGGTGGCACTGCAAGAGACAGCGCGTTCCCAGTCTTTAGCCGGGATGGGGACAATAATGGCAACGGGGTCCCAACCCAAGAGGGTGCGGGACTGTTCTCGCACTTTAAAAATCAGCTCTGCGGCCTGTTGAGGGAGTGTCTGAATAGTATGCGGAGGGGAGTGGGTCAAATAAATCCATTCAATTAAACGAAGACGCGCTGCCGCCCCCTCCTGGGCGAGGACAGCTGTCGGTTGTGAGAGTGTGGGAAGCAAAACGGCAAAAAGGGGCTGTTCCCTTTCTCAGCGGTTGACCCACACCTGGGCCAGGGTCTGGTTAATGAGGGTGACCGCTTGGCGCTGTTCCTGGGAAACGGGAATGATATCTCCGGGGAGGCGGCCCTGCCGAAGGCCAGAAAAAAGAGGGGACAGGATGGAGGTAGTCAGAGAGCAAAAAGGACGAATCCAATTAAGGGACCCCAATAACTGTTGAAGCTGTACAAATGTAAGAGGGTTGGGCAATACCAACTCGGGACAAACTGGACGGGCATATGACTGGAGCATGCGGTGACCAAGATACAAAAAGGGTGGCTGACGCTGGATCTTGTCCGGTGCCACAACCAGGCCACACGCCGCAAGCTGGTGGCGCAGTTCGTCCAGCCAGTCATCAGGGAGGACGGGGTGAGCCACCAGGATGTCATCCATGTAGTGGTAAATTAAGGCATCTGGGTGTGCTGCGTGGAAGGGCCGTAAGGCCTGCGCAACAAAATGCTGACACAAGGTGGGGTTATTCAACATGCCTTGAGGGAGCACATTCCACTGATAGCGTGGAGTGGGCTGGGAGTGATTCAAAACCAGAACGGTGAAGGCAAAATGCACCTGGTCCTCAGGGTGCAGGGGGATAGTAAAAAAACAATCCTTTAAATCTATTACAAATAACCGGTAATCACAGGAGATAAGGTTGGGATTAGGGGTACCACACTGCAGGGGACCCATAGGCTGTATAATTTTGTTAATGGCGCGAAGGTCCTGCAGGAGGCGCCACTTGCCAGATTTCTTTTTAATCACAAACACGGGGGTATTAAAGGGGCTAGTGGACTCCTCCAAACGTCCTGCCTGCAGCTGGTCATTAACCAAGTGCTGGAGGGCCTCCAGCTTTTCTAAAGGAAGCGGCCACTGCGCAACCCATACGGGCTCGTCAGTGAGCCAACGGAGGGGGAGGGCCGTACGCCTAATCATCAATATGGATGGTGGCAGTGAACTGTGTTAATAAATCACGGCCCCACAGGTTGAGGTGGACGGGGAGAATGATAAGCCGGATACGGGCGCGGCGGGTGCCTTGGGGCGCCCTAACCTCCAACCATCGGGCACTTCGTTGTGAGTCCTGCGCCCCGCCCACACCCCAAACTGCCGGAGCCTGCTCTGTGGGCCAATGGGCGGGCCACTGCGCGGCGGCAATGACGGTGATGTCTGCCCCAGAGTCGATAACACCCTCAAACGGCTGATCGTTGAGGCAGTAAATGCGTTTGGGTTGGGGTGCTCCAATGTCTTTAATGACTGCTGCCACTTGTGGGTGAATAGTGCGCTGGTCGGTGGACCCGAAGCCTCCGGTTCGGGGAACGTTTCTTCCCCCTGCCGGAAGGGAGTAGGGCACAAGTATGAGTTGCGCCCAGGCATCTCCCTGAAACAGCTGTTTCGGGAGATGACTCCACAGTTGAACATGGATAATTCCACCATAGTCCGAATCCACCACCCCAGGCACCACAAACAGGCCCTGCTTGCTGGCGGACGAGCGGGGTAGGACAAGGCCCACCATGCCCTCCGGCAGCGGGCCCTGAATCTGGGACGGCATGAGGAGGACCTCCCCGGGGAGAGTGATATCCATATTTTCCTGATTAACAAGGTCAATCCCCGCACTGCCCCTTGTGGCGGCGGGGGCGTCGTGCACGGAGAGGGGCGCGGCCTTGGGTCTCGGGCTGGTCGCAGGCCCGCCTACTAGTTTCCCGGGGGGTTGTCTCGGTTAGCAGCCAAGACCCGGCTGTCACCCCCGGCCAAGCGACACTGCGCAGCCCAATGGTAGCCCTTTTTGCATTTCGGACACAGCGTGCGGGGCCTCTGGTCTGTCCGGGGCTTGGGTTTGTTTTTACACACGCCCCCCCCCAGGGGCCCGACACTCCCGCCAAAAATGTCCGGACTTCTGGCAGTTAAAGCAGTTCCCCTGAGACTTCTGCCCCTTGTGCAGGGCAGCTGCCAGCAGGGCCATCTGATGGGTCTGAGTGCCTACGTCAGCAAACGCCTGCAGCAATTCTGCCAGGGTATACCCGGGGCGCCTGACCACTGCCTGCATAGCACGGCGGCAGTCTGCATTGGCATTTTCGTAAGCCAATTTTATCATTAGTTCAGTCTGGGCTTGCGGGTTATCAATCTGCCTCTGGACTGCCTCTTGGAGGCGGTCAATAAACTGGTGGAACGGTTCGGCGGCACCCTGCCGAGTAACCGCACAGGACTTAGAGGACTCGCCTGCAGCGGGGACCCTGCGGAACGCTTGACGGACACACTGGCCAATGATGGGAAAAGCTACCCGGGGCGTGCCCACCGCCTGCTCGGGGATGCCCGAAAACTGCCCTGTGCCATATAACTGCTCAGTGAGATAGGCCCCCCCACCTTGTGCTGCTGCTGCAAGCGCCTCTCGCTGGTACTCGCTATCCCACACAACGTATTGCGCGGGAGACAGCACCATGCGACACATGTCTTTCCAATCTTGGGGGAGCAAGAAGTAACCGTTTGACACACCTTCCAAGATCCCCAGGGTGAAAGTGGACCGCACCCCGGTCTCACGAACCGCCTTGCGGAGCTCGCGCAGAACCGAGTAGGGGAGAGCCTCCCAGTCCACTATCTGCCCCCCATTTCCATTATCCCGCCAAGAGACGGGAAACGCCTCGAACCCACACTTGGATTCCTCGTCGGTCAAGAGACCGGCCTCATGCGCTCACCGCACCGCCGCGGCGACAGCGCCCCCCTGCCCGACCGGTAGGCAGGGGGTCGCCGCCACGAGCGGCGGCGCAGGGAGGGTCAGCTGCGGGCAGGAGGGGGGTGGCCCATCACCTGGGGGCAAAAGGGGGACCGGCTTGGGGCTGTTGGGGCCGACCCCCTCCAGCGCCTCCTTACAACGCTGCCAGAGCAGCAGGCACTGAACTGGGGCACGGGGTTTACTATACAAGGTGATCCCAATCCGTATCCAATCAGAAAGCTGTAATGACCCGCAGTCCGGATACCAGGGGCACTGGCGATCTATTTCGCTTAGAAGGTCCTCAATATGAGCGACCGGGACAGTGACACATGATCGCTGTCGTATAATCTCTTGTAACCCTCTTGCGTGCTCCTTCTGGGCACTGGAAAGTCTCCCCCCCATACTCACGAATAAGGGGCAGCAAACAGCCGCGGGCGCGCTCGGCGTATCCAGCCGGTGAGTAGAGGGGTATCACGTCGGGGTCACCAGGTGTGGTGACGACGCAGGAAACAGAACGCCAGGTTTGTTGGTAGCCAGAGAGCTTTACAAGCCTCTTGCAAAAAGCCTCCCAGGAAAACTTTTCCTGGGGTTTTTATTTCTCTCCTTGCTTTGTTTACAACACTTCTTAGTGGTTCCATTTCATGCGCATAGAAAGGCCAGGCAGTGTACATGCACATAAGATAACAAACCCATCTCTTGAGCGCGTGAACACCAGCTGCGAGGAAACAATCAAATCAGCCAAATAAGTTTCCCAAACATAGGCGCTAGAACAAGGTCACTCCTGCCTCATTGCCAAGGGAACAGTTTGCTGTTCTTCAAGGCTTGTAATTAGGGAGCAACACATTCCTACAAAAGGATGTCGTGAAGAAATAAGCAGTTGCTGTCCAAGTATAAGAGACTATTGGATGGGGTGATTTTCAAGGGCAGTACAGATGTAATTCCAACGAATCTCTGAAAAGAAATGCTACAGAATATCCACGAGGGTCATTTAGGAATTGAGACGTGCAAACAATGAGCACAAGAGGAACTGTATTGGCCAGGGGTCAATCATTACATTACTAATGTGGTAGGAAACTGCTTTTCATGCTTGAAATGCAAGCCATGCCAACTGGCAGAGCCACTGAGACCTCATCCAGTTCTACAAAGGCCTTATGAGAAGGTAGGCACTGAATTATTTAATAGTCACAGACTATTATTCTCTGTATCCAGAAATTTGTACACTGCACAGTACTAATAGTAAGTTAGTGATAGCAGGCATGAAGGGAATCTTCTCCAGACGTGGAATTCGAGATGAAGTCTTTAGTGGTAGTAGGCCACAATTTTCCAGTGCAGATTTAAGGCAATTGTCATAGATTGGGGTTTTCATCAGAAAATATCAAATCCAAATTATCCCCAATCAAATGGATTTGTGGAAAGGTCTATATGGACAATAAAGAACCTTATGAAAAAGACTTTTGACAGAGGGGGTGATTTGTATAAAGTGTTAATGGTTTACTAAAGTACACCCATGGAGAATGGCTTTTCTCCAGTTCAGCTGTTAATAGGAAGGATCAGATGATAACCTGCTGAAATCTCATAACAATGCAACCATACAGAAGATGAAAGAAAATCAGAAATGGAAGCAGAAATACTATTTTGACAAAAGGGCCCTTGATCTCCCATCTCTTAAACAACGTGATAGAATGTGCCTGAGGAATCAAACCTCTAATACTTGGGGCCAAAGAGGCATAGTTAAAGAACAGCTGCATCCACTTTATGTAGTCCAGACAGAGAAGGGGGATGCATTTGGATGTAATCGAAGGGATCTACGAGTAATCCCAGAAAATTTCAACACATGGACAATAGATGTGGACTTTGGCATTTCCCATCTGATTGATCCTTTATCATCAATGCACAAAGGAGAAACTGTCAAGGAACAAGAGAACAACTCAGACTCAAACGAAAGGCTGATACTGAGATCAGAGTGGGAGATTAAATGTCCTGAAAGACTTGTAGAAACTTGCTAACCTGCCTGGAGAAGGGGTATTTGAGGAAAGTGAGTGGTAAAAATTCACTGGAGAGTGATGTATTGCTAACCTCTCTAGGTAGTTGATACATTGGGTTTATGGAAATGTACTACATGGGTTGAGAATTTAAAGCATGTGTTATTACATAGATGTTAGTTGTTTATATATGTATACAAGAGTTACTTTTTTTCTTTGAGGGAAGGTGTAGAGATATATTTGTAGAAGATTATAATTTAGAGATGCTCCCTCATAAGGGACAGTATTAATAACATACGAATTTGAAGATATGTCTTGGAGGCAGGGGTTGAGAACACTACATGGCTGTTTGCAGCAGCTCACCACAGAAGCTCTCCAATTTGTTGTATTAAATTTGTATTCCTTTCTCGTTCACTGGTTAAAACCCCTAAGATCATTACAATGAGAGTTCTTCAAGTGCTTGCTCATGTCAATTCCATGTTAGGTATGTGCATGCCCATGTGCATGGCTGTCGGAAACTTTTCCCTTAGTGGTATCTATAGGACCAACTGTGGCGCCCCCCTGGATCCCCATTCTCATGCACCAGTATATTGGGTGCCGATCACTGTCGCAGCACCGATCAACAGCTTGATGCTTCCCATTGCAATGGCATCGTTTGCTGGCCTCCCGATCTACACTGCCACACAGGGGAGCGGTTTTGTAATGACCCATCCACTCCCAGTCTTTATTCAGCCCTAATTTGATGGTGTCCAGTTTGCAAATTAATTCTAGTTCTGCAGTTTCACATTGGAGTCTGTTTTTGACAGTCTCTATGCAAAAGAATAAATGGACACAAATCTGACATCAGGGGGGTGGCATTTCAGCAGCGGGGGGTCCTTCGTTGCCGCGGAAGACCTGGAGCGGACCCCCCGCCACCGCCGAAGTGCCGCTGAAGCCCCGGACCGCTGCCAGGTATTCGAATCGGGCCCTGCAGTTCATAAAGCCGGCCCTGACTGTATGTTCCACTCCATGCATCTGATGACGTGGGTTCTAGACCACAAAAGCTTATGCCCAAATAAATTTGTTAGTCTCTGAGGTGCCACAAGGACTCCTCATTGTTTTTGCTGATACAGACTAATACAGCTACCGCTCTGAAAGCAAGCCTGTGTTACTGAGCACATGGCAGAGAGAGAGAAGAGGAGAGGAGAGCTGCTTACCTTGGGAGCAATCTCTAGGGAAATAACAATTCTCGGGGCAGTGAGTCTTGGGGGCAAACCACGCGTCTCCTGTGGGCCAATCAGAAGCTGTTCTATAGCTACGTAATAGAATGCAGTTTCCTGAACCATCATAACATCCCAAGAGTAGCTTTTGACTTGCAGTTTGTTTAAAAAATTTTTAAAAAATGCAGATACTGTACATAACGCAAGTTTTTGTAGAAACACACCAGCCTTTAAAAAAAAAATAGTGTTCAGTTGCTTTTTAAAGCGTTGCCTTAAGGAAAACTTCTGTAAAGAAATCTTTAACTTTATACAAAACACACACAGAGGCTAACTTAAAAGAAAAAAAAAACAGCTTACGTAAAAAGGCGGACAAGAAATAAGAATGCTGTTTCTCCCCCTGCCTTTTTCTTTCCTAATTTTAAAATGCTGTTAAAGTGTTTTAAAAATGCACCAATTTTTAAAGTTTTGCCTAAACAAAAATTGTTGTTGAGAAGGCTTTAGATTTATATAAAACACACACTAACACCCAAAACACTAGTTTATGTAAAAGAATAAACACTTTTTACCAGAGATAAGGAGGCTATTTTCTCCCACCACACAACCTTTTTTCTTTTTTAATGTTTTTTTAAATCTAAATGTTGTTAAAACATGTAAAGTTTTAACAAACTTAACACATTAATCAAAGGGAACATGCATGTAGATTTTTTTTTTACAGCATTTATGTAAACATCATTTGTTTCTAGTCTTTATATCAATCTGCCTTATTCCACCTACTTAAAGTTTTATTGGAAATTAGCACCTATTGACTTTTGCTGAAAGGAGGTCTTTTAATTTAAGTTTTGTATCACTGGTTTTTGCAGGCTATCCTTTGTCAAGTGTGAAGATTTTTGAGGTGAATGTAATATTCCCATCATTTACCAAAAAAAAAAAAAAAAAAAAGTTTAAAAAGGCAAAAGCCATGTGGATTGAATAACTGCATGAAGTAGTAAGGTAAAGACTACACCTCCTGTCACCCTTGTTATCTGAAGCTGTTAACTTCTGCCACAAATTTTTTATTAGGAACAAAGCTATATTAGCATGCTTTTATATTGAATGTAAACATAACACTAAAAAAGCAGCAGTTTGCAACAAAGAGGCACCCATTCTAACTGTGTGAAGATGTAAGATAAAGACTGACTCAACTCACCACTGTTATCTGAAGAAACAGCCCCCAGATTTTTTTCTTAATTTAAAAAGGTTATGCTCTTTTGCTAACACAGTTTTTAAGCCTGTCAAAGTTTAACATGAAAAAAACAGCACTGATCATTTTGATTGAGATGTAAAGACCTGTTTTGTAGTAAAATAAAAATGTTTAAGATGCATTACCCTATCCATTAACATTTTTTAACAAAAGTGGTTCTATTGGGTATAATATAAAATCCTTAACTGAGGGGAATTTACAATAAAATATTATTTAAAATGCAGGGGAAATGTTCACATATGTGTTTCAATAAAAAAATTAGCACGAAGGAATGACTAACTGCAGTAACAAGAGGGATGAGCATGAGACCTATTTGAAGCAGCATGTTTTCACACAGCCTCTCCTGCTTTTTTAAAAACTGTTAACTTGTGCAGTAAAAGAATTTCTAATCACAGGATTAAAATTAGTATGCTTTTACAGCCTAAAGAAATGCCAAGTTTACTTATCCACAATCAACATCTCTATGACACATCTTAACCAAAGATTTTAGTCTAAAGGACTTGCTTAGAAAGATCAACCCCTGTAAGAATAGTTTACAGGAATGTAAATTGTGAAGAAATAGGTATTTGGAAAGTAGCAATATTACCATTAACAACATTTACAATAAAAATAAAATGTATTTAACATGTTTTTTATCTCTTTAAATGGATTTAATATATAAAATAATCATTTAAAGAGTTGTTTTACAATAAAAGTTTTAAAAGATTAGGTAACTTAATGAAGGAGAGAAATTATGTAGCAACACGACCCCTCCTTTTTTTCCTAGAAGAAAACTGCATGAAGGAAGTAGATAAAAATTCACGCACTCACCCTCGCTATTTGAAGAAATGTGTGTTGCCCCCCCACCCAAAACAACTATCATCAGCAAAAAAACCCAACAGTTTAAGCAGGATTAAAATTAAATAAAATGAGAAGTATTTAAAAGCTACATTAGCATGTTTTAATATTGGATTAAACATAACATGGCTAAAGCACAAAGACAGCTTTTCGTCCTAACCCAGTTAGAGAGTTTTTATAATTTTTTTAACAAATGAATAGCAAAATTCATTTACAAATGTGGGTATTATGTGAGAAAAAAAGCAAATAATTTTATATGCACACACCTTCTTTTTTGCTCAAAAATTATTTTTAACAATGAAATAAAATGAAAATTTACAAAGTTTTATAAAATAAACTTTTTCAAATTAAGTGTAAGGGGGTTACTGAAGAATGGACTTTTTTAAAAAAAATTATTTTCACAGATACCTCTCCTTTTGTTTCCTATTTTCTGAAAAACAGGTTTAGTTCTATAAATAGAGAAACCTGGACATGGTGTTCAAAGAAATAGTGCTGACGTGCTTTTACATAAGACATCTGCCTCCACGGGAAGCAACAAAATGGTAAGAGAAAAGACTATTTTATGTGTGCTACCATGTTTTTATGCATGTGGGGTGTTTAGCGAAAAATAGATATTTATTTTAAATAGGACGATGCCTTTTTTCTTGCAGTATCACAAGCCACACTAGAAGGGTTAACAAATTTTGTTAAGATGTTTAATATTTTACAGAATTATGGTTTATTTTTGAATTAAGTGTTTTTAAACTTTTTTTATTTTTTAATTTAGATCAAGATGGAAGTCAAATTCAACAAATTATAGTTTTCCCCCGACTACAAATTTGCAGCTCTGATTAATAACTGTATTTTAAAATGTTTGCTTGTTTTATTGAAATTAGGTCAAGTCAGTGTACAAATTCAATACAACAATTTTTCCTCCCTATAATACTAATGGGTTGTACATTTACATTATTGCAGGTTGTACATGATAAAGGATGGTTGTTTTTTGAAATATAGATGTAGGGTAGGGATTGGCAATGTTTGGCATGCGGCCTGCCAGGGTAACCCCCCTGGCGGGCTGGCCCGGTTTGTTTACCTGCCACATCTGCAGGTTTGGCTGATCGTAGCTCCCACTAGCTGCAGTTCGCCACTCCAGGCAAATGGGGGCGGCGGGAAGCGGCGGCTAGCACATCCCTCGCCCCACGCTGCTTCCCACAGCCCCCATTGGCCTGAAGTGGCAAACCGCGGCCAGTGGGAGCTGCGATCGGCCGAACCTGCAGACGCGGCAGGTAAACAAACTGACCTGGCCCGCCAGTGCTTACCCTGGCGGGCTGCGTGCCAAACATTGCCGATCCCTGATGTAGGGGTTAAAAACAGTTGCTATTACTAACAGCAGCTAGTTTGGTTTGCTATAAAGGCTGTGAATTTAGTGTGCTGTTTTCTGTAGTGATAAGAGAAAGTTCCTCCCACCACCACTCCCAACCCCTTTTTTTCTTTTTTTTTTTTACACTTTGGTTTTCCCTAACTTAAAATGATAGTAAGAAAAAAGAACATGGGTTATTCCATGCAGGAATTTACATTCTTCTTCGATTGCCTGCTCATGTCGATTCCATTCTAGGTGTGTGAGCACCCACGTGCTCGGCTGTCGGATATTTCTGCCTTAGTAGTATCCTTAGGGTCAGCTGTGGCGCCCCCTTGAGTGCCGTGCTCATGCGTCGGTATATTAGGCGCCACCAACCCTACGCCCTCTCAGTTCTTCCTTACCGCCCGTGATGGTTGGTTGGAGCACCTTGTCTTGCAATTTGCAAGTCCATAAAGTCAACCATTATTGTCATGATTTGTATCATTCACTGGGCACGATCTGTGCGCTCAGCACTGTTCAGAATATGCTAGAAAATGTAGACCCTGAGCCAATGCATATAAGATGTGTAACTCTGAATAAGATGGCTCAGATATTTAAGTATGAAGTGTATAGTTATTGACCACACATGTTATCACATGTTCACTGTGATGTTTATATCTGTGAGTGTAGGCACCGATGCCAATAGAACTATTACTTGATTAAGAACTAGAACAGGGGTCGGCAATGTTCGGCACGCGGCTCGCCAGGGTAAGCACCCTGGCGGGCCGGGCCAGTTTTATTTACCTGCTGACGCAGCAGGTTCGGCCAATCGCGGCCCCCACTGGCCGCGGTTTGCTGTCCCAGGCCAATGGGGGCGGCGAGAAGCCGTGGCCAGCACATCGCTCGCCCGCGCCGCTTCTCGCTGCCCCCATTGGCCGGGACGGCGAACCGCAGCCAGTGGGGGCCGCGATCGGCCGAACCTCCCGCGTCAGCAGGTAAATAAAACTGGCCCGGCCCGCGAGGGTGTTTACCCTGGCGAGCTGCGTGCCGAACGTTTCCGACCCCTGAACTAGAAGATTTGACCCTCCAACTTTCTTTCAAGAGGAAGAGCTGCCCAGAGCTCCTGTGCCTGTTTATTTTCCTTTCCTGCCTGCAGTGGCCCTGATATATCTCAGAAGACTAAATTTTTTCCCCAACTTTAAAACGTGGAATTTTTTTGGTGTTTCATTTAATATATTCTCCCGTGGAAACTGCAACTCAGTCACTGTAGTGTTGTGTTTAAAAGCCTTCTGGAAAGTAACTAGCCTTTAAACAGAAGTGAAAGCAGTGTTGCCAACTCGCAAGATTTTGTCATGAGTCTCATGATAATTATTGTTTTCCTTAAAGCCCCAACTCCTGGAGTTAAATGGTATGTGATGATTTTAGCCTTCATTCTTTCAGAAAAATGAAGTTTCTAGCCATTGTGGCTATGGAGAAAGCTTCAAAATGTGACCCCAGTGCACCTTAAAAGCTCAAAAAGCAGAATGTAAATAAAACGTCCCACCAAATCTATTATTTTTAAATAATCTCGTTATTTTAAAGCCAATCTCGTGATTTTTGGTGAGCCTGATTCTTGATTTTTAAACATTTGGGGTTGGCAATACTATGGAAGTGACTTGAAAGCATCAGTTTCACTCCTGTTTAAAATCATTCTCTAGTCTATTATTTGTAGTGGGGTAACACCCCTAGAGCCCCAGGCAGGTGCAGTATAAACTCACAGGGCCTTGCCCTAATAGGGCGTTTCCAAAAGTTAAATGATTAATTCCAAGCTTGATGAACTGCAAAAAAGTGATGGAAAGTAATCTAGGTTTTTCTACAATGATTTCAATTGTTGTATTCAAGAGTTAGTAACAAAGTAAGATTATACATTAATTTTTTAAACCTAACCAGTCTTGCGCTTCAAGGGAACCAAGCAAAAAGGAGAAGAAACGAGTTGCCTTGCAAGGACTCCTGCTTGCAGCCACAACTCTAGATACAGAAATGAATAAAGCATTCAAGGAACTAAGAGAACTAAGAAAAGAAAAAGTTAATCTAACAGTAGAAACTGATACACTAGGCGCCACTCCAGATTGTTGAGTCACAGAAGGAACTAAATGAAATAAAAGAAGAGCAAAAGAAGCTAACAGTAGAATTTGAAGAATGGAAACAAAAGGTATTAGATAGAGAAGCTGCAATGAAATTAATCACCTCAGACACAAAAAAGGAGAAAATTAAATCATGAAGCATGCAGAAGGAAGATTTTGTGCACCAAAGGAAGAATTGAAAGCCACTAAAGGAGTTATAGCAGCAATAAAACCCCTAAGTGGTGAAGAGGTGGAATCTGATGAAGAAGATATGGGTCCTCCTCAGGCCTGCCGACCAGGGACGGGGGGGGGGGCAAAGGGGGCAACTGCTCAAGGGCCTGGGCGATGTAAAAGGGCCTGGGGGCCCCCAGACACCGCTACCTTTTAAAATCATACGGGCAGGCCGCAGGGCTCCTAGGTGCGCGCAGGGTGGTACTAGCGGTGGCTAAGTCAGCCACGCGGGCATGTGGAAGCCCTGGCCATGCCAGATGAGCGCACCCAGCAGCTCGCTGGGCACCAGCCAGCGCAGCACCACCCAAATGTCAGGCGGGCCTTTCTAGGGGGCCTATTGACTATTCCGACGTGGGAAGAGCCGTCCCTAGGGTACGGCGAATCGGGGCGACCATTCTGGGCTGCATGCTTTGGGGGGACCCGTGGGCTGGCGCAATTGGCTAGCGCAGTCTGTCCCGGAGGTGACGGGTCGGTCCCAAATGTGACAGATTCATCACTTCTGCCCCGGGACCCACACCGCCCTAGGGACAGCCCTGGCCCTAGGGCCTGGAATTGCTTTCAGCAAGCCTGGTCCTCCTTGTTATGAGGATCCCAAGGAGTCCATTCTGGAATTTTATAACTAATCATGGGGAGAGCTGGAAGAATATCAAAGACTACCTTCCGTAGCTCCAATTATTACCTCCTCAGTAACTAAAACTCTGCACAAGGAATCGGGGTACAGGAGAGAGGAAAGACCCAACAGCCCTGAGCAAATTAAAGCTCTAGGAAAATCCCTGGGTCCTTTGAACAGGAACACAGTGATTGGATGGCTAGCGAAGACAACGGGGATACCTGGATTAACAGGAGGTGATCTCTCTGCATTAATAAAAGAATGCCTAAATTCAGATGAATTTGCTGGACTTCCTTACGACATCCAGGGAGGAGGAGAAGGTGATACTGATATAATAGGATGAGAAATTTTGAAGTTTTTCTTTCCTGGAGAATATCCAGTGGTATGGTTTCATCAGGAGAAGCAAAGACCAGAGGAAAGACCTGAACCGTATAGAAATATAGAAACTAGAAATAAATTATTGTACAAACATGCAGGAATCATCTCATTGGGATATCAGTTGATATATGATTCCTCATAGTTTGAAAGCATTAATGCTAGGCTTTGATCCAATGATCAGAATGGCGATGGTCTCTTACAATCTTGTGCAAACCCCTCTACACATCATAGAAGATAAAGTAAAAAAAAAGTTATGAAATACAAAGAGAGACAATGCTACCTCCAAAGTCATTCCAGAAAGGAAAACCTGAGAAAGTATCAGAAGTAACTTTCTCTAATAATGGTCCTAGAGGACAAGGAAATCAGCAGAACCAGCAAAATAGAGAAGGATTGAAGCAAGAAGAAAATAGGAATAGAAGGTTTGTTCCTTCTGAACAAAAAAGAGGTGATTCAGGAAAAAACTGTCTTTGGAAAGAATTTTTACAGTATGAACCTAAAGAACAAATTGATGGGCTTCCCACAGACTAAATGCTTTGATGGCTGGCAAATCATAAAAGGAGCATGCCCACGGCTACATTCCACTCTCAAAATCAAGCATAGGAAGGCCGAGCGCCCCATATCTCCTCAATATTGGCAAAAGAAGATCATGCTAATTTAGTAACACATTTACAAATGGATGACTGGGAGACACCCACTGCATATATGAAGTTTATTAGGGGAGCGTTCGGACAAAATATGTTAATAGACACAGGTGCCTCATTTTCTTTAGTTAGCACAAATAATAAGAATTTATTTCGACCTCCTGTAATAGTCAGAAAGCTGCAGGGATTTAATGAAGCAATGAGTAGAGTACCATTTAGTGCTCCAATTCATTTTCAATTAGGGAGAAAATGATAAAGAAGTAGTTTGGTTTGATGAATTTAAATGGGTGTTGATGTATTAGGTAAGCTTGAGGTGACAGTGGATTTGGTAAATAAGGTATTATGGAAATACCTTCTAATAGGATCAGAACAGAAGATCAACCAATTGTTATTGAGGCAGGGTATAGGTTAGCTGCTATCAAGGCTGTTGAAGAAATAAAATGGCCTAATTGGCCAGCAGAAGTTTTGGAGATAGCTCAGAAATATAAGGAAGTTTGGACAACCAGTAAGGCAGAATGTGGAAAAATAAAAGCAGAAGTCTTCATTACTGGCCCAGATCCCCCACCTCAAAGACAGTGTAAGTACCCTAAGGAAGCAAAACCCAGTTTAATGTATCAAATGTATTTAGCCTAATTTTCATTATTCTACCACTGATTGTACCTGAATTTTGTATAGAAGTCAAGTCAAGCCAACTGAATAGAAAAAGTAGAAACAGGATTTGAGATGTGCTTTATATACAACTGCTATTATTTTTTCAAAAAAGAGATCCCCGTAGATAAGTAGTTCTGAGAATAAGTAATTGGTTTTTTAAAAGAATCCAAATAAATCATCTCTCCAAAACGGTCATTAAAAATCACATTTAATAACTATTTCTCTAATCACAAAAGTGACAATGTATTATTTATGCCTAGCTTTTGCATTGGATGGCATTTCAGAATTGCTTAACTGGTACATAGGTTAATTAATCTAGTTCAGAGGTTCTCAAACTGTGGCCCGCGAGCTCCATTCAGGTGGTCCGCAGATAGATCCCTCTAAGGTGAGAGCCTGGGCGGCCGCTCATGAGAGAATGAAGGGCCATCCATGTAAAAAGCCGAGTGCTGCCGGCGGAGCAAAATTGCGTCCTGACCAGAGATCGGTTGGAACGCGGGACAAACATCTAAAAATCAGGACGGTCCCGATTTTATCGGGATGTCTGGTCACCCTAGGTAGGGGAGATAACCCCCTCCTTCCCAGCCCCAGCTCAGGGGCTGCCACGGCAGGGAAGAGAGGGAGAGACCCCGCTGCTTCCCAGTCCAGCTTGGTGGTTGCTGTGGCAGGGAGACTCCCCTCCTTCCCAGCCCCAGCCCAGCCCTTGGGGGCTGCTGCGGCACGGGAGAGAGGGCACATCCATCACATTAGAAAGGCAAGACTACTGATATTAAAATATGAGTTGTGTGCTTTTATTTGTAGAACAAAAAACCTTAATTATTATTAAGGTTTTTTTATATAGTGCTTTTATTCAAAGTGCTTTACAATAGTTAGCTAACAACTATTTGGAAAGATCGTTAAGTGGTCTGCCGAGACCCTCAGCAATTTTCAAGTGGTCCGTGAAAAAAAAGTTTTGAGAACCACTGATCTAGTTCCTAAAATTAATGCTACCTCCACCAGCTGCTTAAAATGTTTGGATTTAGTTTTGTCTGGGAACATCTTTTATACCTTTAAAGTTTGATTTGCAGTATCATTCTTGTATTTTCTAACCTGTCACATCCCAGCCCAGCTCCAGGGCTGGGGTGGCCAGGAGAGATGCCTCCAGACAAGTGATGTCCATTAAGTTGCAGAATTTGTTTGGGGAGAGGTACTGAAAACTATTAAGGCCAGATGTTTGCTATCTGGTATAGTTCTGGCTCTTCAGAGTACTCCCATTGACTCTTATAGAAACTAGCAAGCACTTGGTGCTAGGTGTTTTGTAGAACGAAGATTTTACTTACAAGTTTTTTGAAGCAGGGGTCTGTCTGCAAGCTCCAAAGCCATGTGTTAATGTGCTCCATTTACTTAAGGCCTGCACTTGTAGAAACTTAATGAGCCTACTCCCTCAGAGTGTCTGAGTTGGTGAAACACACGAATTACAATGTGAAACCGGGAGAACTTTGTCTTTTTCTACAGGGCTGAAAGGGCTGTGTTGCACTTTCAAAAAACACTCATTTATAATACACATAACAACCACCAACTACTTGATGTTTTACTTCCTTTTGTATTTTCAGTGTTGTCAGTTTTGTTTGCTGTCTGTGTCACTTTATTACTTATTTTGACTGTTCTATGTGTGTGAAGTATTGATCAAATTAAGTGTTGACATCCCATAGAAACTGTATAAGCCTGAGTGAATGCCTTTTACTCTCTTTTCCAGTATCAGAAAATACTGTATTAATATTGGCAAGGAGAGCATGACTATTTCTAGTTGACTCATAGATTTGTTTAGCATCTTAAAGCTGAGCTATGTGTGCAGATAATATGCATGCAAGAGGTAAAGTTTTGTGGACTGCAAAAATCCGTAGCATGCTAGTGTTTTGGCAGATGTTTTCATTTTTGAGAGCAGCTTTCCCTGAAGATTTAGTGGTCTATGGGAGTAGGTTATTAAATTGGGCCTCTGGTGCATATTTTTTATGCTTTCACTTAATGGCTATATCTTTGTTTTATTTATGTAGCTGTTTTCAGTATGCCACATTTTGGTGTGTTTACTAGCTTGAGTTGTTAGAATGGATAATAAAATGCATGTATCAGAGTAGCATGTACTCCACTCCAAGGGATACTTAGTCAGCTCCTCTCCTAAGATAGCATGGGCTATAACTGAGCGTGGGTGGCACCATAGCAGTGGTGCCCCACATTGTGAGAAGACAATCAGTCACATACAGAGAGTCTATTGTCTTGTCTCCGTCCTATTTCAGTGTAATACAGCCATCAGCCCAAGCCCAGCTGCAATTGCCCTGGCTCTGATTCATTGTGTGATGTGTATGATTGAAAAATTCTGGCTCTACCATGGGTTTGAGTGGGTAGGAAATAAGAGCAGATGGCTTAAAATATCTCCAGGCTTCTCCCTCTGAGTGAACACCAACAAAACAGAGGAGAGCTATCCAGATCTGAGAATCAAACTGCTAACTTGGTACTAAAATGCTGAAGCTGTCCATCCATTGTTTAGGTGCAGAAATAAAAATAAATGAATAAAATATTCAGAAGGATTTCATTCCTCAATCTTTCCCAGAGCTGAATCACACCCACTTTGATGAATGGCTAAGCAAATTGCTATGGAGCAATTTTAAGCGAGATCATTGATGAAGTAGATGTAATTTGGTTTGTGGATGGTTCAAGCTTTTACGAGGAAGGCAAGGCACTTACACGGTATGCAGCAGTAAGAATATCCGATGAAAAGGTTTTTAAGGAACAGTGCGTACCTCATTCAGCACAAGCTGCTGAAATTGTAGTGGTAGCATTGGAAAATATGCCAGTGGATGAAACTGTGGCTATTTTCACAGATTCTGAATGGGTTTTGAGAGCAATAGTGACTTGGATGCCTCAGTGGCAAAAGAGGGGCATGAAATCAGCAGATGGTAAATACATTGCTCATGCTGAAAAGTTGATATACTTGTGGGATTTATCACAACAAAGGACACAGCCACTATTTATGGGAAAAGTAAAAGCCCATGAGAAAAATGTTGAAGGAGCTCAGTGGAATAAGAAGGCAGATGAACAAGCTAAAGAAGGAGCCAAACAGGGGAATAGTATGGCAGCCACAATCCCAATCGCTAAAAGAGAAGGAGAAAGAATAGAACAGAGGAAAAAAGATCCTGAAATAAAAAATTGGCATCAAAAGAAAAACACCAAGAATGGAAAATTTGGCAACATGAAACAGAACTGGTGTTGGCTACCAAAACAGATGATGATATGTCTGTCTGGGTAGTTCCAAAAGAAATTAAAACTGAAATTATCTCACTGGTACATGATTATGGGCATATGGAAATATACAAGACCCTTGACAGACTACAAATGGCAGGTTGGTGTCCAAATATGAGGGCAGATGTAGAACAGTATGTAAACAATTGCTTACCCTGTGCAGCAAATAATGCAGACACAAAAATAGTGAAAGGACCTGTAGACGAGTGCTTCATTGCTCGCGGTACAAATTCGCTGGAGACCACTCTTTCACACACCAGTGCCCTTTTATTTCCCTGTCTTTTCTTCCCACCACCACATATACAGCTATATACAGTTCAGTATCAGTCAGGTAGCCCCTTAGGGAACAGCTTGCTCTTACAGCTAGCTGGGTGCAACAGGTCCTCACTTTCCTGTTCCCCCCTCCTACTTCCTTCCTGCTAGCTTTATAGGCCTTCCTCTCAGCAGGCTCACGGGTGATTGCTCTCAGGCTCCTTTAATGAGCCACACCCTGCCAGCTCCAGTCGGTTCCCCTTTATGGGAGCTATGCTAGCAGGTTCTGAGCTAACGGGCTGGTTCAGTGCCTCTTAGGCCAGCACCCTGTTACAGGACCATTGAGACATCAAAGAATAGAGGGTCCATGGGTTAGGTTACAAATCAATTTTATTGGTCCATTGGCAAAAACTGCAAAGGGAAACCAACATTGTTTGTTGATAGCGGATCCTTTTACTAAGTTGGTAGAAGCAATCCCTACCAGAAATAATACGGCCTTAACCCCAGCTAGGGTTTTGGTCAGGTTATTACAAAGTGGGATATCCCCAAAGAAATAGATTCAGATCAGGGACCTCACTTTATAGGGGAAATTACAAAGGGATTGTGTCAAGCTTTTGGCATTAAGCAAAGACTGTATGTAGCTGGATATTCTCAAAGTTCAGGGCGAGTAGATTTGAGCTCAAGCTTATCAATTTTAAACATCAATACAGAAGTTGATCTAATGCCATTTGCCTCAGAAGAGTTTTATGTGATAAATGTAGTGGGAGAACAAATTTTTATTCATTAAGTGTGCTGATATCAATTAAAATAGGCCAAAAATAAGTGAATGCTAGATTCGGTCTTACGCATAGAGGAGCGGTGGAATATGGAATGATAGGGATTGACGTGATAGAAGTACTGAATTGTTTTAGTGACATCAACAACCAGGTGTTATGGAGCACAATTTAATTTTCTCTATTTGTTTAATGTTATTATTATAGGAATGTTTAAGAAGAATTTTTTTATCATATATGATAATTGTTAATGATAGGGAAATATTAAAGTAAGCTTAACTATGGAAATAGACATAATAAATAAAGGACAAAATAATAAATAAATATTGTTAGTATAGTTAAGATAAATAATAAAAGAAATATGTTAGTATTGAGAAGAATGTAGCTATAATTTTATGCAAAGGAATTTTGTTTTACTGTTAAGTTTTTATATTGCGAAAATAAAAGATAAATTTTTTGAAAAAGAATAGTGTCTCTCATTCTTTATATCTTTCAGAAGGGGAAGCCAAATGGTAGAAGATGCGGTTCTATTCACCTTGACTCTTCTGGATATTTGTGTCTATGGGATTCTGCTATAGTGATGCGAATTCAGACAAAACATCAATGATCCGATGGGCCAAGTCCCATCCCAATGATAAGGTTTCGGCTAATAGTATTGAGGAATGTGTTTTCATAATTCCAAAACTAAAGAATACAGCAATAAAAGTAGTAATGGGACCTGTTCAGTTTATAGAGTTTATGGCACAAAATCATGTGGGTAGGGTACTCATCACAGATGATGTTCCCAAATATAATATTTTATTCAGAGATCAAGGAAAGGGAGTATTGATGTCGCAGAGATCTGATGAGAAATCACCACAACCTTCAAATTGTATGTGGAAATCTGATGAAGGAATGGAAACCATACTTGATAGATTAATAGGGTTGGACCACGGCAGTGTGCACTATTAGAAGGATTAAAGATAATTGCACACTAGCCGAATCTGTTAGTAAGTGCAGAAGAGAGGGTAGATTCAGGTATAGAGACCACAATCAAACCCCAGAAAATGGTTATGAAAAGAACAATGAAGGCAAACACAGACACAACAATACAATGGATCAAACCTAATACCACAACCACTGTCAACAGTATTCAAGTGTAAGTTCACAATTCAAAAGAATGATAGAGCTAAAGCAATAACCATTATTATGGGGGCATATAAAAGCTATAGAACGAAGTTTGGAAAACAGGAAGTTTATTACAACCTATTACAATGCTCATAAGTGCTCCATTACTTATGCCTCTGTAGCGAGGCGGCGGGATACCCCACAGCCCCGCTGAGGACCGAACCTCCCCTAACACCAACGTGGGCGGAGCCACCGGGTCCGGCACCCGCCCCTCAGAGGTCACGGCGCTGACCCGGAAGTATAAAAGCCACCTGCAGCATTCAATGGAGAACAAGCCGGTGGAGAGAGCAGATGTCTGTGGCCGAGCTCCCGCTTGGGAGACAGCAGCAGGCCATGACCGGCCTGCTGACTCACCAGGCCAGCCGAGCCTACCCCTCGCCCGGTACCCGGCTGCTGCTAGGGCCCCGGGCTGGGACGCAGTGAAGTGGGAGGGCCTGCGTCCCCCCTGCCACCCACTCCTTGGGTGGCAGACTCCCCCTTTTCCCTGGGCTAGAGAGGTTGGGACTTGTTGCTCATTGACTCAGCCCCTGCTTAAGGGCCTGGGTTCCCGAACTATTGGCTCAGCCCCCGCTTGAGGGCCCGAGCTCCAGACTGCGTGGTTGCTGACCTGCCCAGATTGAGGGTCTGGGGCTTTTTCTGACCTATTGGCTCAGCCCCTGCTTACGGGCCTGAGCCCCTAACTGTGTGTTTGCTGTCCCACACTACTGCTGGACCAGGACTGACAGCGGACCAGAGCGAGGCGGTGGGATACCCCACAGCCCTGCTGAGGGCCAAACCTCGGCCGAGACTACTACAGCCTCAAGGGCAAGGACATTTAATGACCCATCTGGATTATCATACCTCCCCAAAACCATCAGACTGTGATTGGGATGCTACCCATAAAAGGGGTGAAATATACAGGAAAGTGATAAGAGCATAGCAATATGCAATAATAGAGGGACCTAATGTAATGACATGATCAGATACTTTGACCATATATCCAAATAAGAATTCTTCATGTGCTGTCATAGGATGGTATGTCCCTAAGAGAAGTAAGGAGAGTTCCAGAACAATTCTCATACAATGGTATCACAATTTTGTTAATTTGACAGAAACCAATTTCAAATTATGGACCCGCAAGGAGGGGTCAGTAGAATATATATTTGGTGTGAATTACCTGTGAAATTGTATATAAAAATCAGATTAAATTACAGATACCATGGTATGCACATATGATGAAAAGTGACATGTGAAGAAGTAAATTTGAGTCAAATTTCATTTCCATTATTGGTGTGAAGGTACTGCAGATATAAATAAAAGGCAAGGAAGTGGAACTTGGAGAATTAACGGTCCTCGTTTTAGTTATCCTTCTCTTTTACATGAATATCTAAACCTGGGTCAATGGGCTTTGTTGTAGAGCTGTTTTATGCATATGCATTGGGTACTTGTATGTTACATTGTAATAAGTCCAATGTTATTATATTAGAGGCCTTATGCATATGTATGAAAAGTTCAATGTGTACCAACTTGCAACACTGTATTTGTCTCATTGTCTGTTTAATCTTCTGAGTCAATTGAATGTGTGATCTTTAAAAATAATCCAATCGTGCCTTATTACCTATGATACATTGTAATTATTTCCCTTTCCCTTCTTATTTTACTGAATATACTGTAATCATCTAATTTTCTCCCAGTAAATAAGACCTTGTTTTCAAAGTATTACTGCTTGTGCGCCTATTCTTGATCAGAAGACTGTATCCGTGCCCTTTCAAGGGTTAGCAGGATTAGCCTGCTCTGGGGAGTCCTCTGCAGGTTGGAGAAAAAAACCCTGGCAATACCCTGGCAATTCCTTTAGGGTGGATCACCACTTTTCTCCACATTTGAAC